>NC_044312.2:111672670-111972670 GCF_007474595.2 Lynx canadensis | reverse complement strand
TGTGTTCCAGCTTGCGTCCGCGGGGCTCCCAGCCCACCCCAGCGGGGTCGCGGGCACCCTGGACTGTCCACCTCACGTTCCCAGGGCCCCGCCCCACCCCGGCCCACCCTAGGCCCATCTGAGAGCTGGTGGCCTGAGGGGCTGTGGGCACGGGGCCAGACTGTCAGTGGGACCGGGCAATAAATTTCTAGAGAGGTTTGGAGAACCTTACCTGGGGCATGCTGGGTCTGGGGGAGGGGCTTGAGCAGAGGCGTGGCTGCCTGGGGGGCGGGGCTACCTGAGATAAGGACCCTGTCCCCATGGCTGGACCCTGACGACCTCTTCCCGTCAGCCTCCTGTGCCCAGCATCGACTGACTTCACTGTAACCCCAGCTGCGGACATGAAGGGCTCATCTTGGGGCTTTCCAGGGTCAGGACCTCAGCTTCGGTCTAGGACCTTCCACCAAAACCCTGTTCCTCATTCCCAGAGTTCCAGATCAACGGACATTCCATCAGTCATTGGACAAACATTTGTGACTGTGGACGTTGAGGACACAGTTTTGAACAACACGGCCTCGGTCCCCGCCCTGAGCTCTTACCTCCTGGGGGGAGATGGAAAATAAGCAAGAAACCAGGAAGGGGCACAGGAAGGGACCTGTCCCGGAGGGGAAGGAAGAACTCTGTGGGGAGAGTGTGGCCACACCTAGAGCTCCCTCCCAGTCAGGGCAGGGAGCCCAGCCTCCACTTGGATGCCACCTCCTGGGTTTTCCTTTGGAGAAGGCATTAAAGGTCTAGTGATACCATCAGTCTGACACAATTTGGTTTTCACCCGTTATGTCCTTTCTAGTCCCTTTCAGCTCTGTGCTCACCTCGGAGTCAGATGCTGGGGCTTCCAGAAAGAAAGAAATGTGGTTCCTATTCCAGGGTGACAGCTTGGTCTCGGGTGGGGGACACACAGGGTCATGCAGCCTCCCCCAGGCTCCAGGCTGCGTGGGAGTTGGTCCCATCGGGGAGTTCAAGACCTCTTGGAAGAAACGGCACCTAGGCTTAGGCCTCAAACACGGTCAGGAGTTTGTCAGAAGAGAGAGATGGAAAGGCATTTCGGGCCATGAATATTTCCCATGTTTCTATAATCCTTTAAAAGCCATTTACAATGGTTACATAAGGTTTTGGATGTGTCATGATTTGCTTTACGTTTCCTTCCTGGTAGGAGAAGAGGTTTCGGGGCAGAGTCTTAGACCCTTTCCTGCCCTGGCTTGGCATCCACTCCCCCTGGTGCGCAGGGCAGGGGAGGAGGGGCAGAGAAGTGTCAGATGCCTCTTACTGGCCCCCCTGAGAGCCTCAGAGATCAGGATCTCGGCACAAGAAGGGACTTTGGAGACCACCTGTTCCCATTCTCTTGTTTCTTGGGTGAGGAAGCTCTGACCTTATCCATGGTTTTAGGGCCTGGTGTAATTATCCTTTTATGGGAAGAATAAGAAGAATTCAATAAAACACATCAAAGAAGACTTAAAACATTTTGGGGGGAGGTACTGAAACTGCATTAAATTTATGTACAATTTCCGGGAAAACCAACACCTTTAAGATATTGAGCCTTTTATCCCCAAACATGTTGCATTATAGATACATTTTTGTTAGATTTACTCCTAGGTCACTCGTGTGTGTGCACATCATTAGTTTTTGTCACTATTACAAAGGGCATCTTTTCCAAACTTGTGCTTTCTAACTGCCTGTCGCTGCTTTATAGAAATGAAGTTGAGTTTTGTTTATGGGTTTTGGAGCTACTTGCCTTGGTTAGCTCTCTTGTTAATGATTTCCCACAGGTTACCTTTTGGATTTTCTGTGTCGACATAGGCAAGTAGTAAGATTTTTTCCTTCCTTTCCTCTTCCTTATTGTATTTCCTTTTCATGTCTTATTTCATAGGTTAGGACCACAAATTTGAAGAATTTGTGAAGAATTTGTGTTATGTAGAAGAATCTGATACTTGATCTTAAACAGAATTCATTTAGCATTTCTCCATCAACTATAATGATTAGTATGGGTATTTTGATAGATGCTCTTTATCAGATGAATGACTCTCCCTTCTGTTTTTTTTTTTTTTTTTTTTTTTTAGATTTTTAAAACCATGATTAGATATTGCATTTTATTGAAGGCTTACTTTTTGCTTTAATAAAACAATCATGTGGTTTTCCTCTTTTAATCTGTCATTGCGGTATATTATATTAATAGACTTTCTAAATCAATCCCGTATTCCTGGGATAAACCCAATTTGGACAGGACTTACTATCAAATCTTTAGGACTCTAAATTTCAAGTATTGCATGTACTGTGTCTTAGTTAACTCAGGCTGTTCTAACAGAATGCCATCAATGAGGTGGCTTGGACAACAGAAAAATACTTCTCACAGTTCTAGAGGCTAGAAGTCTAGTATCAAAGTGCCGGCTGATATAGTTCCTGGTGAGAGCTCTCGTCCTGGTTTGCTGGTGGCCAGCTTCTCACCGTGTTCTCACACAATGGAGAAAGAGAGCTCTGGTCTCTTCCTTTTCTTATAAGGATGCTAATCCCATCATGGGGGACCCACCTTCAAGATCTCCTCTAAACCTAAACACCACGCCACCCCCCCCCCCCAAAGGCCCATCTCCAAACACCATCACGTCGGGGGTTAGGGCTTCAACCCATGAATTTGGAAGGGACAGAAACATTCAGTCCGTGATATGCTACATCTGATCATTTGTAATATGAAATATATGTATTTTTAATCACTTGGTTCTAGGTGTTTAAAAAGTTGTACTATGATGTTTTCCCTTGACCTTTGCTTTATTATTTAAAAAATTTTTTTAAGATTTTATTTTTGAGTAATCTCTACATGAGGCTTGAACTTACAACCCCAAGATCCTCATACAATAGAGTTGTATGCTCTATTGACTGAGCCAGCCAGGTGTCCCTTTGATTTTTAGATGCACGTTTTCCAGTGCAAACACTTGGGTTTTCTCTAGGTGTCTCTCTGCTACTGACTTCTAATTTAAGTGTGTTGAGATCAGAGAATGTGATCTGTAAACCCCAGATCAGGTGAGGTTAGCTTCATGTCTAGTGTGAAGTTAATTTTTGTAAATGTATTGTAAATGTAAATGTATTGTAATGTATTGTAAATGTATTCTATGTGCTTATAAAGAATGTGCACTTTTCAGGGCACCTGTGTGGCTCAGTCGGTTGAGGATCCAACTTCAGCTCAGGTCATGGTCTCGTGGTTCATGAGTTTGAGCCCCGCATGGGACTTGCTTCTGTCAGTGTGGAGCCCACTTCAGATCCTCTGTCCCTCTCCTGCCTCTCCTCCACTTGCATATGCTTTCTCTCTGTCTCTCAAAAATAAGTAAATAAAACATTAAAAAAAGAATATGCATTTTTCTACTGTTAAGTACAATAGTTTATAAATATTCATTAGGTAAAGCTTTTAATTTGTTCTCGATATTCAACTGATTTTTGTCTTCTTGATTTACTAGTTACTGGGAGACAAATATTAAAATCTTTCCCTTTGTTAAATTTGCCAATTTATTATTTTTTAAAGTTTATTTTATTTTGAGAGAGACTGAGAGAGCATGCACAGGGAAGGGGCAGAGAGGAAGGGAGACAGAGAATCCTGAGCAGGCTCCATGCTGCCAGCACACAGCCCAGTGCAGGGCTCGAACTCATGAAACCATGAGATCATGACTGAGCCAAAACCAAGAGTCAGACGTTTAGCCAACTGAGCCACCTGGGCACCCCTACCAATTTCTTTTTAAAATCCTGTTAATTTTTGTTTTATATTTTGAAGCTCATCACTGGGTGTGCAAAATTTTAGAATCATTATACATTCTTGTAAGTGGATCCTGTGCCTTTTGGTTTATAGTCTATTATATTTGATATTAATATCACTACACCATCCTTTTTTTTGGTCTACATAGCCTGGTATATATTTTTCTATTCTTTGTTTTTTTGTTTTTTGTTTTTTTTTTTCAACGTTTATTTATTTTTGGGACAGAGAGAGACAGAGCATGAACAGGGGAGGGGCAGAGAGAGAGGGAGACACAGAATCGGAAACAGGCTCCAGGCTCTGAGCCATCAGCCCAGAGCCCGACGCGGGGCTCGAACTCACGGACCGCGAGATCGTGACCTGGCTGAAGTCGGATGCTTAACCGACTGCACCACCCAGGCGCCCCTATTCTTTGTTTTATAGTATCCTTACATTCTTACATTTGGAAGGATCTCTATAAAATAGCATATATGTAATAGATATATTATATTTGTGTATATATACACAATTTAAAATTAGTCCACATCTTTATTTTCCTCCCAAATAAGGCAAGGACCTCAATTCACTTTTTTTTCCCATCCTGTCTTCCAACCTATGTAATAGTTTCATGCAGTAGTTTGGTTTCATTCTGTTCCATACCCCCCAAATTATGGGAGTTATATGTAGTCAAAAGTATTTAAATTCATGCACATACTTCTTAGTATATATGCTCAGTGTTTCTTATTGGATCTCAAATCTCACTTCTGGAATAATTTTTCTTCTGTGTAAAGTCTGTCCTTTAGAATTGCCCTTGGTTAAGGGTATCTCAATTTTAAACTCATTTTTTTTATTGTCTGAAAATGTCTTTTCTTAGTTCACGTCTCTGAAAAATGGTTTCTCCGAGTATAGAATTCTATGTTGGACAATCATATTCTTTTAATGCAGTGGAGATTTGTATTCATTTCCCATTGGTGCTGCAACAGATTATCTTAGTGGTCTAAAACAACACACCCTTACCCTCTTGTAGAGGTCAGATGTCTGAAACGTGGCTCACTGGGCTAAACCCTAGGGTTACTGGGGCTTTGTTCCAGCTGGAGGCTCCAGGAGAGAGCCCGCTCTTGCCCCTCTAGCCTCTAGGGGCTGGTGTTCCTTGGCTTTTGGTGGCATCACCCAAACTCTGCCTTCTTCTGCTCCATAGTCGTACCTCCCTCTGCCTCGCTCTCATAAGGACACTTTTGGATACACTGGGCCCGCTGAGATGACCCAAGACGATCTCCCCAACTCAAGAGCTTTCCCTTTGCCCCGTCTAAGAGGTCCCTTTCACCATGAAAGTTCAGGTGTACATGCGTTCTGGGCATTCAGAAGTTGACATCTTCAGGGGCCATTACTCAGTCTCCTATGTTATTTCACTCACTCCTGGCTTTCACTGTTGTTGTTGAGAAGACCTCAGTTGACGCCACTGGTGTTCTTTTGTAAATGATCTTTTCCTTTTTGGATACTTCTAAAACTTGCAGTGTGGACATTTCACTTGGATGCACCCGTTGTGAGCTTATCTTAACATTTTTTTTTGTTGTGTGTTTTAGAAGCCATGATCTTTTCGAATGTTCTGTCTCTCCTTTCCGTCTATTATCCTTCTTTTATCTCCAATTGAGCTGTTTGTTACTTTCTCACATCGTGTAAACTGATACAAGCTTTTTCCTTTTTATAGCTGAGGCGCATTTCATCGTATGCACGTACTATACTCTGTGCATCCATTCACCTACTAAAGGGCATTTTAGTTGTTTCCAATTTGGGCACTTATGAGTAGAGCTGCCCTAAACATTTGCATGTGACTTTTGTGTGAACACACATTTTCATTTCTTTAGGGTGAATATCTAAGATTGGGATTGCTGGGTCATATGGTCAGTGTGTGTTTGACTTTTTAAGAAACGGACACACTGTTTTTCAGAGTGGCTGTACCAGTTTGCATTCCCACCAACAGTACACAAAAGTTTCTGTCACTCTCCAGCCTTGCCAGCACTTAGTATTGTAAGTATTTTTCATTTTAGTTCTTCTAACAGTTGAGGAGTGGTACTTCATCATGGTTTTAGCTTGTATTTCCTTAATGGCTAATGAGGGAAGGTTTTTAAGCTTATCACTATCTGTACACCCCCTTTGGTGAAGTGACTGTTCAAGTCTCCCCCACACATTTCAATTCAGTGGTTTGGTTAAGTATAAAATTTTCTTACTATTGACTTTTGAAAACTCTTTATATATTCTGGATATAAGCCCTTTGTGGGATATATGGTTTGCAAATATCTTTTTCTCAGTCCGTATTTTCTGTCTCTATTCCTTGAATGATGTCATTCTCAGAGCAAATGCTTTTACTTGTAGCAAAGTTTGATTTACAGGTGTTCTGTTTCATGCCTTTAGTGTTGTGTTTGGACCTCTTTGCCTAGCTCCAAGCCACAGAGATGTTCTCGCCTATCTTTTGGTAAAAGTGTTATAGTTTTATGTATTATATTTGTATCTGTAATCTACTCTGAGATAATTTTTGTAGAAGATGTGAAGTTTTGCATGAAGTTTACTTATTAATTTATTTTGCACATGGATGTTCTAGCACCATTGGCTGAAAAGATCATTCTTCATTGGGTGGTTTTGCACCTTTGTTAAAGATCACTCTGTCAAATTTTATGTGGGTGTGTTTCTGGGGTTTCTATTCTGTTCCATTGGTCTATATCACCAATCCTTAGCCAATGTCACGGCATCTTGATTACTGCAGCCTTATGGTATATCTTAAAACTGAATAGTATAGTCCCTTCAACTTTAATGTTTTTGAATTCTTTTTAGCTATTTTCATTCATTTGCTTTTCCATATAAATGTTAGAACCCGTTTGCATATATCTAATTTTTTTTATTTTTTACATTTATTTATTTTTTGAGAGACATAGAGAGATGGGGCACAAGTTGGGGAGGGGCAGAGAGAGAAGGAGACACAGAATCTGAAGCAGGCTCCAGGCTCTGAGCTGTCAGCACACAGCCTGATGCGGAGCTCGAACTCACAGACTGTGAGATCGTGACCTGAGCCGAAGTCGGAGGCTTAGCCGACTGAGCCACCCAGAAGCCCCAGTTTGCATATATCTACAAAAAAATCACACTAAGATGTTGTTTGGAATTGCACTAAATCTACGGATGAACTTGGAAGAATTGGCACCTGTACTGGGTTGAGTTCCAATTTACGAACATGGTATTTCTCTCTATTTAGGTCTTCCTTGAATTCCTTCATTTTCACTTAGCTATTTTCAGCATATAGATATTGTACATGTTTTGTTAGATTTATACCTAACTATTTTACTTTTTAAGGACTTATTATAAATAATTTTGTTTAAAAATTTTTATTTTCCAGTTATGCATTGCTGACATATAAATATACAATCAATATTTGTGTAGTGACCTTGTATCTTATGACCTTGCTAAACCCACTTAGTAGTCCTAGGCAGTTTTTTTGGTTCTTATTGCTGTATATTTCTTGGGATTTTCCATGTAGATGATCATATTAACTGGGAATATGGATAGTTTTATTTCTTTCTTTCCAATCTATATTCCTCTCATTTCTTTTTCTTGTCTTATCATATTGGCTGAGATTTCTACTATGATGTGGAATAGGAGTAGTGAGAATGGACCTCCTCACCTTTTCTTAAACTTTGGGGAAAAGTCATTTACCATAAAGTATGATGCAAAAGAGGTTGATATTTCATGGGTTAAACTATTTTTTTAATTGAGGCATTCATAGGGATGCCTGGGTGCCTGAGTTAGTTGCACGTCCGACTTTGGCTCAGGTCAAGGTCTCATGGTTCATGGGTTTGAGCCCCGCGTTGGGCTCTTTGCTGACATATTTAGCACGTGGATGTTCCAGTCTCCCTCCCTCTCTCTGCCCCTCCCCTGCGCATGCTCTGTCTGTCTCTCTCTCTCAAAAAATAAATAATAAAACATTAAAATATTTTTGTAAATGAGACATTCATAAAACGTAAAACCAACCATTTTAAGGTGAACAACTCAATGGTCTTTCGTGCATGCATATGCGATGTTGTGTAACCACTACCTCCGTCTAGTTCCAAAACATTTTCATCACACTAAAAGGAAAACCATAGCCACTGACTACTTGGTCCCCATCTGGTTAACTTTTAGGAGTGGGAAATGAGATAGGAGGCCACTCTGAGAGGCAGTTCCTGCCCAGGCACCTGGGTGTTTCTGCACAACATTCTCTTTTCCTGGGCATCTGGCCTCTCTTCACACTCCCTTTCCTCCCCCACCACCACCCTAGACTTGTACATCTCTCACAAAAGATCAGGTTTGAAGTTTTCCCTCAGACTCCCCTCTCTAAAACAGAGCTTCTCAGCTCTTAGGGATCTTGTTCTCAAGATTCTGGTTCAGTGGGTCTGGGTGGGGCATTTTCAACAAGCTCCCAGGTGATGCTGAGGTAGGACCCAGGCCAAGAGCCAACCATCCTAGACAGTGTAAGGTGCTCTCTCTAGGGGATGGTGACACTTGTCACTTCTCTTTCATTCTTTTGGTGGAAGCAAGTCATGTGGAATGGGGAAGGGCAACCCACCACGTGCTGGTAGAGAGCAGGCCGGAAGTCACTGGAGAGCAGCTTTCCTGGTAAGTGCTCCACATCTGAGTGATGTATTGGAGCTCACCTGCAAATACCTGCATTTCCGGGCTGGACTGTGTTACCTATGTTTACAGAATCATTGTGAGAACTGAACAAGACAATGGACATAAAGCTCCCTCAAACCCACATGTCCCAAGCATTGTGAGGAAAAGTGCATGTGCTCCCGGTCTTGGCAGGGACTGCTTCCCGACCCTTGCCCTCTGTGCCAGCCCCTTAGCCCCCTTCTGGCACGTGTGTCCTTCAAGCTGGGTGCACCGGCTCCCCTCTGCCCAGAGCAGTGGTCACATGGCTCCCCTATGCAGTTGTTACCTCCTCAAAGAGGACTTTTGGAGCCGTTCCCTGGACCATGGCAACCCCAGTGCACTGGACCTCCTTAGCTTATTTCTCTTCAGAGTGCTTATCTCGACTGGACATTCTATTAGATGTTTGCCTGTTTATTTTAGTCTATCGCCCGCCCCAGAATTGTGAACTCCATGCAGATAGAGGCTTGAGCGTCCTTGGTCTTAGAACAGTCTTGTGCTGGGTTGAATAGTGTGCCCACCACATGCATGCACCTCCCAGAACCTCAGAAGGTGACCCCATTTGGATATGGGTTGATGCAGATGTAATAAGCGAAGATGAAGTCAAAATGGAGTAAGATGGGCCCTAAATCCACATGACTTATGTCCTTACAAGGAAAGGGACACTTGGTCACAGAGACACAGGGAGAAAGCCATGTGATTACGGACACAGAAACTGGAAAGATGTTGCCACATGTCAAGGAACATTGAGGATTGCTGGTGATCACTGGAAGCTGAGAGAAGCAAAGAAGGATCCTCCCCTGGAGCCTTCAGAGAGAGCAAAGCCTGTCAACACCTTGATTTTGGACTTCTGGTTTCCAGGCCTATGCAAGAATACACTTCTGTTGTGTTTGTGGCACTTTGTTATAGCAGCTAGAGAAACTAATACACTTCTCAGTAAGTATTTGTTGGATGGATAGATGGAAAGATGGATGTGTGGATGGGTGAGTGGCTGGCTGGATGGATGGATGAGTGTGTTGGTAGATAGACAGGTGGATGAATGGATGGATGGATGGATGGATGGATGGATGTGTGGATGGGTGAGTGGGTTGGTGGATAGATGGGTGGATGACTGTATGGATGGATAGATGGATGGATGGGTGAATGGATAGATGGTGGATGGATGGGTGGATGGTTGGGTGGGTGGGTGGATGGGTGGGTGGATGGGTGGATTGGTGGGTGGATGAATGGGTGGATGGGTGAGTGCATTGGTGGAGAAATGGGTGGATGAATGGATGGATGACTGGATGGATGGGTGAATGGATAGATGGTGGATGGATTGATGGATGGATGGATGGATGGATGGTTGGGTGGGTGGGTGGATGGTGGATGGATGGATGGTTGGGTGGGTGGATGGGTGGGTGGATGGGTGAATGGATGGATGGGTGGATGGGTGGATGGTTGGGTGGGTGGGTGGATGGGTGGATGAGTGTGTTGGTAGATAGACGGGTGGATGAATGGATGGATGGATAGATGGATGGATGGTTGGGTGGGTGGATGAATGGATGGATGGGTGGATGGGTGGATGGTTGGGTGGGTGGGTGGATGGGTAGATGAGTGTGTTGGTAGATAGACGGGTGGATGAATGGATGGATGGTGGATGGGTGGATGGGTGGATGGATGGATGGTTGGGTGGGTGGATGGGTGAGTGGGTTGGTGGATAGATGGGTGGATGACTGTATGGATGGATAGATGGATGGATGGGTGAATGGATAGATGGTGGATGGATGGGTGGATGGTCGGGTGGGTGGGTGGATGGGTGGGTGGATGGTTGGGTGGGTGGATGACTGGATGGGTGGGTGGATGACTGGATGGGTGGGTGGATGGGTGGATTGGTGGGTGGATGAATGGGTGGATGGGTGAGTGCATTGGTGGAGAAATGGGTGGATGAATGGATGGATGACTGGATGGATGGGTGAATGGATAGATGGTGGATGGATTGATGGATGGATGGATGGATGGTTGGGTGGGTGGATGGTGGATGGATGGATGGTTGGGTGGGTGGATGGGTGGGTGGATGGGTGAATGGATGGATGGGTGGATGGGTGGATGGTTGGGTGGGTGGGTGGATGGGTGGATGAGTGTGTTGGTAGATAGACGGGTGGATGAATGGATGGATGGTGGATGGGTGGATGGGTGGATGGGTGGGTGGTTGGGTGGGTGGGTAGATGGTGGATGGATGGATGGATGGATGGTTGGGTGGGTGGATGGGTGGGTGGATGGGTGAGTGGGTTGGTGGATAGGTGGGTGGATGACTCGATGGATGGATAGATGGATGAATGGATAGATGGTGGATGGGTGGATGGGTGGATGGGTGGGTGGGTAGATAGACAGGTGGGTGGGAGGATGGGTGGGTAGTCAGGTGGATGGATGAACAAGTAAACACACACCCTTTCTCACAGTGGTCTGTAATGATCGGTTGGGTTGTTTCCCCCTTCTGTGAGTTGCTCAAGGACATAGGCTGTGCCTTTTTTGCCCGTGGCCGTAACATACCTGCTGGGTGGATGCCTATAGGAACTTGGGTGAGCAGTGCCAGTGACCAGGAGGCTCATAGGGACCTACCTTACACAACGAGGCAGGAGTTGCACCTTGAGCCCCAGGGTGCGGTGGGAAAGGCGCATGGGAAGCTGTTTGGGCCACCCCTGGCCGTCTGCAGGCAGCAGGAAGAGACGAGCCTCCAGGGAGGAGCAAAGTGGCAGACACAGCATCCGGCTCACGGCCAACAGAGTGGTGTTGCCTTTGCCCCAGAAATGGGCCAAGGTGGCTCCTTCTCTCCCAGCTGCAGATACTGGCAGGGAATTTCCTGGAAACCATTGTGATATTTCGGTCTGTGCCCTCGAGGTCTTCTGGAACCCTCCGACAGTGAGGAGCAGGCTCAGTGACACAATGATAGCACTGTCGCTGGTGAAGCCTTGGTTTTGTGTGTGTACGTGGGGGGTGCTTTTTTGTTGGCCTGTTAATCAAAATCAAAAGTTTTCTAGTCTTGAAAGCAACTGAATCATCTGAAGTATTTCTTTAAAGGCCCCTCTGGAACTAGCACCCGAGTAGATACTGCTGAGGTTTTAGAACTAGAGGACCAAGGAACCCATCCCAGCGGATGCCACAAGTTGGGGTCTTTGGAAACCCCCCCTCCCTCCAAGCTCAGCTTGATTCCTAGATGTTTAAGGGAGGAGAACACTCAAAGCCAACCGGCCTGTGGGTTTCAGGCACGTGGCCTCCAGCTGTTCAGCCCCGACCACTGCCCCTTCTGAAAGGCTGGGCCACACCCAGGGCTGGGATTAGTCAAGCATCCTTCCAAATGTTTTGGGTACAGCAAAACCCCACATCTATTTGCCAAGTTATTTTTCATTTAATTATTAAGCCTGAGCGTCTTCCAAGGGGAATTTAATCCTTGTGTTTGTGATTCATCTCTCCTTAATTCATCGGCGTGCTTCATAAAGCCCTCGCGGGTGTCTGGGACGCCTTCGGAATCTCTTAAGAGGCTCTCCACACCCCCGCTCTCCGCTCGCCCCCTTGTAGACAGGAAGCTGAACTTTGCCAACATTGAATGAACTTGAACACCAGGAGGACGGAGCTGAGCCTGGGATTCAGAACCCTGGAATTTCGAGAGGGTTCTCAGGCTGCGATGAGCAGCGTGAACTGTAGAGAGACAATGGCGAGGAAGCATCCAGAACGTTAGCAGATCGCGTGCCCTCTGGATTCAGCAGCTGATGGGCCCGAGTGGCGCTCGTGTTGGTGCCTCGGCAGGTGGTGCCAGACGTAAGGGGAGGTGCGTGTGGCCTTGAGGTGCGTGTGGAGGGTCCTGAGACGTGAGAAGAGCCACCCTTTTCTGCTCAGAGGCACTGAGAAAGTCCCCAGGGTCTGCCCCGGCCTCACTCTTCACATGGGACCGGGGAGCGGGGGATGGGTCCTGGAGCCTCCTGCTTCTCCCTCCAGGTGATGCATGAGCCCACTCAGCCGCCAGACCCCAGTGCAGATCCCACCTCCTCCAGGAAGCCCTCTCCTGGCAGCCCTGGCGTGTTTCCAATGTGGCGTGGAGGCCAGCTGGCCAGGCGGCAGGACACCCAGGTTCCCTGCCCCCTTGCCCCGAGTCCCTCAACCCCGCAAGGGGACATGCTTTGCCTCTCTAGGCCTCAGTTTCCTCACCCGTAAAACTGTTCGCAGGTGGCTGAGGTCCCGTCCGAGGCGATTATTCCATGAATCTTAGAATGGAATGTTCCGGTCCAAGTTGAGGTCCTGGCAAAAGTGCCTTTCCTATCGCTGATGGTGTGGCTTTGTGACTCATTTGTCAAGAACCCGAGGTCCCGAGAAATGTTTCCAGGAGGCGGGCGGTCCTCGAAACAGACCCCCCAGCCAGTCAGTCCCCAGGCTGGAGGACAGCGGACGGGAAAACACGACACAGGTTTTCCCCGTGATTTCGGTCGGGGGCAGGGGTGGGGCGTTGCTGGCTGTTCAGAGTCTCCTCCCACCAGTTGCAGGGGTGCTGTGGTCACTGCCAGCACTTGTCCCCAGTGCGGGGCTCGGCATCATGGGGATGGCAGCAGAGGAGAGCCAACTCCCGCAGTCCGCCAGCCTCGCGGGCTGCAGAAGGCTGTCCCGTGGGCACCGGGGCACCGGCGATCGGGGCTCAGAGAAACCGGCACGGCAGACTGTGTGTGGGTACGGCGGTGCGGGGTCAGGGAGGGAGTGGAGGGAGGGGGGCGGCCGGGGGCAGGAGGGCAAGTGGGGAGGACGGGGTTGGGCCCCCGGGATGTTCTCCAAAGTCCGCGAAGGGCTGCATCACAGCGGCGGTATTTTTCCTGCTTGGAGGCCAGATGGGTTTGCCTGGCCGGGTTATCCTGGGGGGACGGTCTGTGGGAAGGCAGAAGGCCTGCCCCGCACCCAGCGGCCACGTCCGGAGGTGGCCTCTGTCCCCAGAGATTCCCGCCGCGCTGCCCGGGCCCCGGCCTTCCTGCCAGGCAGCCGCCGGCTCAGCTCTGGCTCGACTCTGCCCGCCCGGGGCAGGGTGACTGTCCTCGCCATTCTCTCAGGGCCTTTGTCCCTTCCAGGCCCAGCTGCTGTGTCCCTAAAGGGCATCAGATCCTTGGAAAGGGGTGGGAAGCTGGCTGCCAGCACTGTTGTGTTTTTATTTTCCCCCATCAGTTTTTTAAATTGTTGCTAGAGGCTGAGCAGCGGGTTTATGCTGGTTTTCAATTCCTTCTATGAGATTCCGGTCAGGTGGTTCTTGGGCAGAGCCTTCTTCCCCTCTGAGACGGGGAAGTCACGTCTGTGGGGGGCAGGGTCTCCAGTCTTGGGGGCCTGGTATACTCAGGGGTGCATTCCCTGCAGACGCTCGGGGACGCGATGGGGGCACAGAGCCTGTGTGCTCAGTGGCAGCGTCCTGCCTTGGGGCCCTCCTGTGTCAGCCCCCCCATGTCCTCCCAGGCAGGGCCCCGGGTTCTGTAGCTTTTCTGCGCGTCTGGACCCTCCCACACAACTCAGCACTGGCCCGGCAGGAATCAGGAACCACTGCAGGCACTTCTATTTGTTTGTTCAATCATCCATTTGCACCGACTTCGCAGACCTGGGAGTTTCATTTTTTTGAAGGGCTGATGTGTTCACGTGGTTACCAGACCTAAAAGTAGGCGCGAAGCCAAGCCATGGCCTCCACCTGCTGCCTGTCCCCGCCCACCCTGCTTGTCTCTCCCTCCCCCAGGCCGTGTGCACACACCAGCAAAGGCCTTCTCTGTCCCCCTTCTTTTTACGCCGGGTGGCGGGGGCCACCTCGCTTTGTTCATGCCACACTGCCTCCGGGGGGGGGCCTTGGGGGTCTCCAAGACAGGCATGGCCTGCGGGCTGGTTCTGGTGGTGGACTGGGTGTGGGGAGGCGACGTTACTGGGCAGCGGGTGCTCTGGCCGGATGAAGTCAGGCTCCCAGTCCTCCCCTCAAGGCTGGTCTGAGCCCTCCCCTCCCCAGCCCTGGACACGGCCACTCTGGGGCTCCAGCCCCCTTGCTGTGCTCTCAGTGGGCTGCCTGGGATCATGGTCAACCGTCCTTGCTGCCATTCCAGGACGCTGGGTGAGGCAAAGGTCCATGGCAGGCATGGGGGTGTGGGTGGGGCTTGGTCACCAGCCTGGCCCACGGGCAGGAATTTTGACGTGTGAGAATTTCCCGATTAATCCTGTGCCCTAACAATCTCCCCATCTGTCACCAAGTTCTATTGCAAGATTGTTCTTATCCTGACGACAAGGGATGGGCATGTTCTGTGAGGTCTTCCCAGATGCCCTCCAGCCATCCTGTTGGCTGCGACCCGCATGGGCAAGGGGTAGCCCCCTCCACGGTCTGGGCCAACTGGTCCCCTTCCGCGTGTGGTAGTCATAACCAGGACAGCCACTCCCAGGGGACTCTGAGACCCCGTGAGGAGCCCCTGTACAGTGACGGAGCCACACTGGGTGCCTTGGAGATCCCTCCTGGACCAGCTGTGCTGAGCTCCCCGGAGGAGCTGTCCGAGAGGCCCACTGCTCAGGCCTGGCCCACCGCCTGTATTGACCAGTCACATCCAGAGTTCTAGCATGTGGACTTGGCTTCTGTTTACCTTTAAGGGAATGGAGCATTAGGACCGTCCTTTACAGGAGACAAGTGGGCAGGAATCAGATTTCAGCCTTTGATCAGACATGGAATATCTTGCACCTCCCCAAACTGCACCTTGAAGTCAACCCAAGGTCTAGAAACCCCATCAGACCTTGAAGACTTTCCCCTCCATAGAAAAAGTCTAGGATTCTTTCTAAAACTTGGATACCTTTAAGAACCAAGACATTCACTCATCCATCCGTCCATCCATCCATCCATCCATCCATCTGTCCGTCCATCCGTCCATCCATCCATCCATCCATCCGTCCATCAATCCATCCACCCATCTGTCTATCCGTCCATCCATCTGTCTGTCTGTCCATCCATCTATCCATCCATCCGTCCATCCATCCATCCATCCATCCATCCATCCATCCATCTATCCATCCGTCCATCAATCCATCCATCTGTCTGTCTGTCCATCCATCTGTCTGTCCATCCATCCATCTATCCATCCATCTGTCCATCCCCAACCATCCATCAATCTGTCCATCTATCTATCCATCCATCCATACATCCATCAATCCGTCCATCCATCCATCCATCCATCCGTCCATCCATCCATCCAGTGGCTCCTGGGAGCAGACACTGGACTGGGAGTGCTGAGAGAAAGGCAGCCATGACTGTGACATGTCACTTATCCTGGGGAGGACACAGGAAGCAGCACATCTGCAGGTGATGTGCTTACAGAGCTGACACCCCGCTCTGCTGGCATTGGGACCCTCCTGACCAAGGACAGAGGAAATTGCTTTTTGATGGCCTCAGAGAGGAAGCCGGGGGGGGGGGGCGGGTTGGGGACACAGAAAGTCTTCTCCAGAGGAGCAGGGCAGGAGGGACAGAGATCTGCATGCCGGGAAACCAGGTGGGATGGAGCAAAGCGCTCCTTGCGGTGGGGCTCGCTGAAGCTCCTTCCAGAACATTCTGTCATCACTCACCAAACACCAGCTGTGTGTCAGGCTAGGGGTCTCAAGCTGTAGATGTCAGGGGAGCCTTAGCAACCCTAGATTGTCCATCAGTTCAAACCATCCCAATCTGAATAGACATGTTGATGTGGACAGCATCGCACAGAGTTTTCAGAAAGCACCTTCAGACGATCTTGATTTCCTTTTGTTGATTTGGAACATTCCAACAGAAAAAAGTGTGACTTTCTGGTTACCGAGGCCCCAGGACCATAGGGGTCGCCTGGGGCCCTCGGTCCCCCTCCCAAAGGTGCCTCCCTGGCTCTGGGGACTCAGAGTGTAGCATTGAGAGGATGGAATGAGTTGGGGACTGCCTTTGGGTCCCAGGCTGGCGACCTGATGTGATTCTGTCGCATACCCCACCGCCCCCCAAGCTGCCAGCTACATTCTGGAAACGTGGCCCGAGAGCATCATGCCCATTGTTAGTTTTTCTGTATTTACATATATGTCTATACATATATGTATACATTTACATATATGTATTTACGATTATATAGTCGTGCGCATGTCTTATCTTTATATAAGTAGAACAATTGTCCCTGGCACTGGTTATTGTTATTTATCACAATGCTTCCCCATATTTGGCTGTAACAAATGGTGGCCTGTGACGTTTCATGGTTCACGTTGAATGAATGAATACAGCATGAGCTGAGGCCTGCTGACTCCGTGCTCCAGGAAATGCCCCAGCGGAGGGAGGACACGTGGCAGACATGGAGTCAGGAAGAAGTCACCCGTTCGTGCGCTGACCCTCTGAGCACTAGCTGTGTACCGGGCACTGCCTGGGTCCCTAGGCTCGGCAGCCTCCCTCCTGCCAGTGCTGGGCCTCAGTGAGGGCCAGTGGGAGCGGACAGAGGCACCCCAGAGGGGAGCCCAGACCGGGAGGGGTGCCCGCCACGACCCAAGCTGTGGAGGTGTTCCAGCAGAGTAAGGTGGCAGTGTGCCATTCGAGGGAAAGTGGGGGTCAGTGTGGCTGGGGCGTGGGGTCCAGGGAGAGGTCAGCGAGGGAGGCTGGGACCGGATCCTACCAGGGCGAGCGAGAGCAGTAGATTTCGTTATAAGTGCACCTGACCTTTGAAGGTATGTTGATCCCCTCGGGCTGCCAGGGCACAACAGCACTGACCAGCTGGCATAGATGGAATGGCAGACATTTATGCTTGCAGGCTGGAGGTCCAAGATCAAGGTCCGGGCCAACCTGGTTTTCTCGCTGTATCTCCACTTGGCAGGGAAAGAGAGAGAGCCCATACTCTCTGGTGTTTCCTGTTCTGATAAGGACACTAATCCCATAGTAGGGCCTGACCCTGATGTCTCATTGTACCTAACTGCCCCGCAAAGACCCATTTACAGATACCCTCCTGAGGGGAGGGGGTTAGGGCTTCAACATATGGATCACGGGGGACACAGACATTCAGTCTGTAACAGAAGAGTCGGAAGCAGGGCCGGACCCGACCTGATTTAGCTCCTACCACGATCCCACTGGCTGTGCACAGGCTGTGTAGCTCTCTCGCCGGCCAGTGGCTGTGGAGGGCGTTCTGGAGGAAGGGCTGAAGATACCCAGGATGGAACGGAAGTGCTATTGGGGGAAGGAGCAGTGCCCAGGCGGTGGGATGAGCCTAGAGCTGGACGAGGGGGGCATCACTGGGCGGGGCCAGGAGGCAGGGGGCTTGGGGTGACTGGAAGCCTAGGGACGAGGCAGGTGACACTAAAGGACACTGCAGAGTAGCCAGGACCAGGTCCAGGAGCCCCGGATGCCAGAAGGATGTCACCCTTGTCTTATGGGTGAGGGGGTGGGGGACTGTGGGACGTCATGATCAGGTTCATCACACTCTGGGAAGGTCACTCTGAGATTTTCACTCCTTTTTATCAGCAGAGTCATTTTTTTACGTGTAATTTTTTACTTTTCGGGTGCTTTATTTAATTTTTATGCAGAGCTTTGGAGACGATGGTTCCGTGTGACTCTGGACCGCCCTTCTTCTATCCGCATTTCAAAGGAACAAAGACTATTTCCTGTTCTAGAGTTTCAGGCAGGTGGCATTTCATTATTTTTTGTTGTAGTAAAATACGCATAACAATTTATCATCATAACTGCGTTTGGGTGCACAGTTCTGTGGCATTAGGTACCTTGACATGGTTGTTCAACATCAGCATCATTCCTCTCCAGAACCTTCCATTTTCCTGAACTGAAACTCTGTCCCCGTGAACCACGGGCTCCCCGTGTCTGGCTTCTTTCACGTAGCTGAGGGTCCCCCACGTTCACCCCCGTGGTTGCAAATGGCAGGCTCTCCTATTTGGTGGCTGAATAATATTTCATTGCATTTTTATACCACAATTTCTTTATCCATTCACCCGCCGACGGGCACTTAGGCTGTTTCTGTGTGTTGGCTATTGTGAACAGTGCTGCGGCGACTGTGGGGTGCAGGTGTCTCAGTGGGATGGTGGTTTCATCTCCTTCAGATGCATACGCAGAAGACGGGTTGTTGGGTCATTGAGTGGTTCTGCTTTTAATTTTTTGAGGACCGAACCTCCATACTGTTTTCCATCATGGCTGCACCAATCTACACTCCCACACGGGTTTCCTTTTTTCCTCATCCTCACCAATACCTGTTATCTTTTATTTATTCATCTATCTGTCTATCTATCATCCATCTATCCATCCAACCATCTATCATCTATTATCTATCTATTATCTGTGTATCTATCTATCTATCTTCTGTCTATCATCTATCCAATCATCCATCCATCCATCTATCCACCCATCCATTTATCTATCTATCTAGCTATTATCTGTCTATCATCTATTATCTATCATCTATGTATCTGTCTATCTATCTATCATCCATCCATCCATCCATCCAACCATCTATGTATCTATGTATCTATCTATCATCTATTACTTATCTATTTATCATCTATCTATCTATCTATCTATCACCCATCCATTCATCCAACCATCTATCTATGTATCTATGAATCTACCTATTTATCATCTATCTATCTAGCCATCTATCTATCTATCATCCAACCATCCATCCATCCATCATTCATCCAACCAACCAACTATGTATCTATCTATCTATCTATCTATCTATCTATCATCTATTATCTATCTATATATCATCTGTCTATCTATCTATCTATCTATCTATCATCCATCCATTCATCCAACCATCTATATATATATATATATAATCTATTATCTATCTATTTATCATCTATGTATCTGTCTATCTATCTATCTATCATCCATCCATCCAATTATCCATCCATCCATCTATCCATCCATACATTTATCTAGCTAGCTAGCTATCATCTATGTATCTGTCTATCTATCATCCAACCATCCATCCATCCATCATTCATCCAACCATCTATGTATCTATCTATGTATCTATCTATCATCTATTATCTATCTATATATCATCTGTCTATCTATCTATCTATCTATCTATCTATCATCCATCCATCCGTTCATCCAACCATCTATATATATACATATATATATATAATCTATATATAATCTAATCTATTATCTATCTATTTATCATCTATGTATCTGTCTATCTATCTATCATCCATCCATCCAATTATCCATCCATCCATCCATCCATACATTTATCTAGCTAGCTAGCTATTATCTATTTATCTATCATCCAACCATCCATCCATCCATCATTCATCCAACCATCTATGTATCTATCTATGTATCTATCATCTATTGTCTATCTATATATCATCTGTCTATCTATCTATCTATCTATCTATCATCCATCCATCCATTCATCCAACCATCTATCTATATATATATATATATATAATCTATATATAATCTAATCTATTATCTATCTATTTATCATCTATGTATCTGTCTATCTATCTATCTATCTATCATCCATCCATCCAATTATCCATCCATCCATCTATCCATCCATACATTTATCTAGCTAGCTAGCTATTATCTATTTATCTATCTATCTATCATCCAACCATCCATCCATCCATCATTCATCCATCTATGTATCTATCTATGTATCTATCTATCATCTATTATCTATCTATATATCATCTATCTATCTATCTATCATCCATCCATTCATCCAACCATCTATATATATATATATATAATCTATTATCTATCTATTTATCATCTATGTATCTATCTATCTATCATCCATCCATCCAATTATCCATCCATCCATCCATCCATCTATCCATCCATACATTTATCTAGCTAGCTATTATCTATCTATCTATCTATCATCCATCCATTCATCCAACCATCTATCTATCTATCTATCTATCTATATATAAAATCTATTATCTATCTATCTATCTATCTATAATAACCATTCTAACAGCTGTGAAGCGGTGGTTTTGATTTGCATTTGCCTGATGATGAGTGATGTTGAGCATCTTTTCTTACGTCTGTTGGCCGTCTGGATCCAATCTTCTTTGGAAAAGCATCTATCCAGGTCCTTTGTCCAAACTGCATGATTGCACTTACACAGGAATAGAACAGCTAGATGCAGAAGGTAGAATGGTGGTTGCCAGCGGCTGGGGATGGTGGGGGACGGTGGGGAAAGGGGAGATGTTGACAAGGGAATGCAAGTTGTAGCATGTAGGACGAGTAGGTCTGAAGATCTGATGTTCAGCATGGTGGCCATAGTCAATGCTGGACTAAACGTGGGAAATGTGCTCAGAGAGTAGATTTCAGGTGTCGTCACCGCACATGCAAGGTAGTCACGTGGGGAGACAACATGGCCATTAGCTTCGCTGATCATCTCTCTGTATGTTTACCACATCATTGTGTGGATCATCCTAAAAGTATACGATTTGGGGGGTGCTTGGGTGGCTCAGTTGGTTAAGCGTACGACTTTGGCTCAGGTCATGATCTCGCAGATCATGAGTTGGAACCCTGCATCAGGCTCTGTGATGACAGCTCAGAGGCTGGAGCCTGCTTCTGATTCTCTCTCTCTCTCTCTCTCTCTCTCTGTCCATCCTCTGCTCGTGCTCTGTCTCTCTCTCAAAAATAAACATTAAAAACAAAGTATATGGTTTTTATTTTAAAAGCCCATGTCCCCTTCCCTCCAGCCCCTGGTGCCTACCCTTTTTACTTTCTTTCTCTGTGAGTTTGTCGACTCTGGAACATCAGGTAAGTGGAGTCATAGACCGTGTGTCTTTGTGTCTGGCCCATTTCACTGAGCATAAAGTCCTCACGAGCCATTTTCCAAAGAAGCTCTATGACGTCTCCAGATATAATAGTTGTGAAGGGAGAGGGGGCCTGAAGCCCTTCGCACTCACTCCCACCACAGTCTCTGGGGCATCTTCCCAGAACCCCAGGATTAAGGACTGAGCTGGGGTACCCAGTGGCACCCGGGAGAGATAGGGCGGGCAGGGCAAGGTGGAGAACAGAGCTGGTAGCTGCCTGGCACTCCCACAGTAACCCAAGCAGCTCTGATTGGCCTTTGCAATACCAAGCTGGTGGCTGACAACAGAGTAGCCTGTCCCTTGGGTCAGGTCACCGACAACTTGAGTTTGGAAGGGAGCCAGGAAATGGGTTCCCCAGGAATGTGATGCAGTCTCTCGAAGGGAGCTCTGTCTATGCTCCGAGGGACCTGGAAGTGCAAAAATGTCTTCTGGGTCACAGCCGGGTGGGGGGTTACAGGTGCAGGGACTCAACAACCCAAGTTCCCGGGTGTGGCCCAGAGACAGGGGACGGAGGTGGGTGCAGCCCCAGAGCCTCGGCAGACCCACCCACCCAGCTCTGCCACCGTTGGTCTCTGATGCCTGGACGGACAGAGCCCCTGGGCGAGCAGCCACCACCATGCCTTGACCTCGGGTGGACACGCATGGGGACTGCAGCGAGCTGATGCCAGCCCTCCCTGCTGTCCTAGCTCCTGGTCCCATCTTGGAGCCGCAGGATTCCAACCAACCAGAGGGGTCTCTGGTCCCCCCGGAAGCCAACGCCAGCTGCAGCCACTGCCAACAGTGTGGGTCATAAGGGATCAGGTATTAGTCACTTTTTTTAGGTTTAGAGCAAAACAGAGCAGAAAATTCAAAGAGTTCCCATATATCACCTGCTGCCCCCAACACAGTGTCCCAATTATCAACATTTTTCATCGACAATTAATCAACCAACACTGATCTATTATAACTAAAAAGTCCATCATTTACCTTAGGGCTCACTCCTGGTGTTGTATATTCTATGGGTTTGGACAGATGCATGACGTCACATGTCCCCCATGACAGTGTCATACAGAGTTGTTTTACTGCCCCCCAAATCCTCCGGGCTCTGCCTGTTCATCCCTCCCTGTGCCCCAACCCCTGGCAACCACGGATCGTTCACCTGTCTCTGTGGTTTTGCCTTTTCCAGAATGTCCTATATGTTTGTGAACATAATTCGTCCCGGAAACATGCTTGTGATCCAAAGCACTCGTGTATCAAAGCGAATTTCCCCGTAAGAAAGAACAGAAGCTCAGATATTCTGAGCATATTCATATGCAAAGGATTACAATACTGTAATATAATACAAAATAATAAAGAAAAACACATCAATCCCCAACCTTCATGGCTGGTGTGAGGGAGACCAGAGAGAGGAGGGTTATTGTGTAGGACGACTTTCACTATCACTAATGGAATCACTGCTATCTTTTGGCTCAGTGGAATTTTCTTCTGCGTGGGGGCCATTGCGTAGACTTGCACGGATGTTGACTACAGCATTAACAAACTCTTGTCATACTGTCTTTAACGTAACTGGCAATAAGGCAGCAGAGGAAAGGGTCTCTGTCAGCAGGCAGCCTGACCTAGAAGGAAGCAAAACATTCCCAAGCTCACTCTTGTCTGGAAAAGCAAATGACTGTCCATTGGTGCTTTGACGTGACAAAAAATACATAAGTGCCTGTCGTGGGCGCCTTCCAATGTCCTGAAAAGTCGCTGATTTTGGCCAAACACTGGGCCCTGAGACTGAGCATCCAAACATGGGAGAGGATCACCCACAATCCCGCAGATAGAGAGAGAGAGAGAGAGAGAGAGAGAGAGGAACCATTGGCTCAGCTGCGATCATGTGACATTCGGTGTCACGTAAGACTCGTATTGCAAGACAGAGCTCGTCTATCGAGTTAAAATGTACTAGGAATGTTTGCTGGTCTCGAGGAACTCTCGCAGAGCAAGTTACGCGCAATCCAAGGTTTTACTGCACTTGGGGTCACACGCTGTGTGGCTTTCGGATTGGCTCCCTCACTCAATAATATACACTTAAGGCTCTCCCGTGTCTTTTCGTGGCTGGAGAGCTCATTCTTTTTGGCACTGAACAATATTCCATTGTCTGGACGGACCACAGTTTATTTATCCATCCACCTACTGAAGGACATCTTGGCCACTTCCGAGTTTTGGCAATTATGAATAAAGCCGCTATAAACATCCGTGTGCAGGTTTTTGTGTGGACATAAGTTTTCAACTCCTTTGGGTAAATACCAAAGAGTGCGATTGCTGGATCATATGGTAAGCCTATGTTTAGCTTTGTAAGAAAGTGCTTTGTTGTTTTTTTTTTAAGTCTAAAAAATGAATGATGACATTTTAAAACAGGAAAAAAGGACTTACCCTTTGTCCCGTTGGGATAAGATTAAACTGTGTCCTTCACAGTTTGAACACGAGAGCTCTGTGTGCTCCCCGAGGGCCCCGCACCACCTCCGGGAGCGAGGAGGGCTCGCGGTGCTTCCGGAGAGACCGCAGCTCCTTCCAGCACGCGCCCCTGCTGTTCCACTGCCCGGATGCTCAGGGCCAGCCCCACCAAGGCCTCTTCCCTGTCACCTAGTCCCTGTCCCCGTGAGAAGCCCAAAGGCATCCCTCGTGTCCCAGATGCTCAGCCCGCATCCAACTTCTCCCCAGCCTTGCCCCCAAAGTCGAGCCCGAGATCAGGGTTTGGGGGCAGGTTCGTTATTGGGGAGGTGATCCCAGGGAGGAGAGAAGTCACAGCGTGTGCTTTCGTGAGCGGGTGACCGTGGTAGGCACCTGGGGCTCCCATTCAGCTGTGCAGAACGCCCCTCAGGCCTGTCCCCAAAGGCCGAGCAGGCTGGGGACGGGGGCTTCATCTCTGACCATTTCCCTGGCAGGCCGACAGTTGTCCCAGGGGTGCGGAGAGGGGGGGACTCAGGGGGTCCCCATACACACGCTGAGCCGGGGAACCCCAGGCAGAGGCCCAGAGGGGCAGGTGCAGAGGTGGGCAAGGGGGCGTGGGCTTCAGCAGTGCCCACCGGCCCCTCCACCTCTCCTGGGTGCGTCCCTTCCCCCGCCTGCCGGCCTGAGGCTCTCCCCGTGGCTCCCCCCTCCCCCCCCACCTGCAGCACTGTCTTCCCTCACCACCACCCCCCTCCACCAGAGGGCCTGGAGGTGAGGGTGGGTGTCCTTCTTGATCCTCATTCCTCTTCCAGAATGTTCTGCCCTGGCTCTGCACTTGGGCCATCGGACTCTGCTTTCCGTGCTCTGGTCATCTACAGACCCCAGGTCGCCCCTCGCTCCGGGAAGAATTTCACCCCTGAATTCACTGTCACTTCCTGCCCAGTTAGCTCACATCCCCTGGCCTCGTAGATATTCACCTCCGCTCCCCCTGCACATCTGTCCTACCTCGGCCTCCATCCCCGCAGCAATTTCAAGCACCACTACTCATCCCCTCTAGCATCCCAACACCCAAATCCCCACCCTCCTGCCCTTCTCTCTCCCCCGGGGGCACTGCCCTCACGCCCTCACCCCTTGACTGACCCCCGGGGACACTGCCCTCACCCCCTCACCCCTGCACTGACCCCCGGGAGCACTGCCCTCACCCCCTCACCCCTTCACTGACCCCCGGGGTCACTGCCCTTACCCCTCACCCCTGCACTGACCCCCGGGAGCACTGCCCTCACCCCCTCACCCCTTCACTGACCCCCGGGAGCACTGCCCTCACCCCTCACTCATGCACTGACCCCCGGGGTCACTGCCCTCACCCCTCACCCCTGCACTGACCCCCGGGAGCACTGCCCTCACCCCTCACTCATGCTTGACTCCCGGGGTCACTGCCTTCACCCCTCACCCCTGCACTGACCCCCGGGAGCACTGCCCTCACCCCTCACTCATGCACTGACCCCCGGGGTCACTGCCCTCACCCCTCACCCCTGCACTGACCCCCAGGAGCACTACCCTCACCCCTCACTCATGCACTGACCCCCGGGGTCACTGCCCTCACCCCTCACCCCTGCACTGATCCCCAGGGGCACTGCCCTCACCCCTCACCCCTGCACTGATCCCCAGGGGCACTGCCCTCACCCCCTCACCCCTGCACTGACCCCCCCACCCAGGGTCACTGCCCTCACCCCCTCATCCCTGCACTGACCCCCCCACCCAGGGTCACTGCCCTCACCCCCTCACTTCTGCACTAACCAGACCTCGTCTCTTCTCCCCAGGCCCCCCCTTCATGCCCTTGTTTTAAACACCAACCATGTGGGGAAGTCCCTTGTGTTTGTTTCCAGCCCCGACCTCCTCCCCTGGTCCCCAGCTCAGAGATCTGATATCCATACGTGGCTGCCACACATCCTCCTGGAGGCCCCATGCCCAGAGCCACGCCGTTGACCCCCCTGAGATCTGCTCATCTCAGGGCCCCTCGTGCCGAGCCCTGGGGCCTTTGCTCCCAACTCCGGCCCCATATTTGGGCACCCCGAGCCTCTCCTCCCCATTTTGCATTCTGTCCTCAGTTTACCTGCCAGCTCAGCCCGCCCTCCCCTCCCACTGCCCGCGGCTGCCCCTCTGCTCGGCGTCCTGCATCCTGCAGGTGACGTCGTGCCTCCGCCCTGCCCCCTGCAGCCCCTTCTCCACCGCGGGCAGAGCGGGGCTTGAGAAGCCGAGCAAGTCTGAATCCTTCCTCTGTCTCCCAGAGTCAGAGCTGGAGTCCCAAACGCACTTGCCAGGCTTCCCCGCTCCGGCCCCCTCTGTGACCTCAGCTCCCGCTCTCCCGGGCCAGCGCCCTGGCCTCCTCTCTCTTCTCTGGTCCAGCCACACTTGTGCCACAGGGGCTCCTTCTCCTCTGTTCGGGATGCGGTCACCGGGGAGCCCAGGGTTTACTCTTTCATTTCCTCCAGATCTTGGCCCAGAGGCCGTCTGAGTGGCAGGGCCTTCTCCGACGCCCCATGTCGAGCCCTCGCCCCCCCCCCCCCGGTAAATACGTGCTCCCCCCGTAGATGGGCAAGCTGCTGACCGCACACTCCCCAGGCAGATCACGACCCAGCACCACAGGAGTTCTTTGCTCCCACAAAGTGCAAATGGGTGCTCCCCACGGATCGGTGAGTGGCTTATTTCCACGTGGTGACGCGGGGACCCAGGCATCTCCTTTCTTGTGGCTTTTCCATCCCCGTGGTCTCGGAGGCCCCTCGCAGCTCTCCTGGGGAGGAGGGAGATGACCGCAGGTGCGAAGTTTCTGCGGACCAGGCCTGGATGTCCTCACGGAGTCGGCCCTCGAACTACAAGGGTTTGAGACGCACGGTTCACTTACGTGCGGATTTCTTTTTCTGGTGAATACGGTCCAGTAGGAAGTGTATTATCCCTTCCTTGTGATTTCCTTAATGCCATTGTGTTGTCTCCGGCTTACCTCACTGTAGGAGTGCGCACAGCATATAACACGTATAACATATAAAACTATGTGTTAATAGACTGTTTATGTTATTTGTGAAGCTTCCGGTCAACAGTAGGCTATTAGCAGTTAAGTTTTGGGGGGGGTCAAAAGTTACACTCGGGTTTTCGACCGCACAGGGGTGGGTGCCCTTAACCTTCACGTAGTTCAAGGGTCAGCTCTACTCTGGTCTCCCGGTAGGACAGTCACACGGCTGCACACCTGTCCAAGGAGACGAAGTCCGGCGGTGTTCGGAGAAATGTAACTCATCGCAGCCTCCTCCGCCCTGCCTCACCTGCCGGGCTTTCTCTCTTCTCCACTTTCCACCTCCTGATTTAGTCCATATTCATTTACTGCCCGCCTCCCCTCCCGCCTGGTGGAGGAAGGTAATTAGCCCCAGGGCGGGCCCCCGTCTGTCTCCTCTGCACCGTGAGCGTGAACAGGGCTTGGGTGTGTGAGCAGATGGCCGGGCGCTGAACGCTCAGCGACAGAATCTCAGCTCAGCCCCTGGTCCCTCGGCCCACAGAGGGACGGGAGCAGCGGCTTCAGGGCTCACCTACCGCTTTCTGCTGGGTTTGCTTCCTATTTAAGGCGACAGCCTTTCCCCCGGGTCTGGATAGTCTTTCTGGTGATGCTTTGTGACGGCCACGGTCACGGTCACCTTGTAAATGGGCTGTCACTTCACCAACAACCCTGAGACCCACAGAGCTACGCTCGCGTAGCCTCTGTTTTCTGTCCAGTTGTTTTCTTGGGGCGTCTTCCTAGGACTGGGGATATCAGGTCACGTGGCCTGCAGGGAGCCCCGCCCCCCACGCCACCCCCGCCCCACCGTGGGACCCGTCGGCCCGGCCAGTGGCTGGCGGGCAGGTTGGACAAACAAACAAGGCACACGGGTGGAGGCTTTCAGCTTGCCCAGCTACACATCAACCCTCATTTGACGTAGACATTTCAAAACATTCTGTAAGATGGTTGAGAGAAAGAGAAAACATGAGAAACTGTAAAGAGGGGAAAAAATGCCTAATGCCCCTCCCCTGCAAAGAATTGTGACCCGTGGGTGGGGCCCCCTCCCAGAGGTCGGTCTGTGTATATGCACATGTACACGCACACGCACACATACCTTCGTGTCTGAGAGCATCAGGTTCAGTAGCCGGCTTTTTTTTTTTTTTTTTTTTTTTGCTTACGGAAGTGTTTTCCATGCCACCAAAATCGTTTCATCAATGTAATTTTAATGCCTGCGTGAGATTCCAAGATGTGGACCTATTAGCACGAGTGATCACTCTTTCTGTCTCGCTCGTTTATGAAAATCGTTTAATGATAATTATTGGGTGGTTTTTTTTTTCCTGATGCTAATTTTCTAGCATTTTTTTTCTAGCATTTTTCTAGCATTATACAGAAAATTTACAGAGAATTGCAGAGAAGCAAATAGACATCACCCGTAACAGAAATACCTGGAGACTGTTTGTTTGTTTAGGTTTGTTTGTTTAATTTGAGAAAGACGGCCAGGGAGAGCCGGGGAGGGGAGGGGCAGAGAGAGAGGGCGGGGACAGAGAATCCCAAGCAGGCTCCGCCCCATCAGCACAGAGCCCAACTCGGGGCTCGAGCTCACAAACCTGAACTGAAATCAAGAGTCAGAAGCTTAACCGCCAGCCCCCCAGGCATCCCTCTGGGGACTGTTTTTATTTTTTTAATTTTTTTTTAATTTTTTTTTCAACGTTTATTTATTTTTGGGACAGAGAGAGACAGAGCATGAACGGGGGAGGGGCAGAGAGAGAGGGAGACACAGAATCGGAAACAGGCTCCAGGCTCTGAGCCATCAGCCCAGAGCCCGACGCGGGGCTCGAACTCACGGACCGCGAGATCGTGACCTGGCTGAAGTCGGACGCTTAACCGACTGCGCCACCCAGGCGCCCCTGGGGACTGTTTTTAAATGAAGAAAGAAACACAGCGATACTTGGCCTTGTCTTCCAGAGAACCTGGGCTCCCGACATCAAATGCACACGGAAGAGCCCGTCCGTGAGAGACAGGCCAGCGCCCGCTGCCGGAAGCCTCCGAGGGTGTGGGGGGCACAGGCGTGTCCTCTCTTGTGCAGGAAGTGGGGACACAGGCCTCACCGCTTGGCCCGCTGGCCCCGCAGAGGCTCTCTGCTCCTGCCTGAGCTCCAGGCCTCCGCCCTGCTCCACCCTCCCCTCCTCTCCGCCCCTCCAGCTTCAATCCCACACATCCGCCTGAGCTCCTGGGGGACAGGGGAGCCCGTGTCACCCCCTCTTGGCCACCCCCCTGTGCAAATAGGAAGGCACAGGAAAGGCAAGCTGAACATATTCCTTCCTTCGGTCAAGGTCATCGCACGTGTGCCTTGTTACGTGCGGGACTTTGTTCGGGGCACGGGATCTGGCAGCGAGGGAGGCACGGGGCGGACCCTCCAGCTGGAGCAAAAAACGCGACAAAGGGAAACCAACCAGTGGATAATAAACGTGTGGATACAGAGCAGCGGGGAGAAGTGGGGGCTGGGCGCAGGCGCTGCTCTGATCCAGGGGGCTGGGAGGAGGAGGTGTGTTGTGGCTGGGGGAACCACGGGTGCAAATGTCCTGGGGCAGGCTTATGCCTGGCATTCCCGAGGAACAGTGAGGCGACCCCGGGGCTGGCGTGGAGCGGAGTGGAAAGGTTCTGGAAGGCCGGGTCACGGAGGGCTGGGTAGACCCCAGCTGGGCCCTCTGGATCTGCTCCAATTGAGGGTGACGTTCTAAATACTTAACTGACGGGTGTGACCACCAGACTCCGGAAGCAGGTCCCCGGTCCCCACTCCCCTGCCCCAGGTACTAACCTTTTAGCTGTCGGATCGTAGGGGAGAGTCTTGGGGGGTGCTCCTCAGGGAGCAGCACTCAAGGCCATCCCTGCGCTCATCAGAACACCGGCCTTGATGCCCAGGACGCCCCTGCCCCGTGCTTCTCGGACAGGGGGGCCTTAGCTTCAATCCCACTTCACAGGGGTGAGAATTCCCCGTCTGGGATGTTCGGCTGAGTGAGCCCCTTGCCCCCGAGGGGAGGGGCCCTTGAGCAGCGCGGCTTCCAGACAGACTGGCTGCGCCTCCGATCACCTCCCCCCCCCCCCGCCCCCCAGCCCGGCCTCTCCGAGCACAGGGGCGATGCCTGCCTTTCTGCAGACTGAGGGCCAGCAAGCCACGGGGCTGCACCTAGTAGGTGTTCAGAAAGTGCTGGCCGGTGGCCGCTCTCACGGCTGTCCCCTCAGCAAGGCGATGGCCGCCGCGGCTGGAAACCCAGGCCCCCTCAGCCCTGGGAGGGAAAGGCTACATTCCTGGAAGAAACCCATGTTCCGTTTATCGATTTATCTATTTACCCAGCCACACATCTATTTATTTTCGACTCTAACATCGTCTCATTAGGGAGGCACCAAGAAGGAAACACAAGCGAAATGGATACGGGGTCCTTTTCAAGTGGGGAGCCGGCTGCCTGCGGCCTCGGAGAGAGGCTGCCTTCTGATCTCCTTCCAGCGTGTGGGTGCCCTGGGGCTTCCGCGGAGCGTTTTCTAAGATCCCTCTCCATACCAGGCCGGCCACCTCCGTCCTTTACCACATCAGGGGAGGCTGCACGCCCGCTTCAAAGCCCCAGCAACACTCTGCAATTGGAAACATGCACGTTGTGCAAAGTATCAATTTAGCAGCTAAGTTCCCTCGGCCGGGCTGGGCCGGCCAGCTGGCTGAAACTCTGAAATTCGGGGATGCCGTACAGCCCGGAGTCCGGAAGGCCCAGGTTCGAATCCCGGATCTGGCACTCCCAAGCTTGGCTGAGTCCATAACCCCGGTCTCGGCCCCGGCTGGCTGGTGGTTTATGGAAAACCACCCAGGAGCCATCGGTGGATGGGATCGGTTCAGCCCCTACGGCAGGCCCAGAAGAAGAGCCCCCAAGAGGGGCGCCTGGGTGGCTCAGTCGGTAAGCGGCCGACTTCGGCACAGGTCACGATCTCGCGGTCCGTGAGTTCGAACCCCGCGTCGGGCTCTGTGCTGACAGTTCAGAGCCTGGAGCCTGTTTCAGATTCTGTGTCTCCCTCTCTCTGACCCTCCCCTGCTCATGCTCTGTCTCTCTCTGGCTCAAAAATAAATAAACGTTAAAAAAAAATTTTTAAAAAGAAGAGTCCCCAAGAACAAATCTGGGGACCCTGGTGGGGAGGGCTCAGGACACATCACCAGGCCCACGTCTTGAATGCGGTTCAGGCTCTGATGTTTCAGGAAGCAGAAAACCCAACTCCACGGGGTTCTTTGGGCTGAAAAGTCCGGTGGCAGGCAGGATTTGGGGGCCGTTTAACCAGGGCGCGGGTCCTGCTCTCCAGCAGTTTTCCGGCTCTGCCCGCCTCTGTGGGCTGGAGCTATTATCAGGCTGGGTCTAGACTTTGCGTCGGCACCTCTCATTGGTCAGAGCAACAGAGAGGGCTTGGCGAACGGCAGTCCTGAGGTTTTCTGGTTGGGCCAGCCTGGGCCAGTCACTGATGGGCCAGGGGATTGCCTTGTGCTGATGGGCTGAGTTGTTTCTCTAAGAAATCCCTCTGGGGGCACCTGGGTGGCTCACTCTGTTAAGCATCCGACTCTTGGATTCGGCTCAGGTCATGATCTTGTGGTTGGTTCATGAGATGAGCCCCCCGCGTGGCTCTGTACTGACAGTGCAGAGTCGGCTTGGGATTCTCTCTCTCCTCTCTCTTTCTGCCCTCCCATGTCACTCTCGAAAGAAAGAAAGAAAGAAAGAAAGAAAGAGAAAAGAAAGGGAAAGGAAGAAAGAAAGAGGGAAAGGAAGAAAGAAAGGAGGGATGCAGGGAGGGAAGGAAGGAAGGAGGAGGGAGAGAGGGAAGGAGGGAGTCAGGGAGGGAAGGAAGGAAGGAAGGAAGGAAGGAAGGAAGGAAGGAAAGAAGGAAGGAAGGAGGGAAAGAAGGAAGGAGGGAGGAAGGGAGGGAAGGAAGGAAGGAGGGAGGAAGGGAAGGAAGGAAAGAGGGAAAGGAAGAAAGAAAGGAGGGACGCAGGGAGGGAAGGAAGGAAAGAAGGAAGGAAGGAAAGAAGGAAGGAAGGAAAGAAGGAAAGAGGGAAAGAAGGAAGGAGGGAGGAAGGGAGGGAAGGAAGGAAGGAGGGAGGAAGGGAGGGAAGGAAGGAAAGAGGGAAAGAAGGAAGGAGGGAGGAAGGGAGGGAAGGAAGGAAGGAAAGAGGAAAAGAAGGAAAGAGTGAGGCAGGGAGGGAAGGAAGGAAGGAAAGGGGAAAAGAAGGAAGGAGGGAAGGAGGAAGGAAGGGGAGGGAGGGATCACTGGTGACAGGTTCAGGCAAATCAGAGCCTGTTCCTAGACCTCTGACTGGGGTCAATCCCACACAAACCACATAGCTCCACACATGGGTAGACTGGGGGGGCCCCCACCCCCGCCACCGCCCCGATCCCGAGATCCAGACCTGCTACGGGGGGCGTTGCCGCGATCAGTCTTTTTGTTCAAAGGCAGAATCTAGCTCACAGCACGTGTCCACTGTCCGGGCTCTAAGCTCCAGGCTTCTATTTGACGTCCCCTCGGGGACGCCCTGGAACCTGGGCTCCTGAATGTGTCTGACCCTGGCCAGAGTCATTTGGGCAGGTGGCTGCCACGTGGCTGTCTGTTCGAGGGACTGCCCAGGGCTCAGACGGAGCCCTCGTTTCCCCCCAGTTAAGCAGCTGCTTTGTTTGGCTTGATTTGTGCGGGTGGCTCTGAGACCCGAGGTCAGATAACCCTGAGAGCTACACTACCTCTGGTTTTCAGAGGCACAGGACTCCAGAGGGGGCGGGCTGGGTCGCGATCGGCTCCGGGCACCCAGGCAGCCTTTATGAGCAAGGGTACTCGGTGGGGGGGGAGCTGCCTCAAGTCATGGGGGTGGGTGCTTCTGTCTCGATTTGGTGCCACGACAGGGTAGGCTGCTCCCGGGCATGGCCGGTGCTAGGGCCGTGCTTCGGGGTGAGGAGACCCCATCTCTAGGCCCGGCTCTTCCACTATAGGCTGTGTGCCCCTCGACAAGTAGCACAACCTCTCTGAGCCCCAGTTTGCTCCTCCGCATGGCGGGCATCAGGGCCTCTCCCGCCCTGCCCTCGGAGGGCCCCCGCCACCAGATCTGTCCCCATCAAAGCCCTGGCCACCCTGTGCTTTCAACACCAGCCATGAACATCTGTCTCCTGATACGCTGAGGGCATCCTGAGGGCAGGACCGGCTTGTAGAGGACCCCTGCCCCCGGCTGCCCAGGACCCTGGCCTGCTGGGTGCCGGAACATTGCTCGCTGTATGATGTTAGTGGGGCTTTGGTCTGGGAGCTAGCGCTCCCAGGAAGCAGGGAGCAGCGCCCGGGGGCTTGGGCCAAAGCCCGGCAGAGGGAGAGGGAGGCGCGTCCTCCTTCCAGAGGCTTCCGGAGAGGCTACGGTTACTTCTGACGCCCGTTTCTCTGTAAGTTCTAAGAGACGCCGTCACCGGCACTGTCTGAGCACAGGGTCTGGAGACAGGGCCCCGCTTAGGACCAGGTCACCGCATGTCCCCACGGCCTCCACGTCCCAGAGGCCCCGAGATCTGTCCCTGCCCTTTGGGGTGGTCTCAGGGGCCTCCAGCCTGCTGCTGGAGTCACGGGAGACACCATCATCTTCCCTCTGGTGCCGCACGGAGCCAAACACTCCAGCTCGGGCCAGGAGGCCTGGGCTGGAAAAGCACAGCCCCCCCGCTCGCCCCTCCCCTGCTCTACGGTTGCCTTCTGTGACCCTCCTTGCTCAGCCAAGGCCTCCCTCCTACGGGGGACCCAGGCCTCCGACTGGGACGGCCACGTGGCCAAGGATCTGGCTTTGGAGTCAGACAGATGGGGGGACATAGTCCCTTTCCTTTTTTTTTTGTTTAAGCTTACTTATTTGTTTGGAGAGAGAGAGAGAGAGAGAGCAGCCTCCTGATGTCAGCGCACAGTCCGACGCGGGGCCTGAACTCACAAACCGTGACATCGGGACCTGCGCCAACAGCAAGAATCAGACGCCTAGGGGCGCCTGGGTGGCTCCGTCTGTTAAGCGTCTGACTCTTGGTTTCCGCTCCGGTCCTGACCTCACGGTCCTTGGGTTTGAGCCCCACGTGGGGCTCGGTGCTGGCAGCATGGAGCCTGCTTGGGATTCTCTCTCTCCCTCTCTGCCCCTCCCCTGCTCTCTCTCTCTCTCTCTCTCTCTGTCTCAAAATAAATAAAGAAGAGTTGGATGTTTGACCGGCCGAGACACCCAGGCGCCCCACGCTGTCTCTTGATGGGGGAAAGTGATCTTTGGAAAATTAGCGAAACTGGGATGTAGTCGTGTGGCTCTCCTGGCCACGTGTGACACAGAATACGTCCAGCCTCAGGAGTCCGGCTCCAAACACGGAATCACGACATTGCTCTGTAGTCACCTTAACTGTATGTCACCGCAAGCTATTTAGAAATCTGGGCCTCTCTGTATTATCGAAATATCTCCATCAACCTCACCTTGACGGGTTTCTGATTTCTTTCCCCGGCGAACGGCACTGGAGACCAAGCTCCACACGGCATTCGGCATCGTGTGGGAGCAGCTTCCGGCGGGGGAGGCCAGGCGGCCCCGCTGGAATGCAGGGTGGGGGTTCGAGCCCCTGCTCTGGGTTGGCTCAGCCTTGACCCAGACACCGCCCTCCTCTGTCTGGACCTGGGGGAGGCTGGCTCACCTGCTCCCCAACCCGGCGCCCAGCCAGGGGCCAGAGCGGATGAGTTTGGATCCTATGCCTTGGCCCTTCCGTGTGGCCAGGACCGAGGTCCCGGGGGCACCCCCGTTTCTCGCGAGCAGAGCCTCCGTCACCCTCTGGCCCTGGGAATCCCTGGGCTCCCGCAGACCCGATGTGGCCGTCTCCCGGCGACCGAGCGCATGTCACCAAATGGCGTGGCATTCAGGGGAGGCCGGGCCAGAGACGGGTGCGGGATGGCGCTGTGGGTCGGCCCTGTCCGGCCTGTCCGGCCAATAATGCAGCGGTCACAGGCCGGGCTGAGCAGAGCCCTCCAGAGGTGGGGAGTCGGGGGCTTGACATCGTGCATCTCTCCGGGGGATGTGCACGCCGTCTGGCCGGGTGAGACGCCGACCAGGGGGCCGTGCCAGTGACCGTGCACTCACGGTTCATACGCAGCTCACCCTGGAGCTTTGCCGCTCTCCAGGAGATGTGGACAAGGGCTCCCACCTCCCCTGAGGCTTGGCCGCCATACAGGTGCGCAGGATCAAGGGCGTGGCATTTCCGGACGGTCCCGCCCTCTCGTGAGCAGGTGACGTTCACGCCCCTCAAGGAGCCCAGCGAGGGGCCGCTGTGGCCCTGGAGATTGGCACGCAGACCCAGCGGTGCCCGTGGACAGAGCCTTGCGCTCAGTAAACGGATCTGGCCTCTGGACCCCATCGTGCGACACGCTTGGCCTCTCTCGGCCTCAGCCTTCCCGTTTGCAGAATGGGACGACCGCGTGAATCCCGGGTGCCTGCGGATCCCATAGGCCCTGGTCGTACATAGGTTCCTGATCAAGCCGGCGTGGGGACCGGGACAGGGAGAAAGCAGGCAGGGCTGGCCCCCTCAGTGGACACGGCTCACCCCAGGCTGCCGGGCTCCCTGGAGGGTCGGCCTGTCCGGCTGTTTGCGCGTCCTGCGGACTCCCGCCGGCACGGGCCGCTGGAGGGAGCTGCCCCGGTGCCCCGTGGCTGGGGTGGCAGGTCGTCTCTGCCAGGACGGCACCCACACACAGCCCGCCGTGCCCCCCCCAGCCCCCGGCGCCCCGCACGCGGCCGTCTCACGATGCAGAAGTGCCGAACGAGTGAAGGGAAGACCCCCTCCGGGAGCGTCGAGCTGGCATCAGTCTTTGACATTTTCGTGCAGAAACTCTCCACCCCCAGCATCCACGGGCCCAGGGCCTGGGGCTGTCGCTCTGGGCCGTGATGGGCACGGTGAGACCTGGGCGATGGCGGGTAACATGAAGCTAGGTGCCGAACCAGCAGAGGGAGAACAGAGGTCCCCTCTGCGTGTGTCAGGGGGCCTGCACCTGGAGCAGTGTCCTGTACCCACCAGGCGGGAGCCTCAGGGTTCCAGGGCCTTCTGCAGTGGGGGACCGGGGTCCGTGCGCTCGGGCAGGCCGGAGGGCAGATGCTGGGTCGAAGCCGGTGACCTCCTGGCTCCCTGCTGTGCCCTGTTGGCCCAGGGACAGACGTTATAGACTTGAAACCCTCTGGGGCCCCCGAACACCGGAAGCATTGCCTGACTTCATGCCGAGTCTGTGTCCCTGAGGTGACGGATCCCCAGTATCCGATTCTCAGGGGCTGCGCTGCTCGCAAAGCAATCTCCCGTCCATTATCTCATTTAAACCTTGCGATAACCCCTTAAAACAGGCCTGGAAATGATCCCTCACCGATCGCTTGCAGCGGGCCGAGGTGATGCTCACTCCACGGACTCTTCCCGTGCCCCTGTGGTACCATCACATCCCTGCTTTCCAGTGGGGGGGGGGGGGGACTGACATAGGAGACAGTCATCTGCAGCCCACTGCATCAGTCTTCGAGGGTGGCCATGGAAAAGGACCGCAGTCTGGGGGCTTAACGCAGCAGACTTTTACTCTTTCACCCCAGGGAGCCCGGGAGTCCCAAACCAAGGTGCAGGCAGGGCTGTGCTCCCCCCAGAGGCTCCAGGGGAGGGTCCCTCCTGCCTCCTCCAGCTTCTGGGGGCTCCAGGCATCTCTGGGCTGGTGGCCACAGCCCTTCCGTCTCTGCCTCCGTGATCACAGGGCCTTCTCTCCTGTGCATCTCCTCTGTGTCTGGGTCCAAGATTCCTTCTTCCTGTCATTGGACGGGGCCCACCCTTCATCCGGCGTGACCTCATCTTGGCGCATCTTGACTTTGCGGTATGACGTCTGCAAAGACCCTACTTCCAAATGAGGTCACGTTCTCGGTTCCGGTCGCGTCTGTTGGGACGGCCCAGCTGTCCCTGGAAGAGCAGAGCTACGCGTTGTCCCAACCCCCTCAGTCCCGCATCCCTGAGCTCTCTGTTCGCGCTGGAAGTTTGCCCGTCCAGGCATCAGGCGTGAAGTTAGGTGAATCAGATGCTTCACGGGCACATTAGCATCCACGCGGTCAGAACCAGAGGGCGCGGTGGCTGCTTGCTCCCTGCTTAGCCCTTTTCTCGACGGTGCGATGGTCCGTTCGCTTGCTTCTGATCAGCACGGAGCCCGGTTTTGCTGGGTCCATAGTTTCACTCCAAATAGCGAGCCTTCGACGTGGCCCCGTCCTCTCCCATCAACCATGCGTGGCCCACCCGCCTGCTTGTGTCTCCCGTCGGGCGTCTCGTGGCTGCTTCCACCGGACCCTCAATCTTCCTCTATCTGCCCTGAGAGTTTCCCCAAATGGGGCCAAGTCTGGTCCGTCCTCTCCGTCGTTTGGGCCACACGTTGGACTCATGCCTGGCTCACAGGTATGTGCCATCTGTCAGCAAGTCCTGTGGTCCCCAGAGCCTCCCCTGCGCCCACTTGGTCTCCACTGCTGTCCCTGGATGACACGATCACCGTCCTCTGGCCTGGAGGGCTCTGTGCGTGCCCTCAGCCTGCTCTCCACTCAGGAAACAGGGTGCCGCTCCTCTGCACGAGCCTCCAGCGGTTTCCCTTCCCACCTGGAGCGGGCCAAGGTCTTTACGGTGGCCCACGAGGCTCTCCCCTGCCTGGGCTCCTTGCCGTACCCCGGGCTCACTCCTGCCCCAGGGCCTTTGCGTGGCCATCCTCTCTCCTGTATATTATCCGCATGGCTCACTGCCTCCCTCCTCCAATCCTTGCTCAGCCATCCCTGTGTCAGTGAGACGTCGCATTTACCAGTGGGCCTTCCGTCTGGGCCCTCCCATCCCCGGCTCTTACTTTGTTTGTCTTCACAGCATTTTATCATCCTGTGCCGTGCTCCACGGTGTATGTGTGTGTGTGTGTGTGTCCTTCCCCCACTAGAATCTGAGCTCCTGAAGGGCAGAGATTTGGGACATTTTCCGTAAGGTGCCGAATCTTTGGTGTCTAGGACAGGGTCTGGCACACAGTAGGTGCTCAATAAACAGCAAAGAGAAAGCAGCATACTCTATCCAAAGGCCGCCAGATCAGCCAGTGGCCCGCCCCCAAGAGCCCTTTCTAGACTTAACTTAGAAGGTACTAGATGGCAGGCCCTGGGTGCGGTCTTGGGAGACCTCGGCCCCCCGCCCAGTTCTGCCACCTGCCAGCTCTGGGGCCTTGAGCACCAGGCACCGTATGTTCAACGGGGCTTGAGCTCCTCTGTCCAGCTAAGGCTTCTTTTTCGGGGACCCCCATCTGCCCGGCTCCCGGCAGCCACCGGGAGTCTCCCACAGCCCCTCCCTCCGTACACACCTGTCCCCACATCCTGCCGGCTCCCTTCCTCCACCCAGTCCGGGACCCCATCATCTGTCCCCTGGACTCTCCATTAATGACCTGCCCCCACACATCGGATCATGGTGACCCCTTTCCAAGAGTGACTCTGTGGCACTGCTCTGCCTCAGTGCGGGGCCCGGGTCTCCTCGTGGATTCTGTGGCCTGGCGTGTCCAGCCTGACCAGCGTGGCCTCGCACTGTAGACCCACTTTCACAAGGCTTCTTTCCGTTCTGCCAAACCCCTTTGCGCATGCCCGGACACCTGCCTCACCCAGCCCAGCTCCTCCCCGTCTCCTCGGGGCTAGATGTCCCCGTCCCCACCGCGAGGAAAACTGCATGCGGCCCACACACCATCTGCGTGAACGCTAAGCCCCGAGAGGCGAGGACGGGCTTCTTCACTCAGTGGCCCCTAGACCCCTGCTCAGTACATCACGTCTCCTTCTTGCCCCTTATCACCCTTATCACCAGTGTCTCCCCTCTGCGGGCAGCCTCCACCTTTTAGATCCCATCTATAAAGACCTTCTGACCCATAAAGACCTTATGCCCCAGTATAAGACGACGTATGGCTCATGTGTCTGCCTATTAATGCACTACTATATTTTATACACAGATGCACAAATGGGTAATGTTAAACATGTGCCCACATATGACCCAATGATTTCAGCCCTAAGTATATACCCACGAGAATAAGTGTGTACGGAAAGCCACACACCAGAACATTCCAAACAGGAAACAGCTCAGGTATCCAGTAAAAGAATAAACAGACGAGCACAATGGAATACTTCTCGACAATAAGAAAGAAAAATTAGGGGGCACCTGGGTGACTCAGTCAGTTGAGCGTCTGACTTCGGCTCACGTAATGATCTCGCGGTTCTTGAGTTCGAGCCCGCGTCGGGCTCTGTGCCGACAGCTCGGAGCCTGGAGCCTGCTTCCGATTCTGTGTCTCCCTCTCTCTCTCTGCCCCTCCCCTGTCACATTCTGTCTCTCTCTCTCTCAAAAATAAAGATTAAAAAAATTTTTTTTTAAAAGAAAAATTATGGGGCGCCTGGGTGGCGCAGTCGGTTAAGCGTCCGACTTCAGCCAGGTCACGATCTCGCGGTCCGTGAGTTCGAGCCCCGCGTCGGGCTCTGGGCTGATGGCTCAGAGCCTGGAGCCTGTTTTGGATTCTGTGTCTCCCTCTCTCTCTGCCCCTCCCCCGTTCATGCTCTGTCTCTCTCTGTCCCACAAATAAATAAACGTTGAAAAAAAAAATTTTAAAAAGAAAAATTAGGAGACATGAAATAATATGGGTGGGTGATCTCAAAAACATTAGGACAAACAACAGAGTTCAAAACTCTACGATTTCCTTTATATGAGATGGAGGGGCAGGGGAAACTCATCCGTGTTGGTGGAAATGGGCAAGTGGTAAAATAGAGGATGCTCAGATGCAACTTGATTTTCAGATAAACGATGAATATTTTTTTAGTAGAACTCTATCTCAGTATATATCCCAACTACTGCATGGGACATACTTACACTAAGATTATTTGTTGTGTATCTGAAATCAATTTGCAACTGGGCATTTGTATGTGGGTGTGTAAGATTCATAACTCTAAGGAAGAAGAAGGGCGTTAAGGGATTTTCTTGGTGAATGGAAATGTTTTATAACTGGATCTTGGTTCTATGGGTGTGTGTGTGTGTGTGTGTAAATTCATTAAAAATGATGAAAAATAATAAGCAATTTCAGCAATGTCGCAGGATACAAGATCAGTATACAAAAACCAATTGTGTTTTTACACATCCACAATGAACAATCCAAAAATGAAATCAAGAAAACAATACCATTTAGAGTAGCAGCAAAAAGAATAAAACAGTGAAGGATAAGTTTAACAAAAGGAAAGCAAAATTTGTGCTCTGAAAACTGCAGGGCATTGTTGAAAGGAATTTAAAAAGACCGAAGGAAATGGGAAGGCAGCCTATACTCACGGAGCAAATATTTTATTACTATTAATACTTTTAAGAAGGCAATAATCTCTAAATTGATCTACAAATTCAGTGTAACCCCTGCCAAGCTCCCAGCTGGAGTCTTTGCAGAAATTGACAAGTTGATCCTAAAACTCACTTGGAAATGCAAGGGACCCAAAATAGCCCAACGATCTTGAAAAAAGAACAGGGGCGCCTGGGTGGCTCCGTCGGTTAAGTGTCCGACCCTTGGTTTCGGTTGGGGTCACGATCTCTCGGTTTTGTGAGTGTAAGCCCCGCATCAGGGTCTGCGCTGGCAGCTCAGAGTCTGCTTGGGATTCTCTCTCTGCGCCTCCCCCACGCATGCTGTGTCTGTCTCTCTAAAAATAAATAAACTTAAAAAAAGAACAAAGAACAACAACAAAAAAAGAACAAAGTTGAAGCACCAACTGATTTCAAACTACAAAACTACGGTATTGAGACGGTACGACATTGGCGTGAGGATAAACTTATAGATCATTGGAACAGAATAGACAGTCCAGAAATAAACCCTGTGAATATGGTCACCTGATTTTCAAAAAGGTCGTCAAGACCATTCAAGGCGGTGGGGGGCAGGGCGCGGGATAGTAGTCTTCTCAACAACTGTGCTGAAGTAACCAGATATCCGCGTTGACAACATTGGATCTGAACCCCTACCTCGTACAATACACAAAAACTAACTCAAAATGCATCCAAGACATACACGTAAGCACTAAAACAGTAAAAGTCTTAGAAGACAACAGGCTAAGTCTTCGTGACCTTGGACTCTTAGATGTGACACGAAAAACATAAGCAACCAAAGAAAAACCAGGCAAATTGGACTCGGTCAGAATTGAAACCTGTGCATCAGAGGACATGGTCAAGAAAGCGAAAAGACAATCCGTAGGATGGGAGAAAATATTTACAAATCCTATATGTGACAGGGGTCTAGTATTCAGAATACACAAAGAACTCTTGAAGACAACCCAACTAAAAATGGGCAAAGAGTTGGAATAGACATCCCTCCAAAGAAGAGGTACACATGGGCAATGAGTCCAGGAAAAGATGTTCAGCGTCATTAATCATCAGGGAGATGCAAACTGAAGCGAGGGTGAGACACCACTTCATACCCACTGGGATGGCTATAATAATAATAATAATAATAGACAATACAAGCGCTGGTGAGGGTGTAAAGAAATTGGAACCCACATCTACCGCTGATGAGAACTTAAAATAGCACAGTCAGTTCATACAATACTTTGGCGGGTCCTCAGGATGTTCAACATAGCGTTACTAGATGACCCAGCAACTCGACTCCTAGGCGTATGTCCAAGAGAAACGCTAGCATAAGTCCGCGCACACACAGATGGCACATGAACGTTCACACCAGCATAATAGCCAAAGAGCGCGAACGACCCTAACTACCCATCAGCTGAGGAGTGGGTAAACAGACTGTGGTATATCCATACAATGGGATATATCGTAGCCTTAAAATGGACGAAACACTGGTATTTGTTACAGTCGGGAGGAGTCTTGAAAACATGGCACCAAGAGAAGGGAGCCAGTCACAGAAGACCACACAGTGTACGATTCCATCTACGTGAAAAGTCCAGACTTTTCCAAAGAGACAGACAGTGGATTCGTGGTTGCCAGGGAGGCGGATGTGGAGTGGCTGCGAGTGGGCATGGGGTTTCTCTTTGGGGTGATGAGGATGTTCCAAAATTAGATCTCAGCGATGGTTGCACAACTCTGTGAATACACTAAAAACCACTGAATTGTACACTTCGAATGGGTGAATTGTATGGTATGTGAATTATGTCTCGATAAAGCTGTGATTTCAAAAAAAAAAGGTATGAGAAACTAAAAGTAAATGTCCCCTGTTTCTTCCTACCCCATTGGCTTATCTTGTCATTCCTGGGTGTGTGGTCTGTCCTCTCCATTCCCCTGTGTGCACCTCGTGGGTGAAGGGCCACCAGAAATCCCAGAATTTTCCCTCCCTGTACCTCACCCCCACACCTTCCTCTTGGCTTCCTCTGGGCTCAAAATGACGTGACCTTGATAGGAGAGGTAGGCTGCCCCAGACACTGGGAGATGGCTGGAGGGGTTCACAGGTGGACAAGCCCATCCATGTTCAGGAAAGCAGAAAGTTTGGGTCCCCAGCGAGGACCTGCCCAGAGCTCATGGCTAAAGAGCAGTGGAGACAGGGGAAAGCCGGCAGGATCCGTCCTGCAGACAAGGGAGGCGTGGGGCCGTGGCTTTGTGGAAAGGCCCTACCTTACTCTGCTGACTTTGGCTGGACCCTTACAGGGCTTTTCTAGACTCAGGAAAGGCTGAACTCTTTCCAAAGATGGATAAAAGTAAAGCGTTGCTTCAGAAGAAAGTTACAACCGAGGGGCTGAATTCCTGTTGAGTCCGCTGTGGGAGGAAGCAGGCAGCCCTGGGTTCTGTCCACCTTGGGAATGACCTTCTCAGGAAAGACAGTGGCCACCGCTGTCTCTGTGCAGCAGCCCGTAGAGGCAGATATTTAGAAGAGGTGTTTAGACACACCCTGATTTCCAGTCATCCAGGGTTTGGCTCTGCGAAGCCAGAACATCCAAATAATTGAACGCATTTAAGCTTTGTGGGTTTGATGCTCAGTGTGATGGGGACCAGGGTAGGGGCGGTGAGGAGGCTGGAGCCCCCCGGGGAGGGGTGTGGAACATGGGTGTGTCTGAGGAAAGGGAGCAGACCTTCCAGTAAGTTTAGCCGGCTCAAAGATTTGTTCCAGGTCAGACCTAGGTCTAGGGTTCTAGAAAGTCTTTCTCTGGACCAGTGGTTCTCTGACTGTGGTGATTTTGCACCCCGCCCCCCCCCCCACCACCCGGGACATTTGGCAAAGTCTGAAGACTTGTTCTTTGGTCACAACTCAAGGAGGGGTATACTGGCCTCTGGAGGAGATAAACATATAACTGTGCGCAGGACAGCCTCCCCATCTCCCCCTACAAAGAAGGATCGGGTCCCAAGCATCCACAGCAGCCTGGTTGAGAAATGCCCATTTTATCCCGAGGCGTGAAAAGGCACCGACCTTGGCAGAAGTCCCTGGGGGACGGCTGTTCTCCGAACGCACCGACACTGGTGAAACACGTGTGTTTTCTCTCTGATGATGAAAGTGATACATTGCTTTGTTGGGGAAAAAATGGGAAATCCAGAAAAATACAAAGAACAGAGTAAAAATCGCCTGCCATTCTGGAAGAGCCCATGCAGACATTTCGGGGAGAGAAGGCGCCTTTTCCGCCACGGTCCGGCCAGCAGAAGGCTGACCAGCAGGCCACCTGCAGCGGATGAGAACATCAGCGCAAGGCGAGTTCACGGTTTGCACTTTGCTGTAGCCCCTGGTGGTGAGCTGCACACTCCTCGGGCACTGCTTGCTGCCTGGGTCTCCACATCATCCTCCCAGTGCGTGTGCCCGTCGTCACCTATTTCAGTTCCTTTAGCGGAAGGAAAAACTCTACGATTCGATTCTCCATCCAAATTCAGACTTGTTCTACAATTTTGTGAACGTCTGCCACACTTTCTTCTGGCTTCCCTCACCCATCACCTGGTCAAGGCTTCTTTTTTTTTTTTTTTTTTTTTTTTTTTTAACAACTCCCCAAAGTCAAGGTTTTCTAGAGCTTGGCTGTCTTAGAATCAAAAACGGTCTTTTTGCACTCAGATCTCACGGTTTAGGTAATGGTTAATGAAATGGATTAACTCTAAACACGGGAGCACTTGCAGGTACGTGAACGTCTGGAGGGAGCAGACAGGCAGGGGGGGTCCTGGAGCAGCCGCCTGCTGCGAGCGGTCAGAGGGCACGGGCATGGGTAGAAACACTACAGCAGGAACAGAGCATGTGAGTCCAGATCCATGCGGGTCAGGTAGGCACAGGCGGTAGGACCTTTGCTCTCTATGATCTTCCAGGCTTTGTTTCTAGGCATGTGGATACAGATTTACAAAGTCAGGGTGTTATTGCACAATCTGCTTTGTCACCGGATTCTCTACTTAGTAGAACATACATTTGCCGATCGTGGTGTTTGGATATTTGGTCAGATCTCAACGATCCCACCCTGCATCCCAGACCGTAAGGGCCTGAGCCAAGAAAAGAGAAGCCCCAGAACTGGGGGAAAGGGGGTTCAGGTGGGGATGTGGTGAGTGGCCAGGCCAGTAGTTTTGCTGAGCTATCGAGGGTCTTGTCATCTTGAGCACAGTAGAGATGGGCCCCCAGGCCACTGCACCTATGACAGGCAGGCAACAGGTAGACGCTGGAGCCTCCTGGTAAGGGCTGTTTCTGTGGGAAGTGTTGTCCTAGACAGCAAAGCTGGGCCCTGTTTGGGAGATGGTGCCTCTCCTGGATAGTGGGGTTGGTCAGAGGGGCAGGCGGTCATGTGATGGCTGGCCTGACAGATTGGAACGAGCTCTCAGTTCCGGAGGTCACTGCTGCTCTGGAAATTCTCCTCTGACCACTTGTATGTTATTGTGGCTCTTTCTCATTGGCAAAATAAAATCCACTCTAGAAAAATCCCCAGGATTCTGGTGCTTTCCACACTGAGCGGGGGATTTCAGAGTGCACAGGAATACGGACTGTCCTATTTTGGCAAGCGATCCCAATTACCAGTGTTGATGGCATCATTTGGGGGTAAATTAGACCCTTAGGATAATCCTCACCTCCCCAGTGTAGGATAATCCAATAATAATCCCAGAGATATCTCGTTTGTCAAAGGGGAGGACATAACTGAGTGGAAGATGGTCAGCTTCCATCCAACACTATCCTCCCAAACCCAACAAATGCATCCATCTACTCATCCATTCACCCATTCACCCTTTAGTCCATCTGTCCATCCACCCACCCATCCATCCATTCACCAACTCTCCATACACCCATCTATCCACCCATCCAACCATCTGCTCATCCATCCATCCACCCACCCCTCCCTCCACCCACCCATCCACCTATCATTCACTCTGTTCATTCACCCATCTACCCAAGTATCCATCCATCCATTCATCCATCCAATCATCTGTCCTTGCAGCCATCCATCCATCGTCTGTCCCTCCATCCATCTATCCATCCATCCGTCCAATCATCTGTGCATCCATCCATCCACCCATCATCTGTTCATCCATCCACCCATCTACTCAACCATCCATCCATCTATCCATCCACCCTCCCATCTACCCATCTATCCATCCAATCACCTGTCCTTCCATCCATCCATCCATCCATCCATCCCTCCATCCACCCACCCATCCACCTATCATTCAATCTGTTCATTCACCCATCTACCCAAGCATCCATCCATCCATCCATCCAATCATCTGTCCATCCATCCATCCACCCATCATCTGTTCATCCATCTACCCATCTACCCAACCATCCATCCATCCATCACAAGAGGTACTGATGGAAGTTCTGTCTGCTGGGAGCACTGGCCGGAGGCAGGACCAGGTAGGGGAATGGCGGACTAAGGAGCAAAACACACTGGGCAGGGGCAGGTAAGGAGGTACTGGTACCCTCAACACACACATGGACCTGCTCTGGGTCTGGAGCAGGCACAGAGTAGCGGGAAACGGAGTGGCAGACAGAGGACTGGGGTGCCCATGTGGATTTCCTCTGTGGTCAAGCCTGTGAGGCAGTTCCCAGCCCTGCTAGGCCATGGGCCCTCTGTCTTCTGGCCTGTGTGGAGTCCGGTTTCCATGCTGGCTGTCACGCCAGGCACCAGACAATACCCTAAAAGTGGGTCTGATGCATCGATGAACTGCGTGGCCTTGGGTTGGTCACTTTCCCTCTCTGGGGAGCTGTCGTGGTCAGTTGCACCTGGTGGTTGAACGCACGGGTCTCAGGTCACAGGTGTAAGCCCTGGCTGTGACTCTGGGCAAATGGTCAGCCCCTGTGGTTCTCAGTCCCCTGCGGGACAGTCCCCTGTGGTGGGACAGTACGGTGAGGCCGTGGGAGCAACACAGTGGTGCTGGGTGTCATGCTGGCCATGGTCGCTGAGCCGGGACTCAGCAGGCGGTCACTGGGATTACTTCTCAGGGGCCTGGGACATGGATGGGGTCACCCGGCCCTGCTTCCGTCACAGGACTGCTGCGGAGGAGACGGAGAACGTGACTTTGTGACCTTGCCACGTTCTCCGGTGGAAGGCAGGTTGTGTTGGGCCTGCAAAGCCTCGCTGGCATCCTTTGAGGCTGGCCGGGCAGGACCAGGAGAGCAAGGGAGCTGGGGATGGCAGTGTGGGTCATTGGTGGGCTCAGAGAAGCCTCCGGATGCAGCCTGAGTTGCATGGTCTCTGTCGCAGGACGGAGCAGTTGTGTCCACCGTTGCACCCGCCACAGGGACTTCCTGTCACCCAGCAGCAGCCCCGAGAGGCAGGCAGCGTTGCCTGGGTTTGCGAGGGCGCTCACGCTCTTCCGAGGCTCTGCCGTCCAGAGGTGACGGTCAAGGACTTGCCTCAAGCCGGGCAGGGCCCGAGTCCACCGCCTGCGCCCACGGTGAGCTCTCATGTGGGCCTTTCACGTACTCCTCGGAATAAGGGTTCACACTCACACCTGCTCTGTGCCATCACGCCTCCGGGTCTACCGTGAAGCGGGGTGAGCCGGCGCCTGTCGTCAGAGCTCCCGCCCGCCGAGCACCTGCTCCGGGCCCTCCGTGCGAACCAGCCGCTCGCGTTGCAGAGCAGGGCGGGCGCGCAGGCGAGCAGCAGACACGGGACGGCCAGTCTCCCCTGTTTGTAGCACCCGTGTGGACACGGCAGCTCGTCACCTCTGAGGAGCCAGTGCCGGCACAGCCGTGCTCGCTCCAGTCCGTCCCCCCTTCGGCCCGCCTCGTCACTCACCTCGTGTTCCGCTTCTCTTGCGGGATGACACGCCTCCTCCGCGCCTCTTTGCTGTGGTACTTTCACACACTCTCCTTGCTTCTGACGACTTGGCCGTTTTGAGAGGGCCGGGCCGGTAACTCGCAGGGCGCCCCTGGCCGGGTCCGTCGGAGGCCATCGCGTGATCAGGGGTGTGGGTGGAGGAGGAGGAGCTCACGGATGAGGTGCCACGGTGACGTCGGCCGTGAGCACCCGGCTGGGGCTTGTATGAATCTCTCACGTGGTCCCGTTTCCATGGAGGGCGAAAGCGCGGGGCAAGGTGGCGTTGCCGTCCCGGGGCGTCCCGTGGGCGCGTGCGTGTTCACAGTAGCCGTTGGCACTGAGGCCCCCCGCCCTGCTGCTGGGGCGGCAGCCGGCCCCAGATAGTCAAAGCAGTCTGCCTGCGGATAAAAGCCCACCCTGAGGGCGTCGTGGGGGACAGGTGGCCCCGTCACGGGCTGGAATCCTGGTCTCCGGAGTCCGGTCTGGCCCCAGCACTGAGCTCACTGCTATTTATGGGGCGGCCGGGCTGCCCAGCGTGGGCGCACAAAGGCCGGCTCTGGGCTGTGCCGTGCGGGCCGGCGTCCTGGCACATTCCTGCGGCCTGCAGCCCCGGCCGGACAATGGTGTGCCCTCTCTCCTTTGCCGGGCCGGCCTCTGTGAACAGAGCTCTGTTGACAGCCGGAGCCGCTCTCACTCCAGAAGAATTCCAAAAATGGAACAATGTTCGCCCGGCCTGGGCCCCTGAGGCCGCTGCTCGGAGCGGGCCCCGGAAGGCTGTGGTTTGGACCTGCCTTTATAGCTGTCCGTCTGGCTGGCATTTCAATGGAAGCCCAGGGTGGGTTGGGTGGGTGGGGGGCAGAGAGAAAGGAGAGGGGAATAAAGAAAACCCAAACTACCCTGTAAATGAGCCAAAGCCGCTCTGGCTGGATGGCCCCGCGGCGGGGACGCCACCGTCCTGGGGTCAAGCAAATTGCGCCAGCCGGGTCTATGCGGGTGCCGGCCATTGTCCCGGCTCATCCAGCGCACCCCCTCCTGCCTCCGACGAGTAGAGGAGGGCCGCGAGGGAGGAAGTGACTCATGGAGGCCACAAGGCTCCGGTGGCACAGTGGGGACCACGGGATGGGACCCAGCGTTCCTGCCCGGCCAGCCCAGTGCTTGGGTCTCTGTGGCCTCCCAAAGAGCTTGTGTCTCCAGCGGGGGAGGTGATGGTGCCACTCCGTGTCACAGGCCTACAGAGGCCCCAGAAGGCACACTGTGGCCGGCAGAGGGACCACACCGGAAGTCAACATCCATTAGCCCAGTGTCCGTCTGCCGGCATTTGGGGCCAGAGCGTTCCCTGTGGGGGCTGTCCCGGGCTCCACGACATGCTCAGCCTCTACCCACTGGCTGCCGGTAGCATGGCCCCCTCCGCCCACTCTCAGCCAATTGTGACCGCCAAAAATGTCCCCAGGCGTCTCAGCCCTTTCGGGCTGACAGTGGCTTATAAACAACAGAACTTAATTGCTTGCGGCTCTCGAGGCTGGAAGTTCTAGACTAGGGCGCCAGCACCATTGGGTTCTGGTGGGGACTGTCGTCCGGGTTGCAGACTGCTACGTCCTCACCTGATGGGAGGGGACAGGGAGCTCTCAGGGCCTCCTTTAGAAGGACACTAATCCCATCCCAAAGGCCCCCCCTCGTAATGCCGTCCCCCGGGCATTAGGGCTCCAACACATGAATTTGGGGGCGGGGGGAAACAAACCCTCAGACCACAGCCACAGGTATCTCACGTACCTGCTGGGGGCAAGATCCCCCCTCACCCCCAGTTGGGAGCCACATGCTTTAAAAGCTCAGTTGTGAATTCTCTGACACTCTGCGTGTGAAGAGGGAGGTTCCGCCCTCTTCCTGCACACGGGCGGGCTGTGGCCACCTCAACCAAGTGTGGAGGAAATCGCCACGTGATTTGTGGCTCGTCAGAGGCCATGAGCTTCTTCGTTTGCTCATCCTGAGTTCCCATGTGGCGAGTCTGACCCCCCCCACCCCCACCTCAAGCAGCCACACCACGAGGAAGCCATTGCCACACAGAGAGGCCACATGCAGGCGTCCCAGCCGATCGCCCCAGCTGAGCCCGACCTGTGAGTCACCCCCTCTGGGCACCAGGCTCTAAAGGGTTCCACGCCCGGCTGTTCAGGTCTTCTCAGCTGAGGCCCAAACAACTCCGAGCAGAGGCGGGCATCACGGACGCCCAACTCCACGGCCACAGGGCAGTGGCGGTTGTCTTGCGACACACAAGCCTTGCAGGAAGCCCAGGGTGGTGGGACAAGTCCACGATCTGACTGTGGCAGGGACGCAGGCCCCTGGCTCAAGTCCCACAGAGAGAACGAGCCGGGGCCCAAATTCTACTCCACCTTGCTTCCGGAATCCCATCTGTCTGCCTCCGTAGACGTGGGTGCCCACGACGTTGGCCTGCCCAGATCTGTTCCGGCTTCTTCTTCCATGGGGGCAGCCATGCCCCCTACCCTACACGCAGTCCCGGAGTTCAGCGGGGCTGACTCTGCCCCTAGGTCCAGAGATGGACACTTGACCCATGCCAGGGCGCTAAGGGCCGAGGAGGGGCAGCCCAGGGTTTGGGTTCAAACTCTTAGGAGCAATAACCTCTCCTTTGCTCGGACCAGAAGGAAAAGAGAGAGAGTGGAGCCTGCCCGGGAGTGGCACCGACACGGAGGGAAGCAGAGACGGGGCACAGAGGGAGAGAGATACCAAGTTCTGGTGGCGGGCTCCCAGAACCAGCTGTGCCTGAAGCTATTCTGCCCCAGTCGCCCCCTTCCGGCTGCAGCCAGTTTGATATGATGTTCTGTCACTTGCTGTTGAAAGACTCTGGACCGGCCCCCTTCTCCACCCAGCCGTAGCCCCCCCTTGGTCAGCCGGGAAAAGAATCGGCTGATGTTGCAGCGGCTTGGGAAGTCATGGCCACCAAAACTCGATCCGGCTTGCTAGGTGTCGTCAGGGCCCTGGGGACAGGGGCAGGGCCAGGCGTCTCATCCCCTGAGGCCGACAGACAGCCTCATCGTCCCAACCTCTCCTGTTGCCCAGGTGTCCTGGTCACCGAGTCCTGCCTCCTCTCTTTCCTTCCCTGAGTCCCCAGCATCCCCAGGAAGTCCTCAGGGATGGGGTCCTCGTGCCCGTATGGCAGGTGCAGAGAAGTGAGAATAAAGACATCAGAGCTGGGACTTGAGCCCAGACCCTTTGAGACGTCTGGAGTGCAGGATCCACAAGCCCCAGCCCCCCGGCCATGCGTTCGTCTGGACATCGGGGGAGCCCCTGGAGGCCCGCGGGTGGAAGGTAGAAGGTGTGAGCAGTGAGGTCCCAGGAGAAGATGCCCAGTGGGGGCACAACGTCTGGCAGGAGGGTTTTGGAAACATCAAATTGTCACCAGCAGCTCTGGAGGTCACCTTTGCAGGTGGGGAAAGTGTGCCGAGCCCAACCGGCCCAAGTTGGTCCCGTAAATTCTGCAGGAGGTGGGGACACGCTCACCTCTCAGGGAAGACGGCCCTGAGCCGCCTCTGTGTGGGACGCAAAAATGCACGTACATGTTTGTGTACGTGTGTGTATACATATGAATGCATGAGTGTGCACCGGTGCGAGTACACGTGCGTGCGTGTCCAGTGGGGGTCGGCAAGGTGGGGGAGAGACGCCTCCACCTTCCAGGGCGTCCCGAAGGGCTTCCTCCCACCCCCGGGGTCGAGGAGAGAGCTGGTGGGGACAGCAGTGGGCTGCAAAGTTCTCTGCTCCACTGCGGGGTCAGGAAACCTTCCCCACTGAGCACCAGTCCGGCGCTAAGCGTTTCCTTTCCACGGTTTGCCGCTGGAGGCGGGGACCCCGGGGACCCCGGGAGGCCCCCTGTCTCTGCACGCGGCTGTCCCACGAGTGCGGCGATCCCAGTGCCGGGTCGCCCCATCACCCCAGCTCACTCAGCTGCTCCCAGAAGGGCCAGGACCCGGGGGTCTTCTGGCCATTTTGCTCTGCGCAGCCCCACTTGCCAAGGGTCGCCGTCATTCTGTCAGGGTGGTTCCCCTGTGTCCCACAGCTGCTGCTGTCACGCTGCAGGTTGGAGGTGTTTCGAGGGCACGTTTCCATGCCCCCATCCCCTCCCCCTGCCCGCAGCCTTGGAAAGCGCCCCCCGCCCTGCCCCGCGTTTGCCCTGAGGGACCAGGTGGCGGTCCAGGTCTTTCCAGGCTCCCGAGACTCCGCCGAGGGGGTGGCCCGGCCTGGCGGTGGCACAGGAGCGCCAGTGAAGCAGCCGGATGGCGTCGCGGTGCGGAGAACAATTGGACGATGACAATGGAAGGAAGGTGAAGGATCTTGTCCCAGCTCTTCCTGTTTTCGAGAGTGGCTGACTCAGACGGGCACAGATCAGCCTTCTGGCGGGGGGTGGGGGGGGTGGTCCTCTGACAGGAGAGGCGGCCGGCCAGGCCCAGGGTAACTTCGCCCATGCCCACCCACGTCGTCTCCTGCTCCCCTCCACACTGGGCCTGGGCTAGCGGGCAAAGCCGCTGGCTGTGTGGGTACGGACGCGGGGTGTGGCTGAGGGCCCCTCTCTGTCAGCGTTGCAGACTCACCCCGCACCTGCTCCGCGCGGCCCTGGATGAAGGGGTCTCACCCCTCGCCCCGGGGCCGCCCATCAGGTGTCACGTGGGCTGGTGACCATGGCTCCTGAACAGCTGTGCTCTCTGCAGCACGGGCTGGAGAAGTGGCTTCTTCCACGGGAGGGGTGCTGCGGTGCTCCAGGGTCCTGGAGCACTGGGGGTCTCCGGCCTTCTCCCCAGAGCAGAAAACTCCCAACCAGTGTCTCCGTCATGTCTCTCTGGCCTCTGCCCGGACCTCGTGGGGGAGGGGAGGACAGGATGTCAGGGAGAGCTTCCTTGGGATGTGCGGACTGCCCCTGTCCCCCCACTGCTGGACAGCTCCCCTTCTCAGAGAGCTCTCTGGACCCCCGGGTCTCACGCTGCCCCGGGGGCCCTGGGGCCACCTAACTCTCTTCTCCACAAATGCCCTTTGATGGTGAAAGAACTCTCCCCCCCCACCCCCACACCACCAGAACAGTATTTAGGCATGATGTAGGTCTGTTTATAGCAGCTTTGTTCATATTTGCCCAAAATTGGAAGCAACCAAGATGCTCCCCAGTAGGTGGATGGATAAATACACTGTGGTCCGTCCGGACGACAGAAGGGCTATTCGGCACTAAAGCGACGTGAGCACTCAAGCCGCGTCAGGTCACGGAGGAGCCTCCAGATGCATCTTACTGAACGGAAGACGTCAGTCGGAAAGGCTACATACCGTGTGATTGCAAGAATGTGACATTCTGGAAAAAGCAGAACGGAGGAGGCAGCAAAGAGATCAGTGGCGGCCAGGGCGGCGGTGGGGTGGCCGGGGGGGGGGGGGAGGGGGACGCACAGGTGGAGGGTTTTCAGGGCAGGGAAACTACTGGGTATGACGCTGTCGTCCGGATGCGGACCTTACGCGTTTGGCAAAATCCACAGAACATGCAACGCTAAGCCTGAACCCTGACGGAAACCACGGACTTCGGTGCATCATAACGTGTCAGCAGCGGTTCGCCACTTGGGACAAACGTTATCACACGGATTCAAGATACGGACAGGGGGGAGGGAGGGGGGGGAGGGGGAAACTCCGTACTTTCTGTTCAACTTTTTTGCAGACCTGAAACTGCTCTAAGAAATAACGACTGTTGGGGTGCCTGGGTGGCCGAGCCAGTGAAGCGTCTGACCTCGGGCCCGGGTCACGGTCTCGCGGTGCGTGGGTTCGAGCCCCGCGTCGGGCTCTGTGCCGACGGCTCGGAGCCTGGAGCCTGCTTCGGATTCTGTGCCTCCCTCTCTCTCTCTGCCCCTCCCCTCCCATCTCAAAAATGAAAATAAACGTTAAAAAAATGAAAAAAAAAACAAAACAAAGAAAGTCGATGAATTAAAACGAATCGGGGCCCACCCCATGCCTAGCCTGACGACCGTGCTCCTTAAGACTCCCTGGAAGGAGATTCTCGTGGATTCCCAGGTGTTGCTGAAATCCCATTTGCTCTAATGTCACAGAAACGGTGCAAATATAAACGTGGGATACACTCCTATACTTATAATTCCAACACAGCCCTCGAACCACAACCAGCCGACAAACCACACACGTGTGCTCGGCGATACTGAGCCCGATGTGAGTGGGGAACTGTCTGGACTGTCTGGGGTGTGGCTTCTCTGACCGGCCGCTTTCTCTGCTTTACAACCGGGGACCCGGCCCCGCAGCCTGCTGGGGTGTCACGGGCCTGCCCTGGGCGTGGACGCAACGTGGCCCCGGACGCTCTGCTCCTGGCCCCTGTCACGGCCCACAGAGGAGCCAGGCGGGCGCCCCAGCCTCCCAGGACTGCCCTGGCCTCCTGGCTGCTAACCTTGCCCCTTCCAGCTCATTCTCAACTCAGCGGCCAGGCTGGTCCTGCAAAGACATGAGGCCCAGATCTCCTAGGGTTCTGGCCCCACTCAGAGCAACATCGAGTCCTCTCAGCAGCCGAGCAGGGCCCAGCATGGCCTGCCCATCCCCCTGCCTTCCCCTGATCCAGCCCCCTGGGGCTCTTTTCTGTTGCTCTAACACACCAGATATGCCCCTGCCTCAGGACCTTTGCGCCGACCTTTTCCTCTGCTGGGCATCCTCTCCCGCTCATCTCTTCCCGAAGGGCTTCCCAAAGCTCCGGGTCTCTCCAGCTCTGCTCGCGTCTTGCCCCATCACCCGTCACTTCCTGAAAGACTCCATCATACCCTCATTTCTTCGATCCTGTCTCCTCCCACTGGAGGGACGCAGGGCAGGGGTCCTGTTGGCTTTGCTTACCCAGGTGGCCCTGGACTAGAGCCGAGAGAGGAGCAGAGCCCTGAGGTGGGTGCCTCTTGGGGGTCTTTGACCCGGAGTGGGGAGACCCCGCCCCAGCTCCCAGGAGGTCAGAACCCCCCGTCCACCCTCCTGCTCCAAACTCGCCCTGGGCCAGCTCCCCCCACCAAGGAAGGAGACCTCTGGAGCAAATTATTCGTTCACTCCTTCGTTCACGCCGCGACGTCCACCGAGGGCTGGCTGGTCCTCGGTCTTTGGATTCTGGGATTATTTTTTATTTTTTATTCATTTATTTATTTATCGTTTTGGGAAGATGCTTTGAGAGAGCAAGTTTACGCTGGGAGGCGGACTTGCTGAGAGACCCAGGCGGAAATGGTCCCGGCTGCAGGAACTGGGCACCTCGTGCGTTGTCAGCACCCCACAGGTGCCGCCGTCCAGGTGTCCTAGCTGCAGGGACACCTCCCCTCCCTCCCCACCCCCCCCCGGGGCCGTGTCCCCCACCCCCACCCCCACCCCCTGAGCAATTAACCCGGCCCTGCCAGCTCCTCTCTTGGACCTTGAATCTCAACTCTCACGGGTCTGTCTACTCACTTGTCTCCCACCAGACCGGGGGTTCCTGGAGGCCAAGTCCCGGGGTCCTCAGTGCCTTCCCGTGCCCAGCAGCTGGCACACAGCAGGTGCTCCGAAAACGTGGATGAGAAAACGGGTGAGTGGCTGGCTGCATAATGAGCTGATGAATGAATGAATTCCAGGGGGAGGCCCAGCCCGGGGAGAGTCGGCTGAGGAGAAGGGGGCTGAGGGCCGCAGAGCCCCTCCTCCCAGCCGACTGCAAAGTCTCCTGAGATCGGCTTGGGAAGGAGGGATGCCGTGTTCAGGGCCCGTCCCGCATCCGTCCCTCTACCCTCCGGCCGGGTCCCTGCGGGCGTCCGGTGTGCGAGGGAACCCCTAGCATTCAGTGGAAGTGGGGTTCGCGGTGGGTGGCCCCACAGGCCTCTGGACCGCGTCCCGTCCTCTGCCACCCGGGGTCGAGAAGCAGTTTTTAGCACCACCGCAGGGCCCCCCAACTCGCCCACAGTTGGGGTCTCTCGGCAATCATCTGCTTCAACTTCTTTATTCTCCCAGGTGAGTGTCACCTGGGAGGAGTCACAGATTCATCCCCTACCAGCGTTTCCAGCCCCCTGCAGGGTCCCAGGGGGCCACGGCGGGGGTGGGGTTTCAGAGCTGAGGGGCACCTGGACAAAAGGCCATCCCTGTGACTCTCGGCCCGTGCGGGCTCTTTGTCCCTGCCAAGTGCTGACTGTGTGCGCCCGAGCCCTAGAGCCCTGCCCCCCTCTCCCCGGAGGTTCAGCTCTGGGACAAAGGCCAGTTGGCAGGGTTATCACTGGAACCTGGGTGAATGAGGCTCAGAGTTTGGGATGGAGCCGGGGGGGGGGGGTCAGGGTGAGGGTAGGGCCGCCTCAGTCCGCCCCTGGGCCTTTATAGAATACCCAGGGAAGTGGAAGAAGGCGGGGGTGGGGGGGGGGGAAGAGGGCTGTATAGGCCAAACTCTTGGTGCACTTCTGACCGGCGCGGGGGTGTCTCTGGCCTGGAGCAGAAATGCCTGACGCTCCCAGGGAGCTGGAGGTGGCCCTCCCGCAGCGGGTCCCCATTGGGTGAGCTGGGAAGGGCAGCCCCCACGCTGGGCGCGAGCCCCCCGGGGGGCATCACTGCACAGTCACCCTCCGGCCGCCGCAGCTGCTGCCCTGGGGGAGCACACCCTGTCCCTCGCTGAGCCCGTGGGGCCCCGTGAGTGCAGAGGGCCAGGTGGAAAGCCAGGAGGCCTGGGGCCACCGGGGCGCTCTGAGGCCAGCCAGCCTCTTTCCTGACGGCGGCCCCTCTGGGGAACAGTCACGGAAAACTCGAGTTGGATTTTGCCGGTTTGGCTTTGTCCTCGGACTGCCCACCCTGGCCCCGGGGGGAGGCCGCAGGAGAGGATCTCTGGGGGCCCCTGGAGCTGCCTCCGCGCTGCCCACCCCCACGGCCGGGCGCTTTCCCACTGCCCGAGGTTATTCTTGACATGCTGAGCCTCGGGCTCTTGGACTAAAAATACCACCTCCGAAGGCCTGTGGGAAGCTGCCTCGGGCTATTTCTGTGGGTGAGAGCTGCCTCTGGGTCCCTGCGTGCTGCCGGGGCAGGGAGGGCGAGCGCCCCTGAACTGCCGAGGCCCCGCTCAGCCCACGCCGGGCCTTCCTGTCCACTCCGGGGCCTGTGGCGCCGACCGTAGTGACCATCAGTCTCGGCTGGGTGGGGGGGGGGGGACCGGCAGAGCCTGGGAGCTTTGACCCCCTTCCCGCAAAGCCGAGGGAACCAGCTCCCAGAGGTAAAGTGAGGGTCTGCCGTGGGGGTCCTGGGCGGCCCCCCTCTGCGGGCGGCCTGGTCCGGCTCTCCCCTGACCAAGGGGTGTTTGGAGGGGGCTCCTTGCTTCCCAGATCCAAGCTGATGTTCTCGCTGAGCTGCAGTGCGTTTGGGCGACTTTTCCCTCCTGTATTTCACACGCTTCCCCCCGCAAGCCTGGGGGCGGAGAGGCAGAGTGGGCTATGGCTCCATTGTAGGGATGCGAAGACCGAGGCTGTGAGGGGTCAGCTCAAGGTCACAGCTGCGAGGGGCTAGGTGGGGCAGCAGCCACCTGTCCCGCCGCCCTGGCGTCAGGGGCGTCCCCAGCACCGGCTGCTGACTGAGGGACATTGTGCTCTCAGACGGGAGGTCCTAGGGCCGCGTCCCCCCGAGGTGGCCCACGGTGCCCGCCACTGGGGGTTTGCGCCCATTAGCCTCATGTTCCCAGCGACAGCCCTGATGGGTGAGCGTTATCATCGCCCCGACAGGCCGCACAACGTGCCATTGTGTTGGGCCCAGTTGGGGCGGGTTCATTAACCGCCTGTGCCCGGGGTGGCCCAGTGGGCAGCTCTGTGAGGTCTCTGGGCCCTTCCGCAGGCCTGGACAAAGGCCCCTTCTCTGTGCTCGGCGGCTGCCCTGGGAGAGGCCATGGGTAAGATGCCCACCTCGGGGCTCCCATGAGCAGCTGCAGCCCAAAGGCTGGGAAGAAAGGTGGCTTCAGGGCCCTCTGGCCAGGCGGCCCCGGCTCTGCTGGCCCCCCTGAGGCTCAGGGAGCACTCCCCGGCCCCCGTCGAGGGGCAGGTCCGTGGGGTCTCGTGAGCGGTCGTGCACGGGAAAGCCCTCGAGGAGGGGGACACGCAGGGGGCAGGACGAACTGTGATGTTCGCAGATGTGGAGGGGAACAAGCGAAGCTTCCCGACAGGGGCCCCGGCTGGGACCAGGGCAGGGCAGGGGAGGGCAGAGGCCAGTGCCGTTCGCCCACATCCGCAGGGCAGGGGCCCCTCACCCTGGGACTCGGTGCGGGCTGGAGCCCCGGCCCGGAAGGCCACAGGAGCCCCGGCCCGGAAGGCCACAGGCAGACGCCCTTCACGTCCATGCTTCAGCGTCTCCCTCTGCCGAATGCTGGTCTCCGGGGTGCGTCCGTCCTGACCCCCACAGGGCCCCGGGGGGCGGGCTTGCCCCGCTGTCTCTGCAGAGGACGGGGTCTTCAGAGCTGCTCAGGGGTAGCGGGCCTCTGGCAAGATTCTTCCGGACCTGGATTTCTGTCCCCGGCTCCTCCTAGGCCACACGGACCCCCTCAGGGCACACAGGGAGGCAGCGTGCAGAGAGGAGACGGCCAGGGCTGGCGCACACAGGCAGCTCCTTCTGGAGGACAAGGCTAGGAAGGCTCGAGCCTGGGGAGGGAGGCAAGGCCAGCACCCCCATCAGCCTTCAACCTGGCCCCAGGCCATGGACGTCTCAAAACATCACGTCCCATTCTGGAGCAGAGAGGAGGAGGGTGTCTAGGGCGAGAGGCTTTGCTGAGCGATGTGGACGGCAGCTCGAGAGGGCTCTGATGGCCCTCGAGCCCCTTGCGGGCCCCGCTCCTCCCGCTGTCGCTCCCCCTGCCGCTCCCATGGGTGCCCGCAGGTCCCCCCTGGTCTCTGTGTCCGCTCCTCTGCTGGCCTCGCCCTCTCCCTTCTCGGCCCGGCTCAAAGCACCGCACCCAAGCCTCAGGCACGTGGTGCCGGCCTCCAGCATTCCTGCCCTGTTTTCACTTAGGGGACGTCCCCCAAAATACCCAGCCTGCTGGAGGCGGCGACAGCCCTGGGGGCCCCCTGGGAACACACTTGAAAGCCTTGGCTTGGCCGGGCCCTCAGGGCCGCCAAACCAGCGGCTGGCAGGAGGGTGTTCCCGGGATGGAAGCTGCTGGGAGCTCAGAGGCGGCGGGACAGGGCCAGGACCCACGAGCGCGGGCTTTTCGGGTTAACAGAGGAGAAGGCGCGGCTCCCAGGCCAGGAGGGAGACCTCAGGAATGCGGCGGGCGCAGCACTGACACTCACATTTTCCTGCCGCGGCTCCCAGCTCCGGGGACAGCAGGGCGGGGCCGGGCGCCTGGGCCAGGGGACACAGCAGGGCCGAGGCCCCGGGCCTGCTGGGTCAAGGGCCCCGCCAGGGAGCCCCTGGCCTCTCACCCGGCACGGGGGTCCTTGCCAGTCTCCTCAGAGGTCTAGGGCAGTCTGCTGTCTCTGTCCTTACAGGCTGTGCCCTCTGTCCCCATCCTCAGAAAGCTTCCCGGGACGGCTGAGGGAGGGCAGGTGCCCTTTGGGCCCCTGGGGCGTCCGGTGTCCCAAGAGAGCACGCTGGGCCCCATCTGTTCCTGGCCTGGGAGCCCCTGGAGGCAGGGGTGTGGCTTTAAGGGACATTGGCTGGTTTCGAGAACACAGGCCAGGCTCAGGCTGCCCCTGGAGGGGAAGGCCCGTGCAGGTGGATGTTGGAGCACTGGCCAAACTCAGACAGAACTTGGAGGCCGAGGCCAGGAGCGGCTGGGCCAGTGGAGGCCGGGCTCCGGGTCTCACCCCGGAACCTCGAAGCCAGCGGGTGCGGTGGGGGCACGGGCCCCACCACGGCCGGGATTTCTTCCCAAAACTGTGCCATCGCCGGCATCACCGGGGGTGGCGGCCACATCCTCGGCAGCAGACTGGGGTGGTCAGCGGTTCCCGAGGGAGCTACTCCCCTGGGAGGCCTTGGGCCGCACGCTGTGGGCAGAGCTCGCCCTCTCTCTGGGCCTCAGTTTCCCCATCTGTCACGTGGGAGGACCATCACTGTCCCGCCCGCCCGTGTGGCTAAGAAAGGGACCCCAGGTGGGAGACGGTGTCCCCGTGCTGCGGGGGTGCCTGGGGGCCTCCCCGCTGCCGCTAAGGGTGCAGACAGAGGTAAGAGGAAGGGGTTCCTGCCACCCCGCGCCCCACAGGCTGGTCCGGAAGCCGCAGCTGACGTCGGGGAGCAGAGCGACAGCAGAGGGTCCCAGAGGGGGACCCCGCCAGCCCGTGGCCGGCTCACAGACACTGTGCTTGCCTCCTGACCTCAAATATTGTCTCTGGCAGGTGGAGGGGTCAGCGGTGAGGGCCGGGCAGCGGGCGCCGGCCAGTCTGCTGCTGAGTCACCGGGAGAGTGCCACAGAGGCCAGCCCCCCCCCACTTTGTGCTCCCCAGTGGAACGGGGAGGGGACACCTTTGCGGCAGGCCAGGGTCTGCAGAGCAGAGCATGCCTGACTACCTCCCGGCCCCGGGGGTCTGCCGACCCCTCCGAGGGTGCTACCTCATCCGCAGGGACCGGGGACAAAGGGCAGGGCCTCCCCTGGCTCCTCCGGCGTCCAGGATCAATATTTGGACGAATGCATAAGTCCGGCCAGGCAGCGACACCTCCAGCCCCCACTCCGGAGCCCCCAGCTCACTACTCATCCCGTCGTCCTACTGACCTTGATGGGTCTGGTCACACCCCTGGCCGCATCATGTTCTGTGCGCCCTTGGGAGAGGCCCTCTGCCTCTCTGACCCTCTGTCTTTTCATCTGTGAACCGGGCATCCTATCTCCTATTTGCCTCGAGGTCAAGTCAGAACAGTGCCGACCTCAGGGGACTGCCCACAAGTGCCTCTTTGCTGGCCCTGGGTGCCTCTCCTGCAATCGGTGTCCCATACTTGGCCCAGGACAAGCGGGAGCGGGGGGGATGTTAGGGATTTGGGTACAATTCTCTTCCTCAAGTAGCTGCCATACACGATGGGGAATAAGAGACAAATCCCTGTCCCTATCACACAGCAGATTCTTGTCCCTCAGAAAGAACAACCAACCAGTGGTGCCTTCTGGGACTGTGGACAGCTCCAGGAAGAGGACGGCCTGGAGGTGGCCCTGGGTCCAAGGTTTGACCCAGCAGGCTGAGGACAGAGAGAACACAGACCGAAGAGGCCACAGGAGCCCTGGGACCAGCTCCTGGCCACACGCCCCACACGCTGCTCACCTCCGGGTCCCAGGGACTGACCTTGAGGGACCCGTCCACCTGGCAGAAATGGAGCAGGTGCCCTCTTCTCTTTCTAGAAGTTGCCAGGCCTTTCCTCTTGCCTGAAACACTCGCGTCCTCCACGGAGATCCTTAAGAAGTGTTCCGTGGTGAGGAGGCCTCCATGAAAATGCCTTCAGGAAATACCCTTGGGGGACTGGGGTGGGCACAAGCCCAATCATTCTTTCTTTTTTAAAAAAAATTTTTAAATGTTTTCATTTATTTTTGAAAGAGAGACAGAGAGAGAGATTGAGAGAGGATGAGCACGGGCAGGGGAGGGGCAGAGAGAAAGGGAGACAGAATCCAAAGCAGGTTCCAGGCTCCGAACTGTCAGCACAGAGCCTGACGTGGGGCTCGAACTCGTGAACTGGCAGATCGTGACCGGAGCCGAAGTCGGACGCCCAACCGACGGAGTCACCCAGGTGCCCCCAATAATTCTTTCATTGATTGATTTGCCAACATATTGCTTGATCGGTTGGCTCATTCATTCATTCATTCGTGTGTTCGTTTCCCAGCAAATGTGCAGACAGCAAAACCGTTTTGGGAGTGGATGGCAAGTGGGTGGTGGGGCTGTGGACCGAGGTCGGGGTGCGGGCCCCCGTGGCATCAGGAGCATGGCCCAGAGGACAGGGGAGATGCGGCCCTGGGCCCATTCCCTCTCTTCTCGGTGCCTCAGGGTCCCCGTCACCAGGCGGCTGGAGGGACAGCCCTGACCCTGGGGGACCCAACCCTCCGGGGGCTGCACGTGCACCATTTGGAACCTTTTCTCCTCCCCTCCAAGGCTGCAGAACGAACACAGGCCTTGGGGAGTCGGGCCGTACCCCGAGAGGGCTCGGTCACAGCGGGCACCCGGCTCCCAAGTTTCTCCCACTCACCGCGGGCTTGGGAAACTGAGGCCCAGAGAGAGGCAGCCGCCGGTGTGGGGTCCCCGAGCCAGTCTGCGGCGCCCAGAGCCCCAGCCCGCCTGCCCCCGAGGGGCCCTGGGCTCGGCTGCCCCAGACAAAGGCCCTCCTTTGAAGGCCTCAGACAGAGCCCCCGGTTTCCGCCCCGGCCCCGGGAAGCCCCCGCCCGGCGGCAGCTGTCCCCATGTGCTACCCGCCAGTGGGCCCGCCGGGCCTTGGCTGATTGTGCACATCCTTGCCAGAAATCTGCTTGAACAAATGCTACAAGCAAACGGAACAATCACAGACCATCACGCTTGGATTTCTCTCTAATATGCATCAAACGGGGGGCGCCCGGGCTGCCTGCCGAGTGCCCGCCACGCTGAGGAGCCCAGGGCAGCCCCCTCCAGACCTCAGTCTGACCCGTGGGCTCTCCCCTGCCTCTGGAGCCCGCGGGCCCCCCGGGGGCCGAGGCCGATGACGAGGCCCGAGGCCAGTCCGCTCTCGGCCTCGCGGGTTGTTCCTGGAGAGCGAAAACCAAGGCCGTTCCTCGAGAGCGAGAACCCAAGGACCCTCCCCCTGCAACGGCCTGGCCCTGACCTAGTGCTTTCTCGACCTCTGGCAAACGTTCGCCTTTTTATCCCCACGAAACCCTACGAGGTAGGGACTATCATCACCCCGTTCTATAGAGAAGTTTACTGAGGCACAGAGAGGTTAAGTCATGGGCCCAAGGACACACAGCTGGTGAGTGGAGGGGCTGGGCTTCTACCCCAGGCTGCGGGCACCAGAGGGCCTGTCTCGCCAGAGGGTTGCTTGGGCAGAGGGGCTGGAGGGGCGGGTGACCCAGAGCGCTGATGCAGGGATGAAGGGCGCTCCCACCCATGGCCCCACAGCGGGCCGCCCTCTCACGGGCCTGAGGACGGGCTCTGGGTCTCTCCGACTCGTGGACACAGGCGGTACCCAGGCTCCTTCCGTCCACGGATCTTGGGGAGGTTTGTGACAGCTGAGGGTGACGGGCAGAATTAGTTGTGTCCCCCCCACCCCCATTCGTACGATGGAATCCTAACCCCTGGTGCCCCCAAACATGACCTTATTCAGAGACAGGGTCCGGTGTGACCAGTATTCTCACAGAAGGAGAAAGGTGGACACAGACTCACGGGATTGAGGGGTGACCTTCAGAGCGGGGGGGCAGGGTGGGGACAGTCTGGTGTCGTTCCAGGGTGGGGCGCGTCTTCAGGTCCGTTCAGCCAGAGCAAGTGTTGCTGAACCGCGTTTCTCTTACCGTTCCGGGCGGTGGGGTGGGGTGGGGGTGGGGAGTTCGCTAAAGAACTGACATCAGGCTTATTCATATATTTGTTTTGGTGCAGATACAATTTGGCACAAACAGGGATTTCTCCATTCCACAAAAGTTTGTTGAGCGCATGTTGTTTGAGGCACCAACCAATTTGCCCCTTTTGATAGTATTGAGAATTTAAACTATATAATCAATTTATCTGTTTTCCTCCCTCCTTCCTTCCTTCCTTCCTTCCCCTTCCTTTCTCCCTTCTTCCTTCCTTCCTTCCTTCCTTCCTTCCTTCCTTCCTTCCTTCCCTTCCTTCCTTCTTCCTTCCTTCCTTCTTTCCTTCTTTCCTTCCTTCCTTCCTTCCTTCCTTCCTTCCTTCCTTCCTTCCTTCCTTCCTTCCTTCCTTCCTTCCTTCCTTCCTTCTTCCTTCCTTCCTTCCTTCCTTCCTTCCTTCCTTCCTTCTTCTTCTTCCTTCCTCCCTCCTTCCTTCCTTCCTTCCCCTTCCTTCCTTCCTTTCTTCCTTCCTTCCTTCCTTCTTCTTCCTTCCTCCCTTCCTTCCTTCTTCCTTCCTCCCTTCTTCCTTCCTTCCTTCCTTCTTCTTCCTTCCTCCCTTCCTTCCTTCTTCCTTCCTCCCTTCTTCCTTCCTTCCTTCCTTCCTTCCTTCCTTCCTTCTTTCCCCTTCCTTCCTTCCCCTTCCTTCCTTCCTTCCTTCCTTCCTTCCTTCCTTCCTTCCCCTTCCTTCCTTCCTTCCTTCCTTCCTTCCTTCCTTCCTTCTTCCTTCTCTCTATTCATCTACCCATTCATCATCCATCCATCTATCCATCCATCCATCCATCCATCCGTCCATCCACCTATCCCTCCAACCATTGCCTTCCTCTCTCCCTTCCCTTCTTTCTACCTACTCATCTGCCTGCCCTTCTTCCTCCCTCCCTCTCTATCTAAAGAACTTAGAACCTCAGAGCCGACAGCAACCTCACTTGGTGTGGATGTTGTGTCTGGTCCAGCCCTTCCCGCTGTAGGGACCCCCCCCCACAGCCGGCCCCAGGGCCTCCTTCTGAGCGCCTCAGCCAGCAGGTGCCCAGGGATGCCCTGGGGGGCCCCCTCTACAGAGTTCTCTGCGGCCCCTCTGGGCTTGGTTCCCCTGCAGGGACCAGCACTGTCACAGGCATTAGAGTCACGAGACAGGAGCTTCTGGGTCTGTTCCTGCCACCTGCCCCCATGGGCCTCTGTATCTGTGGGCCCCTCAGCCCACACGGGGCTGGTTCAGAATAGCTCCTTGGCCTCTGTGAGCTGCATCGGCCTCTTGGGGTGACCAGGGGGCCACGAGGGGCGAGGGGGGCTATGGACTTTTCGGTTCTTGGCCTCTCACCCAGGGCGTGACCTCTGAGCTCCCAAAATGAGCCGGGAAAATCATTGCAAACCTCACCAGAAGAGGCAGCACAGCACGGACAACGGATCCTGGAGCCTGACTGACTGCCTGTGGCATACGGTGTGGCCTTGGATGAGTGACAGCCCCCTTCTGCCTCAGTTTCCCCACCCATAAAATGGGACTCTCGGAGGACTGTAGGAGCCGAAGCTGTGCTCAGCATGGGCATGCTGGAGGCTGTCTGGCACCGGCCCCTGGGCCACCCGCACGAGGCACACGGGCATCCCGAGGACCTGGCCGTCTCCTGGGCTGGGTGGCTCCCCTGGGAACGCGAGACTCAATGCTACTGCAGACACCAGCGGTGTCTTGACGACCCTGACCTCTCCAAGCTCATTCTGTAAAAGGGGGCCGATGCACACTCACCGTGGTGTCGCCGTAGGTCGCACAGCAGACCCGTTTCTCTCCCAGCCTGGCTGGGGTCAGTGTCGGGGGTGGTGGCCCTGGCGGGACCTGGGAGTCCAGTGGGAGTGGCCAGATGCACACCCCTTCCTAGCTGTCTCACTGTGAAGTGTGTTTAGGGCGCCCGACTCAGCCTCAGCTGAGGCCCGAGGGTGGGAGGGTTTCAGGGGACTTGGAATTTGCCCCAGACTCAGAGATTCAGAGAAAGGGAGACAGACAGTCCGAGAGGATCCCTGCAGAGCTGACCGAGGAGCTTTTTTCCAGCGTGTCAAGGGCTCTAGGTGCCCCTGAAGCCTGCAGCCGCCTACCCAGGGGACCTGAGCTCCTCTCCAGGCCGGTGTAGACTCCTGCGGAAGCCCGCAGGGTCCTGGGACAAGGTCGGGGTTGGGCCCGGGGAAGGGCCTGAGCCAGCGGTGTGAACCCGCTGCTGGTTCCAGCCTCGCTCACCGCGTGGCCTGGCACACTAAGTCACCTTCTAGTCCCCTCCTCTGCCCGCCTCTGGGAGAGGGGCAGCCAGGGACCCCTCTTGGGGCAGTGAGCGTGGCTAAACTCGCATAACAGCGCTCGGGGGCGAAGGGGGCATCCAGGCTTTAGTGTCAGGCCGGCTCTCAGGGTCACCCTCGGAGCCCCGCCCCCAGTGGCCACCTACCTCACCTGGGAGGTCATTTCCTTCAGGGCGGTGGCACCATCTGTGAGCACTCGGTATTTGTTTGCCGAGAGCCGCACACAGCTCGTCGGGTCAGAGCTCCAGGGGCTTAGGGATTGTATCCGGCCTGAAGCAGGTGCATTCAGACCCGTGTTGAATGAGCGCTGACGTACCCCCACCCCTCACCAGGGCACCAGGACCCCACGCTCAGAAAGGCCCTACCTTTGGTTTAATGCTCTGATCACTTTGGAGCAAGCAGCCTGCATTTTCATGTCGCACTGGGCCCCACAGAACATGGAGGTGCCCTGCTGTCCCCACATCCTGCCCGTTAAATCTCCGGGGCAGCTTCGAGGGCCAGCTCCTCTGGGCACCCCACCCCCCCATCTGAGAGCCCTCACCCGGCCTGGGTTCAGCCGGCTGGGGGCTGGTGTGCTAGCTACACATCTTTCTGACCCCGCGGCACCAGAAGCTAGGTGGGGGCGGGGCCGGGGTCATCCTTCCAACCTTGACTCGAGCTCCTGCCGTGGACACACCGCGTGAGTTAGGTCCGCACGTCCGGGTCCTGGTTCGGGGTCCTGGGCGTTGCGTCCTGGGGGCGGGGGGCAGGGGGAGTGCCGCTACCTGAGTTCCGGGCTCACCTGCCTCTCATAGGCTGCGTGACCTGGGGCAAGTCGTCACTGAACGTCACGGGACCCAAATGACCCGTGGCAAAGCTCAAAGGAGAGAACGGACGAAGGCTGCGTTATAAACCGTAAACAGTGCGGCCCGCGGCCCGAGGGGTGCGGCAGGTGGAAACCCTCCACGGGAGTCAGGAATTCTGACTGGCCCGCACGGTCACTTTTCCATCCTGCGCCCCTGCAGCAGGGACTCGAGCCCGGGAACGGCCTGGTGTCTTTATCACCAGCCGGAGGACCGCAGGCCGGAACCCAGGAGCCCGTGGATGTGCGACTGCCCGCTCTGTGCTTCCCCAAGGAGCACCCCCGTGGCCTAATTTGAGGAAACAATGGGCCTCAATCCGTATTAATGACCCTCCAGGGACCTGCTTGGGGCCTTTGTCCGCGGTGTGCATTGGCTGTAATCAGCAGGGCTCTGGGGGCTCTGGCCTAATTTGGAGGGACAGGTTTTATCATCACCCTGGATTCGGGTGCCCAATCTGACAGGCCCACCACCCTCTGTATGGAAGGACCACGTCAGAGACGGCCTTCTCCCCAAGCGGCTCTCCCCGGAGGTCTGGGTGGAGGGAGGGGGTGGCGGCCGTGCGGGAGGTGCAGGGTGAAGAAGCGGCCACGGCCACAGCCTTGGGCAGCCCTGCGGCAGGTCTGGGGGGAGGGGGCTGTTGCTCAGATCAGCGCGTGGCCAGGAGGCTGCTCCCCGCCCCCCGCCCTGGGCACATGCTCCAACCCCCCAGCAGGAAGTGTCTGCTGACCCAGGATGGGCTCCCGGGAGGACCCGGAGAGGAGCCCAGGGGCTGCCCCCACCCCCCACCCAGGGGAGGGAGCGGGGTAGCTCAGGGCTGTCCCCCGCCTGAAATCACTGCCCGAAATGTTCGCAGGTTTGGGCTGTCACATCTTAACTACACCCTGTGAGCACCTACCGGCTGGCAGGCACATGACAAGTGTCCCCTCTTTGTCCTTACCTGTCCCTCCGGAGGAGGCAGAAACACCGTCCCCACAGCCCAGGTTAGGAGGTGGGGCCCTAGGGGGACCTGCGCGTCATGAAGGCGGGGCCCCCAGCACGGGATCAGTGCCCTTATGGGAAAAGTCACCGGAGAAGTCGCTTCTCTCTCTGCTCCCTGCCCCGTGACACAACGACCGTCCGCCAGCCAGGGAGCAGAGCCTCCCCAGGCATTCCGTCTGCCAGCACCTTGCACTTCCCGTCCCCGGAACCGGGAGAAACCGATGCTTGCTGTTTCACACCTCCAGTCCACGGGGTTCCGGTCCAGCAGGCTGCACGGACAAAGAAGGAGCTTTATTTGGGAAGTGAGCCCAGCAAGCATGGCGGGTGAGAGGGCCTGGGGGCTGGCGAGTGGGCTGGGCCCCGCAGGCTGGGCTCCGGGTCGGCTCGAGGCCCCTCATTCTCCTCGGGCCAGTGGGACACCGGCCACCTTCTCGTGCGTTGGCAGAAACATTGCGCGGGGACATTGCAAACCTCCGTGCATCTCATGGCCAAGTCCGGCCTCGCGGGGCGGGCAGGCACTCTCGGCCCCCCGTGGGGCCGCGTGGCAAAGGAGAGGGAGATTTGGGGGTCGGGGGACAAACCACCACAGCATCCTCGGGGTTTCCCGTTTGCTTTCGGGACAAACTCCAAAGTCCTCGTGGAGGCCAGCAAAGCCTCGGGCCATCCTACCCTGACACCCTCCCAGCCCCCGGCCCCATCCCGCCGCGGCTGCATGATACAGAGAAGGGGGATTTCGCACCCGCTTCGGAAGGGCTCCTTCCGGGACATCTCACCCGCAGACTGGTCCATCAGGACAGGCTTCCGGGGAGGGCGCCTGGGCTGGGCTTCTGGGGGCACAGAATCGGCCCGGCTCTGGAGAAAAGAGGGAAGCACGGACACCACGTGGACATTGACCCCCTCGCCGCCGGGCGCTGTAGCTGCAATGAAGGTCTGTGTAGCCAACACCCCGGGACACAGGACCTCAAGCAGCCACCGAGCCTGTGCGTTGGCAGTGAGGCTGGGCACCGCTTGGCGACCGTCTGGGTCGGCCGGGCTCACCCTGTGCCCGCTGTCAGCTGTGGACCGGGGCGGGGGGGGCGGAAGGGCCGTGCTGATCTTGCCCTGCCTCTCCCGTCTCCAGACCTGGGCTGGCACACCTCCTCCCGACTTTGCCCCACGACCCATCAATCTCCCAGGGCTGCCAGAGTCCCGCCCTGCTGTTTCTCCGGGGACATAAAGCTCACGAGGGTGACGGAGACTGCCCGCGGGCCTCGGTTTCCCCATGCAGATGACAGAGGGGTCGGGGGAGGCCCTTCCCACCGGGAGCCCTCACTGAGCCCTGCAGTGACCGACGAGGGGCTGGAGACCAAGAGCCGTCAACGGTCGGGGAGTGACAGCACAGCACAGGCAGGCTGGAGGTACACCAGGCGCCCCGGGGCTCTCCGGTGGCCACCCAGCTGCTCCGAGGGCTCACGTGGCCGGGGAGAGGCGAGTCTGTGCAGGTTGGGTGGGGGCCTTGCGAGGAGGGCCCTGCCCCGGGGCCTCAGAGAGTGGAGGGGTGCTGAGAGCAGGACAGCTTCTCCCAGGGCCGAGCATGCCATCGTCTGCACTGGTCGCCCCCCACCCCCGCCTGCCCCCCACCTGCCACCACCCCACGCCCCAGGTCTCAACGTCTCCCTCGTTTTGAACGAGGTCGCGCTTTCATCCTGCACTGGGGCCCTCCATTTACTGCTGTGAGCGTGGGGTCGGGGGGACCCAAGCTGCTGGCCGACGCCCCTCCCTGACCTCTGGGAGGTACAGGTAACAGCATCCCCCACCCCCACCCCCGCCCTTGGCAAAGTGAAGCAAACAAACGAACGAGTGGATGAACGCGTTTGGCCAGATGTGGTTTTGCAGGCCTTGAACTTGCAAGTGAAGAAAGTGGTCTCTTGAAAGTCTCCGTGACTCCAACAGGTGGGAACCGCGGCCCCCTAGCTGGGCCGGGGGCACGGCTGGGGCAGGGCCCCATCTGACGGCTGGCGGGGCCTCGGGATCCCCCACCCCCCCACCCCCGGCCTCCTCCCCAGCCCCTCCCCCGGCCCGCTGGCCCAGCGCCACCCTGCCCGAGCCCTCCCGCCCCCGGGTAACCCCCGAGCCGACTTGGGGACACGGGGGCGGCCGCCGGCCCGGGAGGCGAGCCCACCGTCCCCGTGGGCCAGGTGGCGCGGTGGCTGCGGCCGGCGGGCCGGCTTTCATCCGGGCCGCGGAGCCTGAGAAAGCGTGGGGGCGGCTTTATCCGGGCCAAAGCCCCGAGCGCGGGCTCCTGAAAAGTATTGAAGGGGCATCACTCAGACTGACACATTCCATTTCCCTCGGGCGCAGACAATGAGGAAGATCCAGTTAAGGATATGGCGCTGGCCTTGTGCACGGCTGAAGGTTTTTTGAGAAAAATGTTACCGATGACAATAGAGCACTTTGTCGCGGTGGAGGGCACTGGGCATGGGGCCGGGGCGGCCGGCTTCATCATTACTTATGATGAGAGGAGATTTAGTGCCTTCTTTCTTCCCTCTGTCAGGGAGAACAATGTGGGGGGAAGGCGGAGGTTTCCCATTATAAATCACCATAAGCCCCATGGAAATCCCTCCCCACCCCGGGGTGTGAGCGCAGACGCTGAGCGCTGGGGCCCCGCGGCCCGCACTGCCCGCGGCCGGCTCGGGCCGCCCGGACGGCGAGGGGGTGCTCCCGGGGCCGCCGCCCCCCCCCCGTGGGAATCGAGGCTCCAGAAAGGCTGTGATCTCCACCCCGAAAAGAGGAGAATGAGGAGTGAGAGGCTTGCCCGCCCCTCCAATTAAAGAACGGGGAGCAGAGACACGGGGGTGCTTGGAGCCCCGGGCCTGGGGCCCCGGGGTGGGGGGTGGTGTGGGACGCCCCAGCAAACGCCGTGTCCACGGTGGTAGGAGCGAGAGGGCCCGCTGGGATTTGCCTCAACTACTGGTGTTGTCACTGCCCCCGGCGGGCCACGGCTCATTCGCCGGCGAGGTCCTAATGGCCCCCCGCAGGCCCTCCTTGCGTCTCCCCGGGCTCCAGTCACCCCAAAGTTCTCCGCCCCCCTCTCCAGTCTGTGATTTCTGACACCAGACATCATAGTTTTTGGCTCATGTTTCCTCCTCGGCATCTTGTCCCCACCCTCACACGCTCTAGAACTTTCTTCCGTCAGGGAGCAGCTCAGCCGTCCCCCTTGCAGGTGGTTCTCGTGGACTTCCCTGGTGTCCGTTTCTCACCGTGGGCCAGATCACGCTTTGGGTGTGGTGTGTGCTTGCACATGTATGCATTTGTGCGCGTGTGCATTTCCCTCTATCGGGAGGATTCAAATGGTGTTAATACAAGCAAGATACTGAGCTCAGGTTTGGCCAATGCACCTGCTACTGCTCCCTTCCCAGCCTGTCACCTGGACCTCATCTCTGTGTCTGATTTTTTCTACAGCATCTAACAATCTCTGTTTATGTGTTTCTTGTCTGCTTCCCATATTTGAACAAGAGCCTTGAGAGCAGGCACCTTGTTGATCTCATTTGCTGCTGTTTTCCCAGCATGTGCCACTGGGCCCCGCCCACAGTGGATACGCGGAAAACACTTGTTAAATGAGTGAGTGAATGGATAGATGGATGAATGGATGGGTGGACGGATGGATAGATGGATGGATGGATGGAGGGATGGAGGGATGGAGGGAGGGAGAGATGGATGGATGGATGAATGGATGGGTGGAGGGAAGGAGGGAGGGACGGATGGACGGGTGGATGGACAGATGGATGGATGGAAGGATGGATGGATGCAGGGATGGAGGGATGGAGGGATGGATGGATGAGTGGATGGAGGGAGGGAGGGAGAGATGGATGGATGAGTGGATGGATGGATGGAGGGATGGAGGGATGGAGGGAGGGAGAGATGGATGGATGGATGAATGGATGGGTGGAGGGAGGGAGGGAGGGAGGGAGGGATGGACGGGTGGATGGACAGATGGATAGATGGAAGGATGGATGGATGCAGGGATGGAGGGGTGGAGGGATGGATGGATGGATGAGTGGATGGAGGGAGAGATGGATGGATGGATGAATGGATGGGTGGAGGGAGGGAGGGAGGGACAGATGGATGGGTGGATGGACAGATGGATAGATGGAAGGATGGATGGATGCAGGGATGGAGGGATGGAAGGATGGATGGATGAGTGGATGGAGGGAGGGAGGGAGAGATGGATGGATGGATGGAGGGAGGGAGGGAGGGAGAGATGGATGGATGGATGGATGGATGGATGGATGGATGAATGGATAGGTGGAGGGAGGGAGGGACGGATGAGTGGATGGATGGATGGATGGAAGGATGGATGGATGCAGGGATGGAGGGATGGATGGATGGATGAGTGGATGGAGGTATGGAGGGATGGAGGGAGGGAGGGAGAGATGGATGGATGGATGGATGAATGGATGGGTGGAGGGAGGGAGGGAGGGACAGATGGATGGGTGGACGGATGGATGGATGGAAGGATGGATGGATGCAGGGATGGAGGGATGGAGGGATGGATGGATGGATGGATGAGTGGATAGATGGATGGATGGAGGGATGGGTGGATGGATGGATAGAGGGAGGGATGATGGATGAATGGAAGATGGAGGGAGGGATGGATGGATGGATGGATAAATCACTTCCCCAGTAGCCAGCAAGGTGGATGATATTTGACAAATGCTGTCAATGCTTGTTGATTACCCACTGATAAATTCATAAAACTACTCTCACCAAAAGCAGTTCTCTGCCTCTTCTCCTGGCTACTTCTATAAACCCCCTCTTGCAGAGATCACCAGGACCCTCTAATTTGATCTTTTTCCCCATTTCCTACTTGACTTGGCTGCCTCTGGCATGGGTGTCTGCCCCACCCTTCACCAATGTTCCCACCTTCCCCGGTGCTGAGCTTGATTCTCACCACTCATCCCCAGCCCCCTCCCTTCCCTCCACCAAAAGACTAAGAAGGTGAACATTCACTCCCAGACTGTACGTATTTTAGACTTTGGGGGCCACACGTGGTCTCTGTCACAACCGCTCGGCTCTGCCTTTGCGGTAAGGATCTGTAAGCAAATGCGCACTGAGAGGGGACTCTTCTGTAATTGTCACGGGTCACAAAATACTATTCATCTTTCGAGCTGTTTCAATGACTCGAAAATTTTTGAAAAAGTATTTAATCACGAGAAGTTATTTGAACGCCGATCTTGGCTCACAGCTGTGCAAAAACAGGCAGCAGACTTGCCCCGTGGGTTATAGTTCGTCTCCTGATTTAGAATAAAGCAGCACCTGCACTCAAAACCAGATAAGCATTTGTCTAACAGGAGGCGGCAAGTAGGATCGCATCACGTCTCTCCGTTGCTCGGATTCGCTTTTCATTTTTTTAGCTGACAAGGAGACTATTTTTCACGGTGGCAGATCTTCGGGCCGTCCACAAATAGCAGCATCTCCTCCCGGGCTCGGGGGAGGGTAGAGGTTCCCCGGGATGCAGTGTCTACACATCCTGCCGTGTCACACCTTCTCCCAGCAAGAACCCCAGAAGCCTGTGCTGACACTGAGCATCCAAGACCCCGCGTTCTTGACTGAGCAATGAGCAGAAACGTTGTTCCACTTAAAGAAACAAACTGTCACAGTTACAAGCCACTGAAGGCTTGGGGATGTTTGTTACTGGATCGTGCATCAGTTAGAAGTCAGTTCTTACTTCTTCAATGACTTTTTTCTTGCCCCTTGTCATTGTCTGTTGATTTATAGCATCTTCCCCCCTCATTCGTTTTTCAGAGCTGTTGGTGTGTTAAATATATTAACCCTGCTACCAGCGTGATTGTTGTATCACCAGCTGGAAATCTCCTTAAAAGGTGATCGGAGCCAGTGCGTAACTACTGTCAGGAAGCGGTCCCCAAACCCGAAAGGCTGTTCTCGGCACACCTCTGCCAACGTTTAGCCAAGTGCTGACAAGTCAGTTTCAACTTGCCCGCGTACCTGTGGGTACATGTCTCTGCTGCTTTATCTCGGGAGGCTCACCGGGCAGCTTCCGTGCTCCAAGCTGGGTGCTGTACGTGGGCTGGCCCTGTGAGTTCTTTAATAAATTATTATTTTTTTAACGACCGGACTCGCTGGGATGATGGCGGTAGCTTTTCCCAGCGCGTGTGTGGTGGAACCAGCTCCGAGAGCCGGATCCTGAGAACGCTAGATGGGGAAACAGAGTTGTACGGCCAGAGTGAGGGACCCCGGGGCCCTTGGGAAATGGCAAGCAGGACCCGAGGGGGACCTGCTGGAGTTGGTGCGTAGATTTCTTAACCTCTTTGACCGTGGACGTTTTCCTCCATAATGTCGTATGTATCGTGTGGGGCAACACCCTTTGGGAAAAGCTTATCCCAGGAGTAAAACTGGGGGCCCCGTCACCCACTTGATAGGACCTTGGAGCAGGGCCCAAGTTATTTTTGGAGGATCTCCATGGCCATTGATTAACCTCCACATCAAGGTGGGTGGCCCTCCCTTCAGGCCTGGGGTTTGCCGGGGCCACCCTCCCTCCCCATCATTCCCTGGGGACTGGGCCCTCGGGTCACCACCCCAATTCTCTGCCGCTGGACGCTTGCCAAACTGTGAGCTGGCACAGAGGACGGGTAATCAGCTCTCCCGGAGTCTCGGTTCTCAACTTGGCTGGACGTGAGGATCACCTGGGAACTTTAAAAACCCTCACGCCTGGACCGCACCCAGAGCAGATGAGATCAGAACTGGGGGTGGGGCCGGGGACCAGAGTCTTTTTTTTTTTTTTTAATTTTTTTTCAACGTTTTTATTTATTTTTGAGACAGAGAGAGACAGAGCATGAACAGGGGAGGGGCAGAGAGAGAGGGAGACACAGAATCCGAAACAGGCTCCAGGCTCCGAGCTGTCAGCACAGAGCCCGACGTGGGGCTCGAACTCCCGGGCCGTGAGATCGTGACCTGAGCCGAAGTCGGACGCTTAACCGACCGAGCCACCCAGACGCCCCAAGGGACCAGAGTCTTTAAAGCTCCCGGGTGATTCCAGCGCACAGCCAAGATCGAACACTGGCTTCCAAGGTGGGGTGGTGCCTATCGCCCGCCCCGGCCCCCTCCCCCCCCAGCGCTGTGGTTTGGTCCCCCCATCTGTAAGGGGGGTGGGGACTTTGCAGAATCTTGTAGGTGTGGGCAGTTGCAAGCTTTGAGTTCGGATGCTTCCCACTCCTGGTGGGAAGCTGCACTCGGGCACAGCTCGAAGAAGCCCAGCCACCAGGTTGCAGCAGACCTGTCTGCCGAGGCTCATCCCTCGTACGAGGCCTGAGCCGTACACCCGTCCCCAGGGAGGCTTACAAGTGCACGCATCGTGCATGCATACAAGTCTGCACGATCTGGACATGACATTCGTCTTCTTGTCCAGAAGTAGCTGGAGCCCAACACCTCCCAGCAGCTTGTGACTGATTGGCAGAACGCGTTTTCCTTTTTGCATTGGCTGCCAGGGAACTCAGCATCACGTGCGTTGCCACACCAAACAGCATGCAGAGAGGACCTTATGGCATATATTTGACCACTGCCTCTGCCTCTTTGGTCTCTTCCCCTTAGTTTCTTCTCACTAAAAATCGCATATTGTAAACCACCTCAAATACCCCCCGCCTTTTTTTTTTTTTGTGACAAAGTAGGGACATGAGCCACAATAAACAAGTGGGAGACACGGGCTCTTTTTCCTCTAGTTGACCATCAGATGCAGACCCAGTGGCTCTTCTTTCTTTGAGCACTGTCCACGCTCCGGCCCCAGCCGTCACCTGTGCTCAGCCACCTGCCCAGTCTGTCACCCACGCGCAGGGACAGCCACTTCCTTGTGCGTATGTGTTGGCACTGCATTACCCACCCACCCCCACCCCCGGCCTGGCCTCCTCCCACGGTGACCGCCGTCAGTCCCAGCACACCTTGGGCCCCACCCCGCTCTGTCCCTAGCCCCCGCCCCCTCCACGCGGGCCTCCCTCCTCGGGGAAACTTCCGTGGTGCTCCCGGCTGCTGGTTGAAACTTTCAGGGCCTCGTGGTGACGTTTCGTGACTTGGTGTCCGTTTGCCCACACAACCCCCCGCCTGCCCGAGACGCTGGGTCCCAGATGGCAGCAACCCGCTCCTGCTTCTCTCTGCATTCCTGGATGCCCGGGTGGGCGACTCTCTTCCCCTCCCTGAGCCCCCTTCGCTCATAAACAGAGTGGGTAAGACGAGAACACAGGGGAGCGGATGGGATGGGGTGGAAACAGCACCATGGGCCTGTCGGGAGACGTGACCCCCTGTTGCCCTGGGGAGCCCCCCCGGGGGCTGACGCCCCTCCGCTCCTCCGTAGAGTCCCCCCAGGCAGCGGCCCCTGGGGGTCCCGCACCCCAGGAGCTGGGAGGAGTCTTGGACCGAGAGGGAACAGACACGCTCTGGAAGCAGGTGCTCCAAGGCGAGCCACCAGTTGCCGCGGGGTCTCTGTTGCCCGTGTGCCTGATGGGGCCGCAGTGGGGCGGCGAGGCTGAGCCGGGAACAGACGGGCCACACCCCACACACAGCAGGCTGATGTGACGGTGGCCTGAGGGGGTTGCTCTGGGATCTTGGACGCGTCCCTCTCGCCCCACGGCTGGTGAGTGTCCAAGATCCCCCGGCCCGGCCTCCGCGTCTCCGAGGTCCCCGCTCCCACCCGGGAGATTCTGGAGTCCCCACGGCCGGAGTGGACCCGTCTCTGCTCTCACTGGAGGCGGGGCTGGCCTGGCCCCGACTCCAGAGCCCACAGCGGTGCAGACCCACGCTGGCGTTCTCCTCCACGGCGAAATTGTTTGTGGCTTCTCCGCCTAGGGTCTCTGTGGAGCGTCCCCGCCGAGCGGGCCGGGACAGTGGCCGGGGAAAGAGCCCCTTGTACAGCCCTGGGGCCTGCCTTGGCCTCTCTGCAGGGAAATGGGCCAGAGACACTGAGATTTCGGGAGAGGGAAAAAGGGTGTGTTTGGAAAAAATGTGCCCAGGTCATCAGGCATGCTTCCAAAGAGCTCCTGTGGGAGGGAACAGACCTTAAGAGCGGCTGGCAGAGGTTTTCCGCCGGCGAAGGTGCCCGCTCCCAGCCTGCTGCTGGCACTCGGTGCCCCGCGCAAGCTTTCGGTCTGAGGCCAGGACCTGGGGCTGCAGCTGCTGTAATTAGCTCACCCCGGGCTCCGCCTCGGATCAGCTGTGTCACCCACGACTCAGGTCACTTATCTATAAAATGGGGACAGTGTTCTTGCCCAGCTTGGGGTCAGGCGGGAAGGTCTGGGCTCTGAAAAGCAGGACAGCTGCCCCTCCTGAGGGGCGAGGCATTTTCCCAGAGGGACCAGGCCCCTGGGGATAAGGGGTGTCCCCAGATCTGAGACACGTAGCAGGTCTTGCTTTTAAGCTTGGAAAGTAACTGGAACCAGACTTACTACCGAGACCTGGGCACCTTACCCAGCGGACAGTTAGGTAGTGTCTGACTGCCATCGGGAGGGAGTCAAAGGGTGAGTCTTACGGGCTGGGGGGCTAGACTCCTCGGCCCCCCAGCTCCCAGGGTGGCCACGGAGGGCTGGAAGCCAGGCCCCGGCCAGATGCCACGGACCCACATCCACCCCGTCCACATGAACACGGAGCTCCGGATGGTTGACGGGCAGGTGCAGAGACGGGCTTATGAGCTGTAACAACTCTAGTAAGATCTTCCAGCCGGGAGGGAGGGGAAGAAGGCTTTTAAAGGGCAGGAAAAGTCCGTTTGCTCCAGGCTCGAGGGGAGTAAGTTTCACCCCGGGCACCACCCCCTCTCAGCCCTGGCAGACATCACTAATTGATCACAGCACTCTCTCCTGCAGACACTAGACTCCCCTTCCCGAAACATCCTCAGCCCAGCTCCTGGGGCCAAGGACCCACCAGCCAGGTGGGCACGTGGTGCAATGCGACACGAAACCCTTCCCCATCCCCGCGCTAGGCGCTGCGCGAGGCTCCCTCCAGCACCGGGGTGCACCAGCCTCCGGGGGTGTGGGCGGGCACCACTCCAGTGGAGAACGGCCCTGCTGTATGGGTTAAACATGCCCCAGGGGCGAGGGTCCCTCTGCTGTCTCAGGATCTGGATTTGCCGATGAGTCAGGGTAGAGCAGCCTTCGTCAAGTTCCTGGGGGTCTGTGCGTCTCCTGGGGAGCCTCGCTCGTTCTAACCTAGCGAGCTCGGGTCGAGCCAGGACCCGACTCTTCCAGCCGGCTGCCTGGCCGTGCGGTGCTGCTGGGCGGAGGGCCACAGACGATGCCGATAACAGTCAGATAATGCCTCGGAGGCAAAGGGATCCAAGAGAAAGAATGGAAGAAAGACGGCACTGAACCCCAGGCTCAGATTCTGATGTGATCCAAGCGGCTAAGAAATGTTCTTCCGTTCTCTGCCGAAGAGGGAAGAGGCAGCGACAGAGATCTGCAGCCCCTTCTCCTTCACCTTCCCAGAAGTTTGCCGGACCTTGCTCCTTCCCTGCGGTTTCAAATTGCATTTGGCGCAAAGGACGCAAACAGAGGGTGCTGTGTGTTCCCCTGAAAGCATTCACCCCTTTCCCAGGACTGCATATGGCCTTGTCCTGCACGTTACGCTGGGCCCTTTATTCCGAGGCCCGGTCCCCTTTCCAGGGTGGGAAGTGTGACCATATCCGGCCTCTGGGAATCTGTTGCAAAACCATTGCTCTGGTCACCGCGGTCGTGGATAAGCCGCCCCAAACTCCGTGGTGCAAACCCACCGTCTGTTGTGCTCACAGATTCTGTGGATCAGGGATGTGGACAGGGAAGAGCAGGGAAGGCTCGCTCACCCACACGTCCGGCAGCTCACGTGGGGCTCTCGGCCGAGTCCTCAGCTGGGGTTGTTGGCTGGAGCAACCCCACGTGGCCTGCGTGTGGGGCTCGGACGCCCCCACAACACGGTGGCTGGATTCCAGGGGTGAGCGCCGACTGGGGGACGGGATAGATCGACTTTTATGACCCGGAAATCCCACAGCCTCACTACGGGCCACAGTCTGTTCAAGACAGTCATAGGTTGAAGTGGAAACGGACTCTGCCTTGTGCTAGGGGGGGCAAGTGGGTTCTGGGAAGATGGCGGTGGTCATGTTTGGAAAACCCTACCACAGGCTGCCCTCTGGCCTCAACAATTCACACCCCTTCCACGGGCAAAGTATCCCCCTGCTTTTCCCTATAGTTCCCCCCTCGCCCAACTCTTATCCCATCACAGCTTGAGCTCAAGGTCTAGGATCCCTTGCTCTCCATCAACTGCAGGTGAACAGTGGTCTTCAGATGCGGGTTCTTGAGCACGGCTCCTCCATAGCTCCCTGAGTGGCAACCATGAACCAGAGACAAGTTACCTGGCCCTCACACCCAAATGCAGTGGTGACACAGAAAGAGAGCCGCCACGGGAATCCCAATTGAAATTCCAGTGTGTTAAAATGGCAGCCGTTAAGTCCATAGCGATTTTGAGACCCAGCTGGGCACGTGTCGTCGGTACCCTGTGTGGGGCTCAGTCCTACTCCTTGGGAATGAGTCCCTGTGGCTCTGGGCTCTGGGCTCCGGGTTTGGCCCTCTGAGCCAGACTTCCTCTTCCAGACAAAACCTCCCATGCTTACCATTAAGCCCTTTTCCCAGTATGTTTCCTGCCCATAGAAGTTGAGGGGTCCAAAGGCTTCTTTTTATTTTTATTTTATGTAAATGTTTATTTATTTATTTTTGAGAGAGAGAAAGAGGGAGATGGCATGAGTGGGGGAGAGACAGAGTATCCCAAGCAGGTTCTGTGCCATCAGCATAGAGCCCCATGCGGGGCTCGATCTCACGACAGTGATATCATGACCTGAGCCAAAATCTAGAGTCAGACGCTGAACCGACTAAGCCACCCAGGTGCCCCCAAAGGCCTCTTTTTATTTTCAGCTGTCTCTATGTCTTTTAGTGTGAGTTGTTACAATTCTTTAACAACTTAATGGATTTTTTTTTAATGAATCAGTTTTAATCCATTCTGCTAGGCAAGGCAAGACAAGATGACTCTCTTCAAGGTAAGCTCTCTTCTCCCCTGGGCTTCCCATGACGGTGCTGTGGGGAGTCTCTCCAAAGATTATGAAGAGCTTTTTATTTCATGGCGAGGACCCGCGAGGCAACCAGCTTAGAGCTTTCTGAGATCTGAAAAAAAGGCTCTTACGATTTGAACCTGAATTTGATCTTTGCTCCAAAGCCTTTTCTTAATCTGGGAATATCAGAGAAGTGGGCATTGAGAAATGGGTTGATATGCAACTGTAGCAAGTCTTGGCTCCTTTATATTTAGCGGACCTTTTTGTTTTTTGTTTTTTGCTTGTCTCTGCTCTCCCACTTTATCACGGGCAGCAGGAGTAAGCCCATCAGCACTGCCAGCACTGTGTCTAGAGAGCTGGCTTCTGGTACGGTGGTCGGACTCCTCCCCAGACTAGCTCTCCCACGGATAACAACGGTGAACTCTGGTCACAAAATAAAACTACTTGAAGATTCTGAAAAGTAAACACATGTAGGAAGATTGTTGAAGGGAGTTAAAACCTGAAGTGGTGGTGGCACGGAGGCAAGTTCTCCACCTTTTATGGCTTTTCCTCCTGGGCAGGCTGCAAGCTCAGAGCAGTGTGGCTAAGATGCCAGAAGGATCTTCTCCATCTTTTGTTAGCTGGAGGAACCAGAGAAAGGAAACTGAGAAGCCACAGCTGCCACCAGAGGGGACTGAGATGGAGAAGAATTCTGGGTGTGACATCACAGAGGTCCCAGGCTACCCAGAACCACACGTGCAGAGGAGAGGCTTAGAACAGCAGAGCAAAGGCGTAAAGAATTGAACTGAGATCTCCACCACCACCCACAGATGGAAAGGCAGCATTTACAACGTGAGTCTAACCAGGTAAGTCTCCAGCAAAATCTAAAACATCAACATTCTTCAGTGGACTATAGTAAAACCCAGAGTCAGCATAACATAATATTCACCATGTCCAGGATATAATTCAAAATTACTCAACATTCAAAGACCCAGAAAGATGTGACCCATTAACAATCAACAGATACCAATCCCCAAATGATCCAGATATTGGAATTATCAGACAAGGACTTTAAAAGAACTATTAGAATTATGCTCAGTGAGGGGAAAGAAAATACACCAAGAATGAATGAAAAAATTATAAATCTCAGCAGAGAAGAAAGAAATATAAAAATGAGCCAAAAGGAAATCTTAGAACTGGCATATGGGATTCTAAAAAACATCCAAATAGTCCAAAAGAGAGCAAAAAGGGGGAAATGGAAGAGAAAGAAATAGAGGGAACAAATAGAAAATAAATAATAACATGATAGGCCTAAATCCAGCCGTATTAATAATTGCACTAAATATGAATGGTATAGAGTTCAATTAAAAGGAAAGGGTTGTCTGACTGAATAAACAAGCAAGACTCAACCATATGCGCAATCATATGCCTACAAGAGATGTACTTTAAATTTTTTTAATGTTTATTCATTTTTGAGAGAGAGAGAGAGAGAGAGACAGAGTGCGAGTGGGGGAGGGGCAGAGAGAGAGGGAGACACAGAATCCGAAGCAGGCTCCAGGCTCCAGACTCTGAGCTGTCAGCACAGGGCCTAATGCAGGGCTCAAACTCACAGACCAGGAGATCATGACCTGAGCCAAAGTCGGACACTTAACTGACTGAGTCACCCAGGGGACCCAGATATATACTTTAAATAGAGACACAGAATGAAAATAAATGAATGGGAAAGGTATCCCATGTAAATGGTAAGCATAGGAAATCTAGAGTGACCTTATCAATATCAGAGAAGATATTGAGATAATAACGAAAAGGACGATTTATCAGGAAGTCACAACAAGTTTAAATGCGTATGGACTTAATATTAGAACCTCAAAATGCACGAACAAAGATCGACAGAATTAAAGGAGAAATAAGCCACAATCATAGTAAAATATTCAACTTTCTCTCTCAGTAATTGATGGAACTAGACCCAAAACAATCTGTAAATATATAGGGGGTTGAAAAACAGGACTAATCATCCTGATCGATAAATTGATACTTCTTCTTTATTTTTTTTATTTTTATTTTTTTTTAATTTTTTTTTTCTTTCAACGTTTATTTATTTTTGGGACCGAGAGAGACAGAGCATGAACGGGGGAGGGGCAGAGAGAGAGGGAGACACAGAATCGGAAACGGGCTCCAGGCTCCGAGCCATCAGCCCAGAGCCCGACACAGGGCTCGAACTCACGGACCGCGAGATCGTGACCTGGCTGAAGTCGGACGTTTAACCGACTGCGCCACCCAGGCGCCCCGATACTTCTTCTTTAAAATATTGAAATCCTGAATGATGACAAGACATTTCAAAATATGTGGGGTGTAGCTAGAGTAGTGCTTAAAGGGAAACGCATACCTTTAAATGCTGACATTGGAAAAAAGAAAAGTCCAGAATCAGTTTGGACCTAAGCTCCTCCAAACCCAGCCTGGAGAAGAAAAAGCAACATAAAGCCGAGGTAAACAAAAGGAAGGAAGTAATAAAGATACGAGCAGAAGCCAAAGAGACGCAAAACAGAGATAATGGAGGAGATCAACAAAACTAAAAACTGGGGCTCCTGGGTGGCTCAGTTGGTTAAGCGCCTGACTTCAGCTCAGCTCATGATCTCACGATCTGTGAGTTCGAGCCCCGCATCAGGCTCTGTGCTGATGCCTCAGAGCCTGGAGCCTACTTCAGATTCTGTGTCTCCCTCTCTTTCTTTCTCTCTCTCTCTCTCTCTCTCTGCCTCCCTTGCTTGCTCTCTGTCTCTCTCTCAAAAATAAACAATAAAATGTTTTTTAAAAAAAGAGAGACTATCACTGCAGATCCTGTGGATGTTAAAAGGAGAAGACAAACTTCACAATAAAAAATGTGACAGCAGCTTGCTCCCAGGCTAAGCGTAAAACCACAGACAGAGCAGGGCATTGCCAGGACACCTCCAGAGGGGCCTTCGGAGTGAACCGGGCTACGTTGACCCTGACACCTGCCTGACCCTGGGCTGCCAGGTTCAGCGGCCATCACATTTCCCGGCTGTTTATGCTATTTTGAGTGACCTTTGTGTTAGTGGGAGCCACGAGGATCCTTAATGATATGCTGTGTTCTCCCATTTGGCGAATGAGGACATCGAGGTTCCAGGAGGCGAAGACAAAGCTTACCAAACTCTCAAGGGCCCAGGACCCCCCAGAGAGCTTGCCAAAACGCAGAAGCTAATTCCGGCGGTCTGGGGCAGAGCCTGGGATCCTGCGTTTCTAACAAGCCCCCCGTGATGCGGATGCTGCTTACCAGAGGACCCCACTTGGAGCCGTGAGAGGTCCTGGATTTGCCACACAGCTGTGAGTGACAGGTTTTAAACAAAGGTCCGCCCGAGTTCAAGGCCCATTTTCCCTTCGCTGCTCCCTTCAGATGGCCTGAAAGCAATCTGCCCATCTGTATTCACATGTTAGCCTTGGACCTCTGCTGTCCTCTGGGCCTGCTGGGAAGGGGGCCCAGGACACCTGCCTCCTGGCGTCTGAGTGCCATCTTATCCCCATAGGAGACCACTCACCCTCAAAATGCCCAACACCTTGTCTTGTTTTGTGCTCAGTCCAGGCTGGTGGATACATCAGGCTCTGCTTTTCCTCTGGTTGGCTGAGTCGGGACAGCATTTCCCGAAATTCCCTTCTCATACAAATCGTCCGGGTGCTTCGTAAAAATGCACACTTTCCCACGCAGCAGGGGTGGGGCCAGGGGACCTGCACTCATCACCAGCGTGGGGAGCGCCAACTTGGAGGGCGGGGGTCCATGTCTGTTTTGGCCTCTGCTAGATTCTCCTGCGTTACGGGCAATACGTCACTACGTCCGACCCTGAGAACAAGCCTGGGTGGTGGGTGGTACAACGATTCCCACACGACAGAATAGGAAACTGAGGCAGGCACAAACGGTCCCTTAACCCAGCCAGATCCTGGGCCCGGGGAGGCGGTGCCGTTGGGCCGTGGACGGACCTGGCTTCCTTTCTTGCCAGCCTCTCAGAGAAACAGGCAAGGCAGACCCGGCGTTCCCGGGCCCTGCCTCAGTGGTGGAGAATCAGCGTGGGTTTTGCTTTTCCCTGAACTCTGTGTCTGCAAGGAGACGTGGCCAGCGGGTCTGGCAGATGGACGTTCGCGACACAGCTCTCCGTCTACTCCGGGAATAGTCGGGGGGAACTGGTGTGCGTGTGTCTGGCTGTGTGGTCCGTTTAGGCCAGCTTCCTCTTCCGGGAAAGGGCAGGGATAGGGTCCGTCTCGTCCCCTCACACTGCTGGGGGAGGAGCCCCAGGGGCAAGGGTCCCCTCTCCACTGCTCACCCGTAGTGTGCCTGGGGATGGATGCCCTTCTGACCGGCGAGGGGTCACCTTGGCCTCGGGACACCCAACTCCAATGCCACCAACTCCGACGTCCCTTGAGCTGATCTTTAGTAGCACTTGTCTGCACCAGGCCTGCGTGCCGTGCTCGAAGGTGAGACCTGGCTCAACCCACCCTGCCGGGAACGTGCCCTGTGTGTAGGGCTCACCTATGCCTGAATTAGCCAATTTCCAAACTGCACACAAGACACCGTCTCCACGCAGGGCTACCGGAGGGGTGTCCTGGGCCAGCGGCTGGGAATTTGCTGGAAACGCAAACTCCGGGCCCTGCTCCCACCCGCTGCATCAGAGCCCCCAGGTTAAAGGAGTCCCGGGGCGGGGCGCCCGGTGGCTCAGTTGGTTAAGCATCCAACTCCTGGTTTCGGCTCAGGTCATGATCTCATGGCTCACGGGTTCGAGCCCCGCGCCCGAGGATCCTTTGGCCAAGGAATGCTGAATTTCCTTTGCTCTATTAGCAAAAACCCGCACAGTAGATCAACAACTGTATAGATGGCCGAGGAGATGACCGGCTCAGAGAATGCATTTCCATAGGACTTGGGAAGCATGGTTCACGGGTAAATAACGTTACAAAGGAGGGCACACTGTGCAGGCCAGCAGTCGCTTTGTCCCCGCTGCAGAGACCATTGTCCCAGGTGGGACCGGGTGCGTGTGCTCGTGTGCACATCCGTGCACACCTGTGTGTGTGGATAGCTTCCGAAGGTTCCTGGGGGCGTCGGGAAGGAGAGCTGGGGTGTCCCCACGCATCTGATTCCAAGTCCCCAGGTAGGGCACCCTCATGCAGCAAGCAGGGGACAGGTCGAGGTGACCTCCAGAGTCAGATAAAACTCAGAGCCGAGTTCTGTGATAGCCAAGAAACCGGGCGCTCGGGAGGATCCCCCTTGAGGAGGGTCTCTCGGGCCTGCTGGCCCTGCTGGTGTTGCTGGGGCTGCTCGCGAGGGGGACCAGTCAAAGGCGGGCTCTGGAGCCAGCTCCAAGGTCACAGGCTGTCTGCGGCAGAGGGCCATGCGGGGGCACGGACAGAAGAGAAGGTTCAACCCTGGCCCGAGGCCAGCCAGGGAAGCCACTGTGGCCAAGTCGGAGGGTAAGCCCCGCCAGGTGACAGAGAGGAAGGCCAAGAGGCGGGCCAGCTGGGGGCACCCAGGCATGGGGCCGGAGGACGGGAGACCCAGGCAGGAAGGCGGGACCTGGGGGTAACTGCTCTGAGCAGCTGGGTGCCCAGGTTGGTGCGAGCACACCAGCAGAGGTGGCTTTTCTCACGTCGGCTGCCCGGAAGGCCCTGGCCGTGTCCTCAGCTCTGCTGGGGAGCAGGGGAGCCCGCCCACTGAGGTCACGGCCTCACGGGGTGAGACGCCTCCTGGGAGAGGGGGGCTCAGCGCCCCGAGTCAGCGTGGACCCTTCCTGTGCCAAGCGATGTGGGCATAGCTTGAAATGGTGCGGGATCATGACGCTGGCCCCGGCTGCACCCATCACGGCTACCCCGAGCGTCCGTGCCCACTAGGTGCCTAACTGTTCCGTTCAAATCCCACGGGGTGGGTGTTCGTTACCCTATACGAGGAAATTAGTGTTCAGAGAGGTTCAGAAAGGAAAAACCGGCCCAAAGCCACGGAGTGGGGCAGATGGGGACCCAGGGCTTGCTTTCCATCCCGTCCTCTTGCTTCCGGAATCGGGGCTGGAGGCGCCCGGGGCCTCGGTCCACGCTGGCGATGTTCTGCAAGGGGCAGTTGCGGCCCGCGGCCGGGCACGGGGAGCCCCAGGAAGCCCAGGGTGTAGGGGGCTGCTCTGGGCCCACCACCCCCGCTCGGGGTCTGCAACCCAGCCCTCCGAGAGGCAGCGTCACTGTGGGCAGCTGAGTAATGACTCCTCCGAAGATAGTCGCCTCCGAATCCCTGGAGACCATCAACATGACCTCATTGGAAGGAACAGTCTTTGCGGATGTGATTGACTTCAGGGCTTTGAGACGAGGTGGCCTCCCTGGGTTATCCCGTGGGCCCCGAATTCCATCACCCGTGTCCTTTTAAGAGACAGGCAGAGGGGGATGGGTGAGATGTGACACAGACAGGGGAGAGGTCGTGTGACCACAGAGCCACGGCCCAGGAGCACCGGAGCCCCCCAGACTCCTTGATCTCGGCCCAGTGAGACTGAACGTCTAGCCTCCAGACTGAGAAAATAACCCAGGTTGTGGGGACACCGGGCCGCGGCCGCGGGAAGCTGATCCGGTCGGCCTGAGAGCATCCTAGCTCCATCCGCTTCTGCCGTGTCCTGGGGGCACCTCCTGGCTGTCCCAGCCTTTGCAAAGGCACTCGTGGGCATTCTGCAGGCCACAAGACACGAGGTTGCAGGGAGCCATAGACTCGGGTTCCTTCCCCAAAGCGCTGTCCCTCAAAATTACGCAGGAGGGAAGAATGAACCTATTGGAACAGAACTGGTCCTCTCTCTCTGGAATGTTCTCTAAGTGTCAGGCTCATTCCTGGTGCTTGGAGCTGGGTCCTCCGCCTGGGGGAGGGAGACAGTGCCCCTCTCAGGGCCCCGCTCTTGTCCCCCTCGGGCAGGTGGTCATGCGGACGACAGCTCAGCTCTGCCCGCCGCCCAGATGTCGATATTCCTACAACCGTGCGTGGCGATCGCTGCCTCTGGTCTTCCCTGAGGAGCCCCCCAGTCAGGGAGCTGCCGGGGAGAGGGACCCTCTGCCCCCGAGGCCTTTGTGATTTGGGGGAGGGATCGTTGGACGCAGGCCACAGAAAATCATACCATTGCGACTTGAAGATGTGGTCCATTTATCTATCAGGTGGGCAGTTTCGGGCTGGAGTGGCAGGACCTCTGTGCCTCCAGGGGCCCAAGCTCCTTCTGCCGTCCTGCCTCCCAGCCCTGGGCACGTGGCTTTGTCCTCATGGCTGCAACACGGCTGCTGTGCCTCCAGCTGTGATTCCAGCTTTCCCTGTGGGAAGGAAAGTGTGAAAGGGGTGGGGGGAGATGCCTGGTTGGGGGGCCCCTGGAACTTCCCAGGACCCGCTGGCATTTGGTTGTCCGCTCCGACTTCCAGAGAAGCTGGGAAGTGGAGCGTTTCCCCTGGTCGCCATGCCCGTCCTGGACCGAAGCTGTGTTCTGTCCTCAACGGGAGAGACATCGGGTGGGCGGTTCGTCCCATAGACGGTCCCTTTTCCCTCAAAGTTGCTCCCCACAAACGGCTGCCCCCTCCCCCTCCCCCTGCATTTCTGCCTCAGGGCCCATATTCCTCCCCCTCTCGGGAAGCGAGGGGGCTCTGCCCAGGGTCTGGTGCACGACAGCCTTCCGGCTCTCGCTGTCGTTCCTGTTGTGTCGTCGGGGTTGTGCGAGGGCCAGGAGGCAGGCTGGGGCGGGGCAGCAGCCAGGGCCAGGCCAGGAGGCCATCCAGGAGGTGGAGACAGAGCACAGCCCTGTGGACTTCTCCTGAGGCCTCTGCCCCTCAGCACGGGCTGGCCTCTCTGTCTGCTGGAGAAATAGGCCGTCTATACCGCTGGCCGAAGTGCAGCAGCCCAAGGGGCTCTAGAATTACTTTTACGTAGTTTCTTACTCTCAGAAAAAAGACAGAAAGTGCCCTACAAAACTGTGCCGTTGAAACCACGGGTGCCTGCCCTCCCTCCCTCCTCCCTCCCTTCTCCATCCCTCATCCCTCCCTCCCTCCTTCCCTCCTTCCTTCTTCCTTCCCTCCTTCCTTCCTTCCTCCCTCCCTCCTTCTCTCCTCCCTCCTTCCCTTCCTCCCTCCACCCCTCACCCCTCCCTCCTTCCTCCCTCCCTTTCTCCTTCCAGCCCTCATCCCTCCTTCCCCCTTCCTCCCTCCCTCCTCCCTCCTTCCTTACCTCCTCTCTCCCTCCCCCCATCACTCATCCCTCCCTCCCTCCTCCCTCCCTCCAACCCGTGCTTTCCTCTGCTTGTCCATCCACCTCTCAGTCTGTCTGTCCATCTGCCCTTTCTTCTATCTTTCCCCATTTGCCACCTGCCAGGCTGTGAGGTCTGGGACTCTGGGCTGCACTCGGGCAGGTGCTGGGTCAGTTCTGCTCACACAGACGCAGGCACAGCCTCCCCGGCTCCCCGCTGAGGGTACAGGGCTCCCGCCTGGACAGCCGTCCTTGGAGAGAGGGCCCCAAATGCCCCCTGGCTGGCATCATGGGCATCGCCTGCAGCGGGCAGCCTATCCCTGTGAGAGGTCCCGCTGGGCCCTCTCCGCCGTCCTTACAAGGGCTGATGGGGCCTTCCAGGGACAGCTTCCCCCAGAATAACCCGGTGACACCAGTTCCGTCTTCAACCTCTACCTCATTTCCTGACCAATGGTCCAGCCCCAAACAAAACTTGTGTTATCTAGTTTCATCTCCGGCCGGGAGAGGCCTGTCCGCTCCAGGCAGCAGCCGGCCCTCCAGGAAATCACCTAGCGTGGCCAAAATTCGCCTTCCAAGGCCAGTGCCGAGCCGCAGGAAGCCGCGGCCGGGAGGCCTGGAGCTGCGGTGTGCAAAGCAGGCCTCGCTGCCCCGCTCGGGGGACGCGCGCCCAGGGCCTCGGCCCCAGAGGGCACGCGCCGTGATCGCCCTTGTGGTTCGTGCTTTGGCCTCAGGCTCGGGGAACCCCGGGGACTCGGCCTCGCAGGGTGGATGGCAGGGGGGGAGCCCGGGTCCGGGAGTCGGGAGGACTCGTGGCAGAACCCGGCGGGCGCCCCACAGCCGTGCCCCCGCCACCGCCCCGGGGACAGGCGCAGGAAGAGAAACCGAGGCAGCCCCTGCGAAGGTGGGCCTCAGGGGCCGGTTGGCCGTGCTTCAAACAGGCCTGCGTCCTCACCTGCCCATCTGCCCGCAGGGGCTAAGTGCTGCTCAGCCTGTGTCTTGGAGCGGAAAAAAATAAATAAACGAGACCAGAAAAGGACCCTATCAGATGCCAAAAATGAAGATAACACGGGAGGAAGTTTACTCTGATGAGGAAATCCCTAAATGCTGCTGGAGCTAATGCTTGGAATTGTTCATTAGCACTCGGGGGCTCTGAAGGAAGGGCTCTCTCCCAGTGTGCCCCCCCCTGCCCCCCAGGTCTGCCCCGCACTTATCATCACTTATCTGCAGGAAACGGCTCGAGCTTCTGAATCCGCAGGGCGCTGCCGAGACCAGGCTGTGACTCATGCCTGGGCAGCCGGACAGCAGCGGGGACGGCCTTCCCGGGGCAGCGGCCCAGGCTCCGTCGCCGGGCTGGGTGGCCACAGGTTTCCAGAGTAGGGGGAAGAGAAAGTTCTGGAAAGTTTGCCGGGGTCATGGCAGGAGGAGCCGTCCCTGGAGTACCCACCTGCTGGTCCCAACACGCCCAGATTCTTCCCTGACTCAGGATCTAAAAATGTGCACCGTTTACCCAAGGAAGGGGATGGGAGCCACGGGGCGGGGGGTGGGGGGGCAGGTGTCACCCAGGGTCCCGTGACACTTGGCTGTGGCCTGGCTCCCGAGCGTGTGGCCGGCTGGAGCTCCCAGATGTCCGCCTTGGAAACGTGCGTTTTCCTGCAGGGCCCGTGGCGGAGCTCTGGACACAGGAAGAAAGGCCTATTTTTGGAGGCAAGCCTTAGAAGCTGGGGCTCAGATGACCCCATCCCATCCTGCCCTCTGACTCGGGCAGGAAAAACTGTAGGAAACGCCTGACTTGGAGGCATGCAGAATTCTGCCTCTGGTGGCAGGCGGGGCCCCGGGCGCGGAGACCACAAGATCACCGTGGTCGTAACTGTGGGGCCGGCCTGCGTGCGTGCGGGTCTCGGGCGTCTCCTCCGCTGCCGTCGGTGAATGTGTCCCTGTGTGCCGGGGCCTCAGTGCCAGACTGACGGGCATCACGAGACAGCCCCACTCTTCCCGAAGGCCACAAGCCCGGTTTGGGCTGGGGACAGTCCATCTCCCCATGTCTAGAGTGACACATAGGGCTCGGGCATCGTGGCCCAGGCTGCTGGGAGCACAACATGAGGAGACAGGCTGCCGGGCCTTTGCACGGACCCCGGCCGGGTCCCAGTCCTCCCGGGCCACTGGGCCACCTGCCTGCCACCCCGGGGGTCTGCACTCGGGGCCGTCTGTATAAGGCTGCATTTTTGGTTCATGCTGAAAACGATTCAGCTTCTGTTGTTCTGACCGCTCTCCCGCCTCCTGCGCCTTCCACACCCGCCCCCCCCCGAAGTCAGGAGCCAAAGGGATGGGGTTGAGCTGGGGGAGAAAACCGCGAGCTCTGAAGGATATGAGGAAAGATTTCACTTCCCTACGTCCCGGCTTCTATGTTTAGCATGGCCACTTTCCACTTGCAAAGACTTTCCTCTTTATGACAGAGCGTATCTGGCAAGAAGGCCCCTCGGAGGTATTGGTGCTTGTGTTTTTTCTCCCACCCTGTCTCCCAAGTCCAAACTTCCCTCCTGGAAATGAGAAATCTTTTCAAACCTCACAAGGCGTTTTCTTTATCATTCTCCTCCATTTTAAACCACAGGTTGATTTCCCATGATGCCGTCTATGGGGGGGGGAACTGCATGGCAATGCCCCAGGGCGCAGGCGACCCTGGAGGCCTTCGCGAGCCCACGAAACCAGAAGATGCTTCTTTGGAGGCAAAGGGACCCTGCCGGAGGGTCTCCTGTTCCCCAGGTGTGGCCGCCTCGCTTCAGTGACATGACTTCCCCCACTTGGCAAACACGTATTGAAGACCTACTGTGTGCCAGGCCCCTGTCCAAATGTGAGGGGGACGGGTGGTGCCGAGAACAAAGCGGGCAAAAATGCTGGCCCTAGCGGGGCTCATATTTAAAAGTGGAGATACGGGGCGCCTGGGTGGCGCAGTCGGTTGAGCGTCCGACTTCAGCCAGGTCACGATCTCGCAGTCCGTGAGTTCGAGCCCCGCGTCGGGCTCAGGGCTGATGGCTCAGAGCCTGGAGCCTGTTTCCAATTCTGTGTCTCCCTCTCTCTCTGCCCCTCCCCCGTTCATGCTCTGTCACTCTCTGTCCCAAAAATAAATAAACGTTGAAAAAAAAATTTAAAAAAAAAAATAAAATAAAAAAAAAAAGTGGAGATAGAAGACAAAACGCCGAGATTCCCTGGAAGGACCAGAGCTGTGGGCTGAGAACGAGCCGGAGGCATGGGAGGGGAGCCCGGTGGGGGCGGGCAAGGCCCGTGATGTCAGAAAGGCGGTCAGCAGAGGCCTCTGGGGGGTGAGAGTGGATGCAAGTCAGAGGGAGGAGGCTCGGGCACACGGAGGTCAACCAGCGCAAGCCCCGTGGAGACCAGACATCTGAGCCGTCCCGGTAACGGCAAGGACGTGGACCCCCAATCAGGGCAGAAGTCCCCTCGCTCTCCGTCCTGGTGGACCGAGTGGCCCTGAGCGGTGGCCAGAGGTGCAGCAGGCTCCCCGTGGGCCCGGACGGTAAGCCTATCTCCCTCGGTTCACGCCACCCCTCATCGGAAAGCCAGCTTCCCGCCTCCCTCCCCGAGTCACCCGGCCCCAACCTGACCCAAGCCTGGCTCCAGCTGCCCAGAGTCACGCGCGGCCAGCGACCCCGCCGCGCCAGCCTTAGAGTGACGGGTGAAAGTGGAAACTCCCAACTCGGGGTGTCTGGAAGAAATTGTAAATCCTGCCGTCAACCCATCGGGGCTGCTGCCACACTGCCCCTTGGCTGTGGTTATTTCTCACGGTTCTGGAGGCCGTAAGTCCAAGATCAAGGTGCCAGCTTGGTTGGACTCTTCCTGGTCATGTCCCCCCACGGCCTTCCTCAGTGCATGCACACGGGGAGGGTTCTGGTCCTTCCTCTTCTTAGACGGGCACTGATGACACCATGGGGCTCACTCTCATGACCGCACCTGACCCTAACCACCTCCCGGAGGCCCAGGTCCTGACACTGTGGCGTTGGGGGGGTAGGGCTTCAACATAGGCATTTGGTGGTGGGGGTGGGACAGAAACACCTTGAGTGACTCCCGGCCTTTGCTCCACGGATGTGCGATGGAATTAAATCATTGTCCCTTACTAGGGAAAGTGGGATCCAGGACAGTAATGCCGCTCCCAGACGCGAGAAGAATCTAGAAGACATGCCTCTCTTTTTACACATGGAGACCTGGGGGCCAGAGGAGTTATAGGACCTGCTAGGCTCACAGAGTCAGCTGGTGGCCAGGGAGGGGAACTTCCAGTCGGGGGTTGGTCAGAGACTACCGACTGTTTACAAAGATTTCCAGCTTTCCGCTTCCTGGGCAACAGGTCGGGCCGTTCTGCTCATCCTTCTTGGAGTCGGGCGTGGCCGCACGACTCCGTCGGCCAGTGACACAGGAGCAGAGGGACTCAGCTCACTTGTGAGCAGAAGTGTTAAGGGTCTGGTCTCCGGGATGGTAGGAGCACCCCTGGAGATGACTCAGGGCCAACAACCCGCAGCCCGTGGGTCAAATGTGGCTCACCACCTGTTTATGTAAATAAACTTTTACTGGAACACAGCCCCTTCGTTTCTGCTCTGTCTGAAGCTGCTTTTGTGCCACAGTAATCGTCGGGGAGTTGCAACAGACACCACGTGGCCCGTGAAACCTGAAACATTTACTCTCTGGCTTTTCACAGAAGCCGTTTGCTGACCCTGCTTTACGGCATCCAGCTCTGGGGGACTGTTTGTTACCGTAGCGTGACCTAGCTGGTTCTGACCGACACACTTTCTAATTATGCTCACAGCTTCTCACTGCCGTGTCATGTGCTCTAACAATTTAAAAGACCCTATATTTTGCACAGCGTGTAAAGCTACCGCATCCTGCCTCCACTTCCTGGTTTCTGAGCATCCGTGGCCGTCTCCGCCCGCACGCGGGGAAGGAGGGCCCAGGGAGGCACGTGACCGGTCTGGAGCCACCTGCAGAGCTTCAGCAGGACCCCGACCCCGCAGTGAATTGGGGCACTGAGGATTGTTAAGTTGTATCTGCATTGCCGAAGGTAGCACACAGAGCCACATTAGGAAACCCACGGCCCCGCCCCCCCCCACCTCCCGGCAACACCTTTAAGAAAACCAACGAAAAGAGAAGGCCATTCACCCAGAGCAGAAGTGAGAAGGGGTGACATCTGGCTTCCCTACTCGGCCTGCTCCTCTCCTGCTTCCTTTATCTGCTCCCCACGCTCCCCACCTCCCAGGATCCCACGGCCTCTGGAGGGAGCAGCGGTGCAAGGCCACTGCGGCCCCGCCCATACCTGGGCCTTGGTTTCCCCATCTCCGCACACGCACCCTTTTACCTCGTGGGTGCTGCAGAGCCAACCACGATGGGCACAGGGTTGGGGGCACCCTTCTCTGCCCAACCCGGACACAGAAGCTGCTGGAAGGAAACGGGGTCCTGCCTGGGGGAGGGGTGCAGGCTGCCTGGCTGTGAGAGGGGGCACCCACCCCGCCGTTCTGCAGCCCTGGCTTCTTTGGTACCCCATCTCGGATTTCACCCTCGCCTTCCCCGGCGTGGTTCCGACAGGCCTGGGAGCAGGGAGACCTTGCAGCCTGGAAGGTGGCCCAAAGGTTGAACAGCTACAGGTTTGGACCCGCCCACCTGCTATCTCTAGTTCCATACTTCATACTTTTTTTTTTTTTAAACCAAACTCTTAGGCTTATGTAACACACTTGGAAGTCAAGAAGCCAAGGTTCATTATCAACAGCCCAGGAGGGGTTTGCGAAACACTTGCTATGAAGAAATCTTTCCATTGAGAAAAATTCCCCTGGTGCTCGTGCCCCCAGTGGTTCCGGCATGTTGCTGAGGGGGTGGGCATTCAGCAGCTTGAGAAAGGGTGTCCCCGAGGCTCCCGAGCCCACTGCTCTCTCTGCTGGCCGCGTGCCATGATCCTGCTGCCCGGAAATGGCACGTGACCCTCCCTTTTGTCCTCTAGGCCAGTCGCTGCTGACCTCACCACCAACAACCGATGTCAGACAGGGTTCTCACCATGTGCCAGGCAGAGGGCTGGGCCTCAAATCTCTCGTTTTAGCGGATGCTCACATGACTGAGGGCCAGGTGTCCTTATGCCCATTTTATAGAGGAGGACACTGAGGCTCAGAGAGGAGGCAAGGCGGTGGAGTGAGGGCACCCATTAGCATGCTTCTGCAATGGGTCATTGCAAAAGCAGACACCGCCCCTCCTCCTGATTGAACAGCCACTCCCAAAATATAAGTCCACATGGGCCCCAGGAGTGTGTTTTTTAAGCCACTCGCTGTATCACAAGAGGAAATGAGGGGCTTATCCTGCAGAGATGAGGCCAGCATTCTGCTTGGCCATTTCCCCTCTAGGAGAGCAGATGTGTGGGGTTCTGTGCCTTTCTTCGGCCACACTGCCATTGGGGCCCCCGGAATCTGACGATCAGAGAGCCAGGGCTGGGGGACTATGGCCAGGCGGGCAAACAGCTCTTTTCGAAGCATCCCTGCCGGCCCTGCTAAAAACCCACCGGCCTCGCCCACACACATGCGTTTTCCACCGGGGCTCTGGAAACCGGAGCCCGTGCGGATCCAAGAAGACGACATCGTGCCGGTCTGGGCCACGGCTACAGATTCAGACCGTGCAGCCGAGGGGCCCCAGCCTCAGAGGGAACTCAATGAATTTGTCGGGGAACTGAAAACAGATGATTTCAATCAGCGGGGGTAAAAAAATGACTTCATGGCCACAGTTGACTGAGGGAGGCAGAGTTTGGCGGCCAGGCCCTGCCCAGGAGGCGCTTCCAGAAACCCCGTCCTGCTCCTCAGCACGCCCCCCCCCCCAGCCCCCAGCCCCAGCCCCCAACCCGGGCCTTCCCTGCAAGGCCCCTGCGTGCAGCGGGAGGGCCAGGAATCGAGAGCAGGACGGAAGAGCGGTGGCCCCAACAAGGACCGCGAGGCTCGGAGATAACCCGGCGCACCCCGCCCCCGAGCTTCCTCTCCGCGGCCGCTTTCATGAATGGCTCAGCTTCCCAGACAGCCGATTGGCTGAGCCGCCGGGAGCGCGGCCCAATCAGCGGCTGCGGAGCGCCGGAGGCTCCGCGTGGGGCCTCGGTCCCCGCAGGCATGAATGGAGCTGCCTCGGCTGCCGGCTGCCACGGCCACCGCGCCTCCCCCCCCAACCCCCGGCCTCCCCAGCGGACCCCCCTCCCCCAGCGGCGAGAGGAGGAGGAGAGGATTTTTTTTTTTTTTTAATTCTTCAGACTGCTCAGGGTTCTGGTACGATTGTGTCATTCCGAGGCTTGGCCGCCGCTCCTGACAATAGCCCTCGGGCTTCCCTGCCGGGTTGTCATCCAAGATCTTGTGACAGGGAAAGGGCTTGCGTGGTTAGAAATTCATTTCTTTGCCTAGGATCCGGCCAGACTCCACTTCCAGGGAAAGGCGGGCTGCCGGGGGGACAAAGGCAAGGGGTTGGGAAGAGGTGGGACCCTTTTCCCACCGGCGCGAGGGGTTCCTGGCACGTGCAAACCGCTGGGAGCTTCTCCTGCGACCCGGAGGGGCTTGGTCAGCACCCCCACCCCCACCCCTTGGTCCCTGGCCCTGTCCTAGCTGCATATGCTGCGTGCATGTGAGGGCTGGGGCCGTCTGGGGAAGCCAGCCGTTAGGCTGCATTTCCTGTTAAGTAGGAAAACATGTTCTGTTTGCTGATGTTATAAAGAAGGCATGTGTTTACAAATGCTCATTGGGGAGAGCCTGGTGAACGGGCCCACTTCCCGCCTCCCCTTCCCAGAGAACGATTGTCTGGTTGACGGAGGGGGGCGGGCGCTCTGAACGGAAAGACCCCCTTGCCCAGGAAAAGCAGACTCAGCTGAATTCAAAAGTGATACAGGGAACTCTCTCGTAAGGTGGGCTGAGGCCACGTAAGGAGGGCCTTGAGTGCCAGAGTGAGTCCTGGGGAGGTCTGGAAAGTTGGCCAGCCGGAGAGGGGGTGCTTCTTCCTTCTCCAGGGGCTTCTCTGTCGGCCCACCTACCACCTACCCCGTGCCTGGCTGCGGCTCACCATTTCAGGAGCTGCAGTGTTGGAACTACGCAAACGGCTTTCCGGAACTTCTCGGAACTAGCCTGCATTTTTAGAGAAGACAAAACGGGTTCAGAGTAATCTGCAAAGAGCGGGGCATAATTGAAGCGGCAAGCCCGGAGCGTGAACCCTCAAGCTGGAGGTGAAGCATTCCTCCATTGTTCACGGAAGCACGGGGAACCTCACTGCCACAGAACGGACGTGAGCGTCGAACCACAAAATTCCGGCAGGGCCCTGAGCTTCCAGGCTTGGTGCAGACTCACGGCTGCAGCGACTGGGGTCCTACCTGGTGAGAGATGTGTCTGTTCCCTCGTTTCTAGGAGCCAGACTCCAAATTCCCAGGTGGCTGCACAAGGCCACGGGGGTGGGGAGAGGCGGGGCCGGGCCCGAGGGATTCTGGCAGGTTCTGCATTATAAGCATCTGTTTTCACCTTCTATTGGACAGTTCCTAAACTTGTTAGTCTCCGGGTCCACTTGCAGTTTTAAAAGTTTTCAGGGACCCCAAAGCGATTTTGTCGGTATGGGTTTCATCCACGGATATTTACTGCCTTAGAAATTAAAATGGAGGAAAACAACGTAAAACCGCAAAAGTATATAAGCACACACTCCGTTAGCCATCACGGTGACGATGTCATAAATGCATGCCGTCTCTGGGAAACTCCGTTATATGCGCAAGAAAGAATGAGAGGGAAAGAGGCAGCTAACGTCTCAGTGTTACCATGAGAATGATGTTGACCTCTCAGACCTCCCACACACACATTTGGAGAACCGCTGTTTTGGTTTGTAGGGAGAAGTCCCAGGCCGCCTGGCTTCCTTGTGGCTGGGCCTGGCCCTGTGACAGCCTGGCCAGCGGGCTGTGAGCCGGCCTCATGGTGTCTCAGGGGTGCCATTCATATGGAGCACACGAGACTAGAGCGGCCTGGACAAGTGCGGCATGATCGCTCTGTGAGCAAGGGCCACGTCCCGCCTCTGAAAGGAAAGCAGTGACCCCTCCCACAGGCTGGGATATAGTCAAGGACGCAGGTCAACTCAGAGCTTGTAGACCAAGGGCAGCCCCTTAGAGGTCGGGGAGCCCGGGTCACTAGTTCCGTCAGACCTCCCCATTTGTCCCAGATGGCTTACCTGGGTTCCTCTGGGAAGGAGAAATCAACCGCCCGCTGTAAGCTACGGCGTTGGGGACTTTCTTATCACACTAGCCTAATTTGCGTCCTGATCGGTACATCGACCATTTTTACACATCTGGGCCCGAGCCTTGGGCTTTCTGATTTCACGATGTTTGCCAGGTGGATGAGCTTTCTGTCGGTGGGAAACACATCCTCGGGAGGGCTTGGAGCTTGAGCTAGAAGCACGGGTTGGTGGAACAAGGAACCACAGCGACAGCGGGCTCCCTTGCATAAAACTGGCTTTGGGGCTCAGTGGGGAGAGCCAGGGACCCGGGTGCACCTTTGATTTTTACCCAGGGCTCACTTCCCCCACTCTCTCCTCGAGAGGTTTGCGAGAGGCCGAGGAGGGTGGCTTGTGGAGGTGAGGCCATAGCCTGAGAGGCTGTCGCCCAGTTGGACGTCAGAGTAGAAACAGTTCCACTTGTCTCTTGGGGCTGAGGGAGACTGTGGGAGCCCGAAGCGGCAGGTCACAGGGTGAGAGATCCAAGGCCTAGTACACGTATACAACCCCCAGACCAGCGGGGTTTGCCTGGCAGATGGATGGCCTTTGTGTTTCTGGGAGAACAGAGTCACCCTGTACCAGCACACAGGTTATTTGTGGACACAGAGAATGCTGATGTGGTACTTTTTTTTTTTAAGTTTATTTATCTATTTTGAGAGACAGAGAGAGAAAGAGGAAAGGAGGGAGGAAGGGGAAGAGAGAAGAAGACAGAGAACCCGAAGCAGCCTCAGCATTGTCAGTGCAGAGCCCAACTTGGGGCTCCGTCTCAGAAACCAGGAGATCATGACCTGAGCCCAGATCAAGAGTCGGACGCTTAACCAACTGAGCCACCCAGGCGCCCCACTGAGCTGGTACTTTTAAGGGAAATTGCTAGGTATTTACTAGTGTGCAAGTTAGTAAGAGCTCCCAAGAGTTGGTTTTTATAAACAAAAACCAGTATGGTCCTATAATGTGCCTTCTAGCGGCCTTCTTGCCAAAGGAGGGCAGGGGAAGGATGGGTGGGATGTGAGGCTTAAGCCTCTCTTAAGCATATCAGAAAACCCTGGGAGGGCCTGTGGGTGCCCAGGATGCCTTTGGCAGAAAGGATCAGACTCTGCTAATGCCCACCTGTATTCTCTTGAAGAGGCTGGGTGGGGTGACCTGAAGGGAGCCTTGAATCTGTAAACAAGCTCATGGAGGGGGGAGTATCCGATCTGAATCCTGAAGGATGGGCAGGACCTGGGCATCTGATCATGATGAGAAAGAGCCATCCAGGTGGTGGGAACGGCAAAATGAGGGCCTGAAGTGGGATTTGGGATCTGCCCCTCACTACTGCCGCTTGGAAACCGAGCATGGTTCTCTCTTTGTCTCACCAGGTTTTTGCTCACCTCCGGGACCAAAGTTCCTGGACGCTGGGATCAGATCATACACATCCGGCGGGCCCCCGGCAGACTGCAGGACAGCAGACAGCGCTCAGGGGACGGTCCCAGAGCTGCACAAGTCAGACGGGCACCTAGGGAAGAAGGAAGGACCAGGTAAGGAGGTGAGGCGTGTCCCAGAAGGGGTGGAGTTGGGTCCCTCTCGATGGAGGAACAAGCTTGCAGGCCTTTCTGCCCGTGAGAAGCCGGCTGCCTTCCCATTCCTTCTTCAGATGTGATGCGGTAGGAGGATGGCCAGGAGGGGGAGGGAAGCTTGTGTGAGTCGTGGGCGCCGTGTGGCCACTTCACAGGGCGGAGGTTTCTAGAAGAACCTGGCCCGTCATTCTTGAACTCCTCTGATTTTCATTTATTGAGATGTTACTGTCCTGAAGGAAGCAGCCTGAACTTCTGGAAAAGAGGGCAGCTGATGGGGGGGGGGAGGGGGAAGGGGGGCGGGAAGAAGGGCTCGTATGTGTCCTGGGCAGCCGTAACAAATCGTCACATGCTGAGTGACTTAATACGACAGCCGTTTATTGTCTCTGGGAGGTCAAAAGTCCAAGATCAAGGTGTCGGCAAGGTGGGTTCCCTCTGAGGCTGTGCGGGTCCCAGGTCCCTCCTGCAGCTGCTGGTGGCTGCCAGTGACCCTGGGCTTCCTCTGCCGGCCGAGGCACAGCTCCAGCCTCCGCGTCCGTCCTCACGTGGCCGTCTCCGGACTCCCCTCGTCCCCTCTTCCTCTTCTCAGGACACTCGTCGCTGTGGATGTAGGGCCCGCCTGAATCCTGGATGATCTCACCTTGAGATCCTTATGTTAATCACATCTGCAAAGACCCTTTTCCCAAATGAGGTCACGTTCCCAGGTTCCGGGCGGACATACCTTTGCGGAGGGGAGAAGGGAGGAGGCCCCTTTTTGACTGGAAGAGGCAGCGGCACTGCCGGGGACAACTGGAAGGCTTGCCAGAGGAGAGGGTGACGAGCAGGGTCTGGAGGGGTGGCATGCTGCTGGGCAGAAGGGGAGTGGACAGAGATGCTGGCGCTCTGGGAAGATCCTGGGGGCAGCTTGAAATGTCCACCGAGAATGCAGCATGAAATTCAGTTTGTTTGCTTCGCTGTGCTCCTGAAGAGGCGGCCCCGAGGGACACGTGTCTTCCCCGAGTCAGTGCCCAGTCTGCCCCGGGCACCGGCGGTGGGTATGGAGGCTGATTTCGTTTGTACGCTTGTCTTTGTCCCCAGGCCCGGCTGCGCTCGGCCTGCCGGGACCTCCCTGGGGCTCCCACGCCCCCCACAGCTCGTCTGTCCCGAGGGCACCCCTCCAGGTCCCAAATACCTGCCCCCTCCCCCCCCCCCCCCCCCCCACTGGGCCGTCGGGGCCGCGGGCCTTCCAGACGCTGCCAGGACCTCACCTTGGTTCCGGAGCCAATTTCTGGCGCATCAGGGAACAAGAGGGGCCTTCAGCTCCTCGCTCTGGAAAGGCTGAGGTTTGCACAGCCGGCCACACCTGCGTTGTCCCAGAGGGGGACGGCCAGCTGACCCCACGCCACACCCGCGTGGACAGCACGGGGATTTCGCAGCACAGGCGCAGTGTTGCATTCGGTGTCCCCAAAGGGACGGGGCGCACAGAGGAGGGGGACTGAGCCCACCCCTGCAAGCTGTCGGCCTTACCCTAGTCCTTGAATCCCTGACTCGGTTTTCCACCGGTGGAATGGGGCCATCTACCTTCGTGGCGGGGCTGCAGCACTACCCTTCACTTGAAGCTCTCCCTGGCCCTCTCCGGTCGATCAGGCCGTACGTTCTGGGTTGTGCGAGGAAAGGGGGCCCGCCTGGACCCCAGTGTGGGGAAGCGGAGGGACGTGGTATTCAGAGGGAAGCAGGCTCCTTCCAGGTGAGGCCCCGCCTCCCACCCTGCATGGCCTCACCTTCAAAGGAAGGCTGTGCCCCTGCTCTCAGATCCCAGACCCACCACGAGGGCCGCTCTGGGGCCTGTGATAAGAGGCCTGGTTGCTTCCGGCCCCGTCAGGGTTGTTTCACTCTGACTCTGTCTCTTCTCCTCTGAGGCCTCTGCCCAAAGCCAGGGTTCCGCTAGCAACAGGCCCTTGCGAGACAGGGTGCCGAGAGCACCCACAGTCCTCTGGACGGCTTTGGGGAGCTTGTCACTAACGAAACAGCTGCCCCTGGGGCCCGCCAGGCCGAGCTTGAAACTGGAACAGGATGTCTGGGCTGCAGAGTTCTCTTTCGGTCTCTGTGTCTCTGTGCGTCCCTCCCTCTCCCTCCCTCTCTGCCTCTCTCCCTCTCCCTCTGGCTTTCCGTCTCTCCTCCTGTCTCTGCAAATGTTCCCTTTGCCTCTGAGTGCAGAACAGCCACCGCCAGGCCCTGTGAATGGGGAGCTCTGGGAAGCACGGGCCCCTCCGCAGGGACCTGGGCCGCGGCTTTATTCATTCCCCTGGTTAATTAACAGTGAATGCCATGGCCCTGGGAACCCAGCGGCTGAGGGGCTGGAGGGAAGGGCAGGAGGGCCCGGGGCAAACATAACAAGCCCCCCTCCCTCCCCCCACCGTGGGGGTCAGCAGCATGGGTGGCTTATCACATTCTTGGGATGCCAGGCCTGGAGGGCTGGGCGGCCATTTGTCTACACCTGTTAGCCCCTCTTGGCTGTGAGAACCGCCCCAGGGACTAGGCAGCTCTGGGGCCAAGTCGTGGACTGGTGACACTGCCCACCCCCACCCCCGTGAGGCGGGTGACTGGATCGAGGGAGGGGTGGGCACTGCCTCCAGAGTCCGGTGCGTCCCTATGGGGCTCATTCAAGTGACTCCCCCGCCCCCCGCCCCCGGGAGCCTCAGTGTCTTCCCGGGAAGTGGAGGTCATGATGGTGGAGCCCCCCGCCCCCACCCCGGCTGCGCGTGCGGTCTAGAGGTAGGGCCCGTGAGGGCAGCCAGGGTCTGTCCTTTGCCCTCCCATGAAGCCCCAGGACTGTGGCGAGCACAGCCCGTGTGGTGTCGGGCCTAAAGGGTGTCTGGCCCCCGACTCGGTTTGTGGAGCTTGTCCAACCCAGCTAACCCCGGGACTTCTGCCCTGCAGAAGAGACAAAGACAGATAACAGTAATATTAGCATTGGCGGACTAAGGACACCAGGGGCCATAGACTGGGCTATCAGCCCCAGAGATGGGGGGGGCGGGGGGGGCGGGGAGGACGTGTCGGGGGTGCTGAGGCGTGAGGATTGTCGTCTGCGTTTAAAACCCAGAGAGAGGGTCCCGTGGCCCTCAGTCCCACAGCTATGGTGGAAGAACATTCCAGAAAAGCTTTCTGGACTTGACGCGATCCGTGCATCTGTCCGGTTTCGTGGTCCGTCTCCCCCGCCAGAACGTCGGCCTCACGAGTACAGGTGCTTCCACAATTCCTGTGGTGCTGGCTCACTTTAGAGAGTTAGCAGACGGTCGCTGAACGGCTGACAGATACGACTGTATCGTATGATAGGATTCAATGTTCTACGACGAGTATATGACATGGTCTGCAGAGGCACGAGGCCACGCAAGAGACACGCTGGTGGGGCGGCCGAGGTTTCGAAAGCCCCTTGGTCACTTGGTGACTCGGGCGCCGCAGCCCCTGGCCACCCTCTGAGTGGGTGGAAGGCAGTCTGGAGGCCCAGACGACCCCACACCGACAAAGACCCAGAGGCCACAGGGCGGCAGGGCACCCGGGCCACATTCCCTGTAGAGCCTCTGCATGTTTTGGCCTTGAGAGCTGACACCAGATAAACTGACGACACCCGCCCAAATGAACAGCTTTGGCCCCATTTCCGTCTCCCAGGGACCCCTTCTTTCACGGTTACCCATTCCCCAAATTTACCTCCCAAAAGCCTTTGTCTGGCAGGCTCCAGTGGCTTATGTAAAAGGGGTTTGCCAGGGAATTTGGGGCTGTTTAAGGACTCCTGACGTGGCCTGGAGGCACTGCCCAGGGGACAAAGCCTTTATCTCTTCCTTCGAATTCAGAAGATCAGATTAACGGCCTAAGAGTCTCCAAACGCTGTCGCTGCCCCAGTGTTTAGCTAATTTGGAGGCAGAAGAGAGGGATGGACACAAAAGGGGAAGGACAAGTGTAAAAAAAACAAAAACCCTCAGGAATGCACCTGCCGGCTGCCCACCCCATGGGAATTCTCAAGGGGGTGGCGGGACCGGCCCCTGACCTGCGCCTGGGGCTCGAATGCCTAACACCTGCCCCCGGAGAAGGATCTGGCAAGGACTCGGGGAGCGTGCCCCTGCCAGGTGCCTTCGTTCCTGGAACCTGGGGTTGGCAGGCAGGGGGTTCGGGGAGGGTGAGCGTTTGCCCGTGGTCACACAGCGGCCATTCAAGTGTCTGGGGCTACCTGATGCCTGTATTTCCTGCGAGATCCCAGGTAGGTGATCCCTGCCTGGGAGGGTCTGGTCCGCAGGGGCTCCCCATTCGATACAGGGCTCTCCGCCTCTGGGGTCTTCCCCCCACCCCGTGACCAGCAGCCTCCAGGCCCTGAATTCTGGCGTGGGGTCTGATTCCGGTTCCCTGCGCGCCCTCCCTCCGGGGAGAGTCATGAAGGGTGTATTTGGGCCCTGGGGGTGGGGGGGGGTGCCACGGAGGCTGGGCATTTGTGATCAGGAAGCAGGAGGCCAGAGGCCCCCCCCTCCTGGGAGCCCCCACCTTCGCCCCATTCCTGAGCCCAGGCCTCCTGCTGGGCGCCTTTGTCTGTCCCTGAGTTTCACAGGCCTCCCCGGCCTTTTTTCTGCCGGTCTCAGGTTTCATCTCTTGCCGGGAGGATCCTTCCAATTCTCGAACCAGTGACCTCCCAGAAGGTGGGTATTCCCACCCTCTGGAATTCATCCTGGGGCCTGCTCCCCCAGGGCCTCATGTTAGAGGCCTGGACGCAGCAGAAGCCGGTAGAAGGTCTGGGCGGGGGGCTGTCCACCGGGAGAGTGCTGGGTTGGGGGGCATGGGCCCTGGGTTCGTTTCTTTGCGGATCTGAGCATTTAATTTTCAAATCAGAACGTCAGAGGCCAAGAGGTTTCCTAATGGGAAACGTAGAAAACCCAGAAAGGAGAGAGGCCCACCCTAGTGTGGGATCGCCAGAGCCCCACAGGGGTCTCAGAGGCCAAGCAGGGTGCAAAGGGCAACCCCTCCCCGGCTGTGCCTCCCCGCTATGCCTCTGTCTCCCGTGTTTCAGACCTGGCATGGGGTGGGGGGGAGAGGGGGCTCCTATTCCCATGCACCCTACTCCACGCACTTCCTGCCCCTCGGACCCACCTGTCCAGCATCTGTAGGCCGCACTCTCTGTGGACCAGGCCCCCTTGGCCCACAACCCACCCAGTCACCTCCCGGGTGAGAGCCGGTTTTTCACCGCCTCACCCCTCCACCTGCCCTGCTTCTGTGCTCATCACTGCTTCCCCTCCCCGCTGCAGCCTGAGCCCCAGGCCACCGGCCCCACCGGAAGGGCCCTCGTCAGTGGTGACAGCGGCCTCTATGCTGGCAGATCCAGAGGCCTCTTCCAATTTCCTCACTTTCCTGGAGGCTGGGAGTCCACCCCGGCGGCCACTCCCTCCTTCCAGCATATTCTTCTCTTGGTTTCTCCCTGCTCCCCTCTTCTCCTTTTGCTTCCGTACTGCCCCTCTCCAGACCCCACGGCGGCAAGGCTTTGGCGGGGGCCTGTCTCGAGCCAGGTACCAAGGTGGGGCTGGGGATACCGCGGAGTCTGGAACACACGCCCCTGACCTCTGGGGCTTATGGTCCCGTGGGATTGCCCGGTCCTCTGGTTTGGTGCACGCCTGCTTCTCTTTTCTCACTGCCCTTCTTCCTGGTGATGTCATCAGTTCCCATGGATTTAAATATCCTTAAGCTGATGACTTCCAAATTTGTCTCTGTAGCTATGACCTCTTCTACGAGCTTCGACCCACATATCCGGCTGGCCGCTCGGCATCTCCTTTGGGGTCTCCCAGGCATGTCAGATAGATCACGGCCGAACTGGACTTCTGGATTTTCTCCCCAGTTCTTTCCCAGCCACTCCCATCCACCCCGTCTTCCCCATCTCAGCAAACCCTCCACTCGCTGCATCCAGAAGCTTCTACGCTCTCCTGGCTTCTCCCCTTCCGTGTCTACTATCAGGAATTCATCCACAGACCCTGAGCGTCCCAGCTCTGCACTTCCTCTCTGTCCTGCCCTTGTCCCTCCTGGGGGCCTGCCTGGGACACAGCAGAGTTCTCCAGGGGACCACCACCCAACAAGGTCCACCTCCACAGAGCTAGGGCCCTGCAGGCCTCACACGGCTTCCCCAGCCACTAGCAGGGAGTGAGGGGCTGTCCAGCCCCCCAGCGACCCTTCAGACCACATCTTCATCCCAACCTTCCTCCTGCTGCTTTCTCAGGGCACTCAAAGCACAGCTGCCTTCTAGCCCAGGGTGCAGGGGAGGGTGGCGTCCAGCTCATTCGCAGAGAAGGGGAGCAAATAGAACCTGAAGTAAGGAGCGAGAAGGTACGAGCAAGAGGGAGGGAACTGGACAAGTGGGCCATTCCTGCCACGACTTCAACTTTTAGGGTATTCTTTCTTCCAACAGAATATTTATTGAGCATCTACTGTGAGATGGTTCCTACACCAGGTGCTGGGAGCAATGCTGACAGGACTAAAGTCTGTGCTGTCCAGGGGAAAGACAGACAGTAAACAAAGCCCTGCTTGCTGGGTTGCACTGCACCCATTTATTCTACCAATGAGAAGCAGAGGTTCTACAAGGGTAATTGACTTGCTGATGGTCACACAATAAAGGGGGAAGAGCCAGGGTTCAAAGCCATTTACCCTCTGTCCATCCATCCAGCTGTCCATGCATCCATTCACTCATCCACCTACCCATCCATCTATCCATCCATCCATCCATCCATCCATCTATCCATCCATCCTCCATTCACCCATCCATCCATCCATCTATCCACCCACCCATCCACCTATCCATCCATTCATCCATCCATTCAGCCATTCACCCATCCATCCACCTACCCATCCACCTACCCATCCAACCATCCATCCACCCATCCATCTATCCACCCACTCATCCATCTATCCATCCATCATCCATTCATCCATCCATCCATCCACCTACCCACATGCCCATCCATTCATCCATCCACCCACCCATGCACCCATCCATCCATCCATCCATCCACCCATCCACTCATCCATCCATCCATCCATCCATCCATCCATCCATCATCCATTCATCCATCCATCCACTCATCCATCCATCCATCCATCCATCCACCTATCCATCCATTCATCCATCCATCTATCCACCCACTCATCCATCTATCCATCCATCATCCATTCATCCATCCATCCATCCACCTACCCACATGCCCATCCATTCATCCATCCACCCACCCATCCACCCATCCATCCATCCATCCATCCACCCATCCACTCATCAATCCATCCATCCATCCATCCATCCATCCATCCATCCATCCACCTATCCATCCATTCATCCATCCATTCATCCATCCACCCACCCATCCACCCACCCATCCATCCATCCATCCATCCATCCACCCATCCACCCATCCACCCATCCACCCATCCACTCATCCATCCATCCATCCATCCATCCATCCATCCACCTACCCACATGCCCATCCATTCATCCATCCACCCACCCATCCACCCACCCATCCATCCATCCATCCATCCACCCATCCACTCATCCATCCATCCATCCATCCATCCATCCATCCATCTACCTACCCACATGCGCATCCATTCATCCATCCATCCACCCATCCACTCATCCATCCATCCATCAATCCATCCATCCATCCATCCACTCATCCATCCATCCACCTACCCATCCATCCACCTATCCATCCATCCATTCAACCATTTACTCATTCATCCATTCACTAAGCACCTACTATGCCCCTACTATGCCCTTGGTGTTGGGGCCTATGCTAGGTGATAGGAGTAAAACAGAGGACAAAAGAGGAAGAATCTCTGCCTTTACGAGGGTCACATTCCAGGAGGGAAGAAGGAAAAAACATCCAGATTAGTCAGACAAGTAAATGATACAATTACAAAAATGATCAGGGGTCACCTGGAAGAGAAGTAGCTGGCATGTAAAGGGGCATACGCACACGTGTGTTCCTGTGTATATGTGTTTGTGTCTCTGTGTGTTCCTGTGCACGTGTGAGTGCATGCATGTGCACATGTGTCCGTGTGAATGTGCATGTGACACTGTGTGTGTGTTTGGGTATCTGTGTGTGTATGTGCATGCTTGTGTGTATGAGGGAGGGTGTGTGTGTGTGTGTGAGTGTGTGTGTGTGTGTGCATTCCCAGCAGAGGGACAAGTGTGAGCAGAAGCTCTGAGGCAGGAGAACGTTGGGGGGATGTGCTCTAGGGGCAAAAACAAGATGGGGGCATTGGGGCTTGAGGAGGAGGAAGAGGCAAGTTGAGGCCAGGCTGTGAAATGCTGTGAGCACGATAAAGAGCTTGGCTTTATTTAAAATGCAAAGGAGGGGCGCCTGGGTGGCTCAGTCGGTCGAGTGTCTGACTTCGGCTCGGGTCACAATCTTATGGTTCGTGGGTTCGAGCCCCGCGTTGGGCTCTGTGCTGACAGCTCAGAGCCTGGAGCCCGCTTCGGATTCTGTGTCTCCCTCTCTCTCTGCCCCTCCTCTGCTCACACTCTGTCTCTCTCTCAAAAATAAATAAACGTTAAAAAAATTAATAAAAAAAAACAAAATAAAATGCAAAGGAGTCCTTATAGGGATTCCCCTGAGATTAAAAAACAAGCAAACAAAAATCTGTCTTCTGTAGGGAGAATGGACTGGAAAGGGGACGTGAGTGGAAGGAGAGGCCGTGGCACCTGCCCAGGCAGGATGAGACAGAAGAACCAAACACACGCAATGAGCCTCCAGCAAGGAAAACCAGGTCTAAGACAAAAACAACCCTGCGGGGACTCGTGGCAGATTAGATATTACAGAAAAAAAGAATATGAACCTGAAGACATAGCGGTAGAAATTCTCCAAAATGCAAAAGAGGAGGAACAGAAGGCAGGTGAGGGAGCACCGAGTGCCGGCGGGTTCTGGCACAACATCGGGCTGCCCGAAACGCGTGCGGTCGGGGTCCCTGGCGAACCGCACGAGATGTCACCACTTGCCCGTTAGAAGATCTAAAATGGAAAAGACTCCCCCTTCTCAGTGCCGGTGAGGGTGCGGGCGACCGGCACTCCCCCACGGTGTGGGTGAGCGGGTCAGAGCGTCCGTCCGCTCTGGAAAACCTTCCGGCGGATTCTCCTAAAGCTAAGCTTACGTGCGTCTGCCATGTGACCCGGCCACCCTTCCCGGGAATTTACCGAAGGGACATGGAAGGAGACGGCCTCCTAAAGCCTTGTGCACAAACGTTTGTGGCAGCTTTATTTGTAACAGCCCCAAACCGGAAATGACCCAGTGCCTTCCGGCAGGGAAATGGCAAGGAAAGGCCTTGACAGTTGGGACTGGGGGTCGGGGGGTGGGGGGGGTGGTCTGTTTTTCAGCTGTTGGAGAAAGAACCGTGCCTGGCACCCGGGGTTCTGATCTGCCCCCTCCACTGTTTCCCGGAGTGCCCTTGGGCCAGTGGCACCCCCATCGGAGACTTGGATTCTCCTCTGCGAGCCGTGTCCTGAGTCTGCCTGACCCAGGAGGCCCTGGACAGTCGGCGTGCCATCGCTGGTGGGGAGCTCCTGCCAAACTGTGAAGGGCTCAGCGCGGGGAGGCAGCAGGTGACGGGGTCTCGGCGTCCCTGGGGCCCCTGAGCCTGGGAAGGCGGGAGGGAGCCTGGGAGGCTGGCTGGCTCCGGGCTTGAGGCCCGCTGAGTACAGGTCAGCTGGACAAGCGGGGAGGCCACAGCAGGCAGCGGGGCCCGGGCCCTGAAGGGTTGTGTGTGTTGAGCGCAGTGGGCAGGGGCAGGGGTCATGTTTAACCACAGGAGAGCCCAGGGCAGTGCCTCCTGGCCACAAAGCTGTCCAAATGGCGTGGGCGGGCGGTCCTTTGGATGGTCCTGGGACAGAATAACAAGGCCCTGGTCACTCACCTGACTGGTCACATAGGGGCAGTTTGAGAGGACAGAGAGGTAGCACTGGCCCCCAGGGGGGTGGGGATGATCGGGGTGGGGGGAGCCCAAAGCCTGCCACAGAGCTCGGGGAGGAGGGCAAGCGCCTCGCCCAGGGCCAGCCGGGCCCAGCCCCCTCCCCCCGGGCCCTCTCCACTGGCGGCCAGTCCCGCGGGGCCTCGGCCGGGAGACACAGCCCGGGCTCTGCGGGGGCGTCCTTGGGGATCTGCCCGAGTCCCCACTTCACGTGCTGCGCTGATGCATTTCAGAGGCCCCCCCCCCCGTGCCCAGCACATGGCAGGTGCCCACCCCGCCCCCAGCACCACACGCTGGACCAACGGCAAACGGGCCAATGAAGGAAAGCAGTGAGCACAGCTTCTCTCCGCACCTCTAGATTGCGAGCTTGTCTGGAGCAAACTCTGCACCTGGGTCAGGAAAATTATTTGTCGTGTCGATTTTCTACGGTTGCATAGCAACTCGCCACCTTCCACGTGAACCACGGGGCGCCTGGGTGGCTCCGTCGGTCGGGCGTCCGACTTCGGCTCAGGTCATGATCTCCGGCTCGTGTGGGATTCGGCGGGCCGGGCAGGGTGGACACAGATGGACCTCGCAGGGACAGGACAGGGATGCTGATGGCCAAGTCCGGGCAGGGGTCTCTACGCCGCTCGGGGGCAGGCGGCTCTGTGTCCTCGGGGTCAGTGTGTCAGCGTCGAGTCACGGGCTCGGGGCTGTGTGTGCTCGTGGGGACGCATCTCTGGACCGCTCTCCGCACGGCCCCTCCTAGTTCGCACCCGCTGGCATCCTGTCCTCAGGTCCTGACGCCAGCTGGCACCTGCTGTGTGCCTTACACGTAGGCGCTTGTCTAATGCAGGAGCGGCGAGTGCCGGCCTCACCTCAGCCGCACCAGCATCTGATTTTCTCATCGTAAAGCGTATTTTGCCCCTTTAACAGGGACACCGTAACAACTCCTTATGGCCCTTGCTTATTTCCGCTGGAATTCTGAAAATTACACGCTAAGAAAGGAAACCGAAACGCCCAGTTTGGCACAGTCGAAGGGGCAGGTGCCCTTTCCGTCTGCCTTTCTGCCACCCTGGCCCCATGACCTGGAGGTCTCTGCGGCCTCTTCTTTGGCTTTAAATATCCCTTTTAAGGCTAATGCAGCCCTGGAGGTGTCCCTGTCAGACAACTCAGACCCAAAGTGGCCTGAGACAGGCCCGCGGGGTCAGGAGGGAGAATGGACTGGCCGGGGGAGGTGGCCCCCCGCTCCTCCCCCGGGCTGGTGCTCCTGGGATGCCTCCTCGCATCCTATGAATAATAGATGGTCTTTCTGCGTCTGTGGGGGTTCGGGGAGGTGGGGACTCCTTCCTCTACCCAGATTTGGACCCCGGGGCAGGAGACGCCCCAGTTCGTACGTGGCACAGCTCCGGTCGTGCTCGCTATGGGCCCCCTGAAATTCATACGTTGAAAGCTGACGCCCTGTGTCATGACATTAGGAGGCAATTACATCCTTAATGATGGGATTAGTGCCCTTATAGGAGGGACTCCAGACAGATAGCTGGCTCTCTTTCTGCCACACGGGACATCGGGAAACGTCAGCAGCCCACCCCCAGCCCCCACCCCCCAAAGGGCTCTCACCAGCACCTACAGAGCTGGCACCCTGATCTCCGACCCCCCAGCTTCTGTCATTTATAAACTGCCCCTCCTGTGGTCTTCTGTCACAGCGGCCCGAGCTAACAGCCGTCCCCGGCGCTTTTCCCTTTTGTAAATCTGCCCCCACCCCAACCCTTGCCCTGCCTGACGATAGGGGGTTGAATAATGCCCCCCCGCCAAGATATGCCCATCTCTTAACCTTCAGAACCTGCGAACGTGGTCTTATTTGGACAAAGGGTCTTTGAGATGTAAGTGAAGGGTCTTGAGACGGGGGGGTTCATCCTAGGTTGTCCAAAGCCGTGTCTTTTTTTCTGTTTGTTTATTTATTTTGAGGGAGAGAGAGAGAGAGCGCCAAGGACGGGCAGAGAGGGAGAGGGAGAGAGAGAATCCCAAGCAGGCTCTGTGCTGTCGGCGCGGAGACAGATGAGGGGCTCGAACTCATGAACTGTGAGATCATGACCCGAGCCGAAATCAAGAGTCGGCGGCTTAACCGACTGAGCCACCCAGGTGGCCCCCCAAAGACACGTCCTTATAAGAAAAGGAGATACGAGGCGCACAGAGAGGAGGCCACGTGACCACGGAGGGGAGGCTGGAGGAGGGTCCTCTCCCAGGGCCTCTGAAAGAGCACAGCTCTGCGCACACCTTGATTTCAGGCTTCCGGACTCCACAACTGGGAGAGAACACATTTCTGGTGTGATTAGCTGCCCGGTGTGTGGTTGTGAAGCTGCAGCTGCCCCAGGACATTGATACGCGCAGGAGAAGAGGGGTTACTGACCAGCCACAGAACGGCCCGGCCTCAAGATTCCAGCACCTGTCGCCCTCCACGCACGGGCGCGCCCACTGAGCGCTCGCCCGCCCCGCACCTGCCCCACCTGTTCCTGACGTCCCACCTCATGGGTCCCCGGAGGCGGACGTGTGTGGGCTGATCTCAGGTGAACGCAGGTGAATCGTGAAGCATGAACTGTGACGCGTCATCTGGTTTTGGCAAATGACGTCGACGGGGCCGTGCATAGCATTGCTCCAAAACAGCCTTTGAAAACGTACCAACTTAGGGGCACCTGGGTGGCTCCGTCGGTTGAGCGTCCGACTTCGGCTCGGGTCACGATCTCACCGTTCGTGAGTTCGAGCCCCCGGTCGGGCTCTGTGCGGACAGCTCGGAGCCTGGAGCCCACTTCCGATTCTGTCTCTCTCTCTCTCTCTCTCTCTCTGTCCCTCCCCTGCTCACGCTCTGTCTCTCTCTCTCTCTCAAAAATAAACATTACAAAATTGAAAAAAGTAAAAACATATCCACTTAGGCAAATCAGCACATGGGAACCATCAGGTCTGTAACAGGGCAGGTGTTGCGATGGCACATACGGGTGTAGAAAGAGCCTGAGGCTACCCCACAAGTGTCGGGGTTCCTGGGGGTCAGTTCCAGGAACTTCCTTCTAAGGGAAGGAGAAACTGAGGCCCAGAGGGGAGGGGACCTGCCCGAGGTCAGCCGTCCACCATCGGGTTGTACCAGGAGCCTCCCACTCCCCCCCACCCCCCAACGGCTAGGCCGGTCGGTCTTCACTGCCTGGCAGGGACGCGGGGCTGGGCCGTGGCCGCCGGCCTACTGGGCCCACATTCCCACAGGCCTTGGCTCTGGGTGCTGAAAGCCTCAAGCTGCACCCCTGGGCGGGGCCGGCCTGCCCTGCACGGGGCGGGGGCCGGGTCTTTCCGCTGAGTCACTAACGAAGCTCAGGCCTGACCACAGGACATTTTTGAGATTCCAGGTCTCGCTCAGCAGAGGTTGGCTTTGGCCTTGCGGCAGGTCTGGCCTCACCCGGCCCAGAATCACAGCCTTGCAGAACCGGGAGGGCCCCTGGGGCCAGGCTGGGAGGCGGGGGGCCAGTGCCCATCCCTCCCGGTCGGCCACTTCCTGCTGCCTTTCTGGCGGGACCTGCCCTCGTAGGGGGATGTCATGCCAGCTGGGGTCCCAGCCTACAGCAGGACTTCAGACACGAGGGGCCCAAGACTGAAGAGGTGCTCAGAGCTGCCTTTGTGCCTGCTTGTGAGTTTTCTCAAAGAAGAATAATGAAAAAAACCATTTTCATTGCAACAGTTGATTGGCGTGGGTTAAAATGCAAAAAGCGTAAAAAGAATCTATGATTTAAAAAAAACAAAAACGTCTCCTAGCCCAGTCCCCAGCCCCCCACCATTTCCTCCCGAAGGGAACCCAATGTTATCAGTTTCCTGAACACCCAGGCAGATATTTGACGTGTAGACAAGCAAATTACCCGCACGTATAGGCAGAGACATCCGTAGACGCGCACAGATAGACGCACGCGTACATCCACACATAAATACTCGTACGGGTACATAAGCATATACATTCTTGCATCCAAAAGGAAGCATATCTTTGTCCTCCGAAAGCAAATTTAGCTTCTGGAAAGTGCTGCCAGTTTGGGTGGCCAAGAGAAGGAGGCTGCTGGAGAAGGTCTTTTGGCAAAACGTGAAGCAGGTGCTTGAGAAGCGTCTCCAAGGCCCTCACGACCCCCCAGAGGGGGGCAGGGCTCCTTCCCCGGAAGAGGGTCCTTGTCACTGGGACCCGAGTCTCCCGGGGATGGACGGCGTGGAGCCAGGCTGCCCGTCCTTACCGCTGTCATGGACACACACCGCCTTGACCCCTCTGTGCCTCAGTGTCCCCATCTGTGAAGCGGGGGTAAAGCCAGCGCCACACCCAAGGTCACTGTGAGAGGCAGTGAGAGTGTGGGTCCAGCGTGAGGGCTGGCAGCGCCCGCACGGAGGGGGGCTCAGGAAGTCTGTGCTGCACAATCCCAGAGACCCCCACCCCCACCCCCCAAACGTCCAGGTGTCCCGGCTCCTCACAGGACAGGAGCTCTGAGGGCCCCAGACTGGACCACTGCCTGCTGTTGACGAGGAACAGACTTTCTCTGGATGTTCCGAGATGAAGTTGCCCGACCCGGGGCGTGTCCCAGCCCGTGGACACCCGGCCGACAGTTTAGGGACGGGTCGAAGCCCACAGATGAGGAGGGACGTGCGGTGAAATCCCTGAACGCGGAAGGAACATCAGAGTGTCTGCTCTACAGTGACCCAGCTCAGCTACGAAAAGCGTGGGCTTTCTCGTCAGGCGGAAACTGGGGCCGCGTCCTTTAGGCAGAGCCCAGGGCAGACAGACACGTGTCCTGGGGCTGTGCTCTGGCTCTTGACTCCTCACCGGGAGCCTGAAAACCGGCCCGGTCCCCTCCGCGTCCTCGTTTGCCCCCTCCAGCCGACAAGGGGTCCTGTGAAGGTCAGGAACGGGGGTGCTGGCCTGGGAGCCGGCTCCCCTGGGCGTAACGCCGGCTGACGTCGCTGAGGGAGCCTGGCTCGGGCTTAGTACAAAGGAGAAGCTCTAGCCTCACTCTGGGCTTTCATGCTGGATGAGCCAGAGCCCTACTGTGTGCGGGGCGGTGAGGGTCGGTCCTTCAGGGCATATTGGCTGAGGGCCTACTGTGTGCGGGGCGGTGAGGGTCGGTCCTTCAGGGCATATTGGCTGAGGGCCTACTGTGTGCGGGGCGGTGAGGGTCGGTCCTTCAGGGCATATTGGCTGAGGGCCTACTGTGTGCGGGGCGGTGAGGGTCGGTCCTTCAGGGCATATTGGCTGAGGGCCTACTGTGTGCGGGGCGGTGAGGGTCGGTCCTTCAGGGCATATTGGCTGAGGGCCTACTGTGTGCGGGGCGGTGAGGGTCGGTCCTTCAGGGCATATTGGCTGAGGGCCTACTGTGTGCGGGGCGGTGAGGGTCGGTCCTTCAGGGCATATTGGCTGAGGGCCTACTGTGTGCGGGGCGGTGAGGGTCGGTCCTTCAGGGCATATTGGCTGAGGGCCTACTGTGTGCGGGGCGGTGAGGGTCGGTCCTTCAGGGCATATTGGCTGAGGGCCTACTGTGTGCGGGGCGGTGAGGGTCGGTCCTTCAGGGCATATTGGCTGAGGGCCTACTGTGTGCGGGGCGGTGAGGGTCGGTCCTTCAGGGCATATTGGCTGAGGGTCGGTCCTTCAGGGCATATTGGCTGAAGCCCTACTGTGTGTGGGCTGTGAGGGTCGGTCCTTCAAGGCGTATTAGCTGAGGCCCTACTGCGTGTGGGGCGGTGAGTGAGGGCACAACATTGCCTCCAGCCCAAAATGGGTGGTGTAGAAGTGTCTGATCAGCAAACCCAGAGTAGGGAATCCTCAGTGAGCCACGGAGGGGATTCTACTTGGACACCAGGGGCAGGACGCTCTCAAAAGATGCCCACCGCTGCCCCTCCACGCTTCAGCCCCCCACCCACCCCGTGTGAGGCAGGTGGTATTGGGAGAGGCCACTGTGTGGGTGGAGACGCTGTGCCCTTGGGTGAGCCTACTGACCCCACCGAGCCCCGGCCTCCTTGTCTGTGAGGCGGGGACCGTTCGCGATACTTGTGTCGCAGTGCTGCTGTGTGGCCCGAGTGAGGCCATGCAGGCGAAGCACGCAGCTCAGTGCCCCACACGCAGCAGGGCTCACAGCGGGCCAGCCTTTCCTTGCCCCTCGCTCCCTGCGGCGGACGGGCCCCGGGGGAGCCGGGCCTGCCCTGGACGCCAGCGTGGGGGTACAGACGGGGACCCCAGCCTGGTGCCGGGAAGATGGTGCCGGCCTCATAGGTAATTTCAACCCTTCCAGGGGCCACACTGCGATTAAATACATTTTAATCACACATCGTATGGAACCCGACGTACAATTATCACAACGCGTAATCACTATGGTGATTAGTAACAAAACGTTTTACTTTCTCTTTCTCCTGCTACACCTGCATTTTCCTACCGCATCTCAGTGCGGACCAGCCACATATCAGGGGCCCCGCGGTCACACACGGCCAGCCGTGGCTCTACTGGGGGGACACAGGCCCGGAGTGTCCCCGGGCCCGCAGCGAGGAGAGGCGACCGCTCCCTGACCTGGGTGAGAAAGTTTCCACATCCCCAGCTCCTCTCCTGGGCAGAAGTGAGAGTGACTCAGGCAGCCAGGGGTGGGCAGGGACCTCTCTCCCAGGATGTCCCTGAGAGAGTGCCACCAGGGCCCGGGCATGGGATGTATCTGTGCCCCCCCCCCCAAACCCACGCAGTGGATGGCTCGCACAGAGCCTCCCGCATCTGGCCATTGCCCTGTGGCCTGGCCCTGCCCGGGCCCCCTTCCTGCCCTGGTCTGCAGGCGGGCCTGGGGACACGCCGCCCAGCAGCTCCTTGCGAAAGGCCTGCCTCGTGGGCCAGCCACCGGCAATGTCTCCCAAAGCTTCTTCTCCTAAGTTCTAAGTCCGAAGTTTGCAATCATGAGGGGGAAGTTTCCAGTAGCTGCTCACACATGGGAGAGTATGTACATGACTGCGCAGCCTTTCGTCCGGGCCTCGGAGGGGGATGGCGACCAGGCTCGAGGTGGCCTGTCCCACGTGCGAGTGTAGATAAAGCAGCTGAGCTCGGGTTTAGTGAAGCCTCTCGAATCATTACCACCCAGTGGGCACGGGTCCTATCAGTCACCCACGAGGGGATTCAGTCTATTTTTTCTCAAGCCCATCTCCCGCGTGAGACAGTGCATGCCCGGGGATGCCGGGCCCCAGGGAAGGGGCGGTGTGGAGCCAGGTAAGAGGGGCTACCCAGCACCCGGACCCTCCGGGGGCCCTGCCAAGGTCAACGCAAACTCTGTTCTTTTAACGTGTCAGCTTTACAGGAAATCAAGGCCATACAAATGGAACTCGTTCTAATAAAAACCCCGACATCTCTAGGAAGAGAATGCAACTCAGAGCCTGTTCGTTTTCGGCCCTTGAGTCTGAAGGGAGTCTGGGGAAATGCTAATTTTGAACTTTTCCTACACCCTTCCTGCTTCTGGATGCTGAGGGCTGCCTTGAATTCCTTTGCACAATAAATGGAGGGGAAAAATCATGTCACTTCAGCAAAACACAAGCTCAATTTTTCCTGATTGGCAGAAAAGCGTGTGCTATTTAAAAGACACATATTATTTTTTATTTTATTTATTTATTCATTTATTTTTAGCGTTCCTGGGCACACACACACAAAAAAAAGACGTCGGAGGACAGACAATCGGCTCGGCCCCTCATGTGGGAAGACGGTGGGTCTGCTGACAGACTTGGAAAAGAAGCCTTGAGAGAAGATGCGTACGCTTTAAATTCACCTGTTCTTGGGGTCCGTCAGACGCCGAGCAGAAGAGACCCCCGCGTCCTGGAGCTCGCGGGGAATGGGGCACACCAGATCCCTGGATCCCCAGGCCCCTGGGGGCTCCCTCTGCCCTGCCTGCCGCTCGCACTGGGTGGGTGTCACTGTCCTCTGGAGGGAATCCAGGGAGGTCCCTGGAAGGATCTCTGGGTGTGTCCCTGACTGGCACCTGTTCTCTTACCGTCCCCCACTTCCTGACGGCCGGGCTCAGGGAGTAGGGCTGGGGTCCCGTGCGCCCTGCCGGGAGGGTGGGCTCTCCGGGAGGGCCAGGCCTGAGCCGGCCTTCAGCCTGGTCCCTGCACACAGAGTCACAGCCCCGAGGGAAGTGGGGGGCCCCCTCTGTGGGCCCTGCCTCACACACCTCTCCGCCAGCCCTCCCACGGGGGTGGGGGAGGGCCACCTCAGGCCCTGACCGGGAGAGGCCTTTGGGAGGGCCTCAGCCCGGCAGGCGAGGGCGGCCGGTTTCTGACTTCACGAGGTCGGCCAGCCAGCCGAGCGTGGTGACCCCGGGCATCGGGGGTCCCCGGGGGTGGGGTCCCTGCCTGCCTGGCTCCGCCCCAGCCCCAGCTGGCTACAGCAAGGGGTGGACCCAGCGTCCTTTCTGGGGTTCCATGTTCTTAATGGAAGAGCGCCAGGAAAGCGAGGCCTCAGTGGGCCGATTCGCAGGCCAGCCTGGGCCACACGGTCCCACTGGCTCCCTTGTGCGGCATGTGGGGTCTGGACCGCTGCTCTGCCCTGTGCAGGAGCAGCTGGGGGACAGTGGCTTCCCCGAGGACCCCCGGCCCTGGGGGTAGAGCCCAGCTGGGCCCAGACCTTGCCTCACCACCTGAACACACACCCACAACGTCTGGTGGCCCGGGCGGCGGGTGCGTCCCCGTGACTTTGCTGGGGGTCAGAAGAAAAAGCTCGGTTTCGGCTGTGCCGAGGGGCCCCGGTGGTGTCTCAGAGGCCGCGGGGTGGGGGCCGCAGAGGCGGGGGCCAAACTGTGTCTGGAACAGGGACACTGCTCTGCCCCTTAGTCCCTTCACACCTTCGCTTCCCGCCAAGTGCTAGAGCCTCAAGCCTGCTTCTGAGATGTCATACCTCTTATGGATTAAGAAACAGGTTCAGGGAGGTTGCCTCACTTGTCCCAGGCCACACAGCAGACCAGGGGACCTGGCCAGAAGCTTTTGCTTAGACACCTGGGAGGGGCCGATGGGGCCACGGCTGTGGCTTTTCTGGGGCTCTGGGACCTAGAGACCAGCCGGAGGCCACAGCAGTGAAGGGATTTCCAGGGGTCGCACGTTGGGGGTGTATCTCTCCACTCCTGGGAGCGCTCCAGGGACCTCAGAGGCCAGCCCGGGCACTGGCAGATGAGGCACAGAAAGGACCGCGGAGGCCAGGGCAGGAGGAAAGCCATCCTTGGCCCGTGGCTCCAGACCCTCCTCTGGGACTTCATGGTCAGGCTCTTGGGTGGGGGGCGGGGTGCATGGACCCTCAGTCTTCCTGTTCCCTGCGAAAACAGGAAGTTCGGGGGGCACTGGTGGGGATGGGGGTGTGTGGGGGGAAGCCACCCTGAGTGAATTCAGAGTTGAGGGCAACCCAGCAAGGCCCAGGGGCAGCCAAACTACCTGGAAACTACCGGCCACGTGATTGACTGGAGGCCCCAGGCCCTTGGCCCAGCTTTGGCCCCCCAGCCAGGCAGGGGAATGGGAGGAAAAGGGGTGTGGTCAGGGGTCCATCACTCATCCCAGCTGGGGTCCCGGGGAGGCCTCTGTTCTGACAGGTCCTTTCGCTGGGGGTGGGGTGCTTTGGAGCCTAGGCTTGGGAGCTGGCGGACCTGGGGTCTATCCCTCTACCTTGTCGGAGCCTGTTTCCGCCTGCACCCCACCCCCCGCACGCCACCGGGAGGGTTCGGTGCCCTTGGCAGTCGCCCTAGGGTTGAACTCATAGCGAATCAGAACTCCTCATTCTGGATTTCTGTCGGGAAAATGGGGGCGTCCCTGGGTGTGGTCACAAGTTGCAGAAGAGGGCAAGGGCCGCGCCGGCCTCCTTGAGGGCAGGGGGCTCCGCACCCCCGGCTTCCTCCCGCGGCCTCCCCCCTGCACCCCCGGCTTCCTCCCTGGGCCCCCAGCCCCCGCTTCCCTTCCTCCAGGGCAGAAGGAGCCACTGCCCGGTTGTGCATTTCTATTTCTGCACCTTCCGCTTCCTGGCCCCGTGGCCTACCGGCTGCTGCAGAACGTTCTGGAATCCGCAAGGCCAGCTGGTCCTGGGGCGGGATGTGGGGGCCTCAGATTTCCTCTTCCTCAGCAGCAACTCAGGCCTCCCAGGGGCCCGGGCACCCAAGGGCATCAGAGAAGGCCTGCCCAGGGGTGTGGGTCGCAGGATTGGAGGGATGGTCACTGGGAATGGCCATGCACCAGCGGCGGGTGGTGGCCCTTCATGTGTCAACCAGGTGTTCAGCAGATATGTGTAACGCGCCTACCCTGGGCCAGGGGCTCCCAGGCGCTGGGATACAACACCCACAGACTGTGCTTTCTGGCTCCCTTTGCAACGGCCCGCACACGGGGCAGGCACGGTCGTCATCGCACGGCTTTTCAAATGAGAAGATGTCTTAAAGCATTTGCCCAAATCCACACGGCTAGGGGACAGCCCAGAATCTGAGCGCAGGAGGGAGACTCAAGGGTCTGTGCTCCTGACCTCCCTGCTGCATAAGTGGGTGACTATGTGTGTGCGTGTACGAGAGAGAGAGAGAGAGAGAGACAGAGAGACAGAGAGAGAGACAGAGAGACAGAGAGACCAAGAAAGACAGAGAGACAGAAGGGAGGCAGGGAGGCAGACTCTGGGGATGGAGGGAGCCCGAGTGAGACAGTGAAGCTGTCAGCTTCACGCGGACAGGGTGGTGCTCACTCCTCCACGGTGTTTCCTGAACACCTGCTATGTGCCAGGCTTCCTCGGGACCCCCAGAGTGGCCCCCCTTCATCTCGGTGGGGAGGGTGTGGGGGAACTAGGGGTGTGGTCCGCAGAAGTCCGATCGCAGAGTGCTTTTAAAAAGCGCAGCGTTCCTGCGTCCAGGCGTGAACTCGCGATGTCACCTCTCAGGCCTCGGAGCCCAGGTGAGCCCGTGCAGGTGCTGGGCCGGGAGGGCGCTGGGAGCTGAGGGTGTGCTGGGCTCCAGCCGGGCACTGGCAGAGGTCTGGCTTTGGGCAAATCACCCCCGCTCCCTGGGCCTCCATGTTGTCACTGCAAGGAGCCGCGGGTGCCCACGCCGGGCCCAGCGACCAGAGGGGCGTGGCTGCACGGCCATCCCCACGGCCAGAAGTCCCCTTTCTCCACTTCCCACCTGCTCCCCTTAAAAGTGGCTCCGAGTTACTTTGTCGCGTCTGAATCTGATTAGATGACCGCTCGTTCGTTTACAGATTAACTTCTTAGAGTCGCTTTTTATTATGTCATGTAAAAGTGACCAGAGTGCATCAGAAAAAGAAAAAAGGCCAGAAGGATGCCACCCTCCCAGAAGTCATCCTGGGGGAATTTTCCCCGACCGCCTTTCCGGTCGTCTGGGCCTGGAAGTACATGCAGTCGGTCACAGACCGCTGAGCACGGGACAGTTCCGGGCGAGCCCTCCTATAATGTTTTCCCGCACATCGGCGGCATCTATGCATCGAGGGCATCTATGCGCATCGATAACTACACGACGGATGCCTCATCATGTTAATTGCCCCACAGGCCCCGTGGCACGGTTGTACTGTAATTCTATTAACGATGCCCTTGTTGATGGATGTGAATGTCGTTCCCAATTTTCCCATTACAAACACCCCCGTGTTCATACGCAGAACCACCGTGGACGTCCCCACGCCCTCTGCATTTATGCCAGTGACCCCACAGGGCAGCTGCGTGGAGGTGGGATTTCTGGGTTAGATTCTGTGCGTCGACACAGATGGGAAGCGTGGCTGTATTTTCGAGAGAGACTAACGACACTCTTGGAGGGCAGACTCGGGATTATTTCTGAGGTCAGCAAGTGCCTCTCTCTTAATTTAAAATAACTTCTTTAGGGGCCCCTGGGTGGCTCAGTCGGTTAAGCGTCAGGCTTCGGCTCAGGTCACGATCTCGTAGTTCGTGAGTTCGAGCCCTGCGTCGAGCCTGGAGCCTGCTTCGGATTCTGTGTCTCCCTCTCTCTCTGTCCCTCCCCCACTCTCTCTCTCTCTCTCTCTCTCAAAAACAAATAAACATCAAAAATAAAATAAAATAACATCTTTAACTGATTATAAAAAGTAATACATTTCAATCTAGAAAATTCCAGAAGTCCAGAAATGCATAGGAAAGAAAGTGGAAATGACTTGTTGATCCACACAGATACAACCCACCTATCAACCCATCTAGCGATCCATCCACCTGATTACCGTAATGCTTGTTTTGCTAGATCATTAATCGAGCCCTGGGTGGTCAGGCAGCGTTTGAAAAGACCCTTAGAGCACACCTTTATTGTTAACTTATTTTTGGTTTTTAATTTTTTAAATGTTTTTACTTATTTTTGAGAAACAAGTATTTACTTATTTTGTGTTTCAGTTTTTTTAATATTTTTACTTATTTTTGAGAATAAGTACTTATTTTGTGTTTCAATTTTTTTAATGTTTTTACTTATTTTTGAGAATAAGTACTTATTTACTTGTTTTGGGGGTGGGTTCCCAGAGGAGGGATTGCCAGCCCGGCCGCATATTGCCAAGGCGTCTTCCAGAAAGCTGTGACTTTCCCAGCAGACCCTGCCGAGTCAGGTTGCCTCTGACGGCTGCCCACAGCAGTGGGTTGTTTCGATCGCCATTTCTTTGCTTCCTGGTGAGACCGGGCACCTTGTGATAGGCTGTTGGCCACTCACATTTCACCCGTGAAGTCCCTTTTCGTCTTTTACCCAATGATCTAGTTCATTGTTCATCTCCATGGTTTGTAACCGCTTTTTATATATGAAGAACATGCTTGTCTTTCGTTTTATGTGTGGCAATATTTTCTCCATGTCTCTGGACTTGGTGTTATATTTTGTCTTCATATAAAAGAATGTGTGTGAATTCATTGATTGTTACTTTTTTGTTTAATGTTCAGAACGGTCTTTCTCAACCAAGGGTCAGTTGACCGTACATTTTGCCCTTCTGCAGCGGGGTCCCAGCAGCACCTGACCTGGAATTCAGAGTTTTCCAGGGAAAGGAAACGTGGTGAACAGCTGAACCCCAGGAATGTACGGGCGTCAGTGGGGGGACCTTGTCCCTTTAGACACGGCCGTCGCCCAGAGAGCTGGCATAGCGGTGGAGCCCATCGCTGTACCCGTGAGGGAGATGCCCAGGGGTTCCCACCTCCACCTGCTAGGCTTTGACTAAAGGCGGGAGGGCTGGGGGAGGGTGGTGACCAGTCAGTGCCCTTTGGCGTGCACACACCTGTGGCCTCATTCATATCCGTAGACAGGTGGGTCCTGGGGACATACGGGGACATTTCTTCTAGCTCTCACGCACTTTCCTAGTTTACGATTATTCACGTGTCACCCATTCATTCGTTTGTTCGATGGCTCACGGTGCCGGGAGCCGGGGACCCAGCGGTCAATGAATTCAGAAGTCAGAGAATATCAACCGACAACAGGCGTGTAACATCAGCTCGGCCAGCGGGGAAGGTGACAAGCTGGGCAGGGACAGAGCAGGATGGGGCACCATTTTAGAGGTGGGGGGAAAGGAAGGCCTATGCAAGCAGACGTCTGAGGAGGGCTGGCTGAAGTAATCACGCCGTGCAGTCGCCTGGCAGTTCACCCCCGGCTTCGGGCAGGATTCGGTTGCAGGCTGGGACCCCGGGAATTTATTCTGGAATCAGCACTGGGACTGGGGCTGGGTTTTCGTGGATCCCGGGCTCCTTTATCAAGTTGTCCCGTGTCCCCTACAGATCGGAAAGGCTGCCTTTGCCACACTCTAAGGTACCAGGATGGGGAGGAAGGTGATGAGGGGCTCTTAGGGACGCGGGGGGGCATCCTCGGCCACGGGAAGCCCCCCCACTCCCGACAGGTAACAGTATGCTGAGTAAAAGAAGCCAGTCAAAGGGGGACAAATAAGTGTGTGATTCCATTTACACAAGGTCCCCTACAATAGGCAAATTCATAGACCAAAAGCACACTAAGGGTCCCCAGGGTCTGGCGACGCGGGGAGAAACAGGTTATTGTTTTATGGGTACAGACCTTGCGTTGGGGATGATGAAAAGGTATCAGCAACACTGAATGTTTTCTAATGTTTATTTATTTATTTTGAGAGAGAGAGAGAGAGAGCGCACAGGGGAGGGACAGGGACAGGGAGAGAGAATCCCCACCGGGCTCCACGCTGTCAGCTCGACGCGGGGCTCGAACTCATGAACGGTGAGATCACCACCTGAGCCGAAATCAAGAGTCAGACGCCGAACCGACTGAGCCCCCCAGGCGCCCCAACGTTGTGCGGGTTTTTATGCCATTGAACTGTGTGCTTATAAATGGCTAAAATAACAGATATTATGGTGTGTCTATTCTACCACAATGAACATCACGGAGGTGGATGGCCGTAAGGACTTGCAACACCCAAAGGTTACGAAGCAGCCGATTTGAGGATCCGTCTGGAACCCAAAGGAACCAGATACGCCAAGAGCAGGGTGCTGTCCTTGTGACAGCGAGAGCTCTCAGCCAAGGGTCTCCTGGCCCCGGGGGGCTCTGTTGCCTGTGTTGGGAAATCTGGCCTCCTGAGTGCGACGGGGACCACACGGTCGGGGAGGCATCCCCCCTGGGCTGGGGGCAGGGGTCGCCCTGCCCGTGTGCCAGAAAGGTCTCCCGTCATTTCCCCAAACCGGTCTCCCTGCAGCTCCCCTCCCCAACACCGCACCTCCTGGGTCCACTTCTCCACTTCGGGGCCATAAAGAGAAAGGCGAGGGTCCTTCCGCAAGACGGTCCTCCGGATGCTTAAAGGCAGTGCGGCATGCCCTGACGCTGACGCCCTGTGTCCCAGAGGCCTCGCCCCCAGGCCGTACTCCTCTCCCCGCCCCATCCTGCCCAAAGTTCTCAAAGTTCTGTTGTTATTTCTTACGGGGTTGGTACGTTCTTTATTGAGATACGTGATGCCGTGCCCACTCCCCGAGGCTCTCGGCCGTTTTGCCTTCTACCGCGTCCAGAGGAGGCACCGGCGTGGGTACAGTGCCGACAGGGGTGTCCGCCCCCGGCTGAGGAGCAAGGGGCCATGAAGACTTCCCAGCACGTGGTGTGTGAGCTAAACGCGGAAGGTTGAAGTAGAAATAGCCCTGGGGTGGGGGGCGCGGGGTAAGGGGGTCGGAGAGAAGGTATCTGGTGAGGCACTGTGTGAGGTGAGGGGGCGGGGCTGGTGGAGGGGCTGAAGGGAGGGTGGAGGGCTCGGGGGTCCCAACGGGCAGGGCCCCGGGACGGGGGAGGGGGACGGCTGCGTGTCACGGGGACCTAAAATGTTCTCAGGCTTTAGGTTCCATCAGAGAGTCATCACAGGGCCGGTGCCCCTTGTACTGCTCAGATGGACCTTCTTTCCTGCCATGTGTCCACTGTCCCTGGGGAGCCCTGGTGCGGGTCTGCCCAGCGGGGTCCATCGCCCCATCTCTCCATCCAGTCACCACCTGGGATGGTCAGCTTTTTGCATCGACTTGACCGGGTTAGGGCCGGCCCAAACACGTGACCAAATGTGATTCCGGGTGTGTCCGCGAGGGCGTTTCTGGACGAGACTCACATTTGAATCCAGTAAACTGAGTAAAGCCGATTGGCCCCCTCGGGGTGGGTGGGCCCCGTCCGATCAGTTGAAGGACTGCACCGAAGAAAAGATCGACCTCCCCTGAACAAGAGAGAATTCCTCTTACCTGACTGCTCTTGAACTGGGACCTGTTTTTCCCTACCTTCGGACTTGAGCAGAGACACTGGCTCTCCCCGGGTCTCAGGCCCGGCCTGGCGGCCTCTGGACCGAGTGATGCCATTGGCTCTCCCGGTTCTCGAGCGCTGGACTCCAGGACTGGACTCACCCACGGGCTCCGCTGGGTCTCCAGCTTGCTGACTACAGATCTGGGGACCCGCAGCCTCCGTAATCCCGTGAGCCGGTTCCCGACGACAGATCTTTCCCGTGGGCCTGTCTCTCCGGAGACCCTGACCATGCACCCCATTCGTCCATATCCCAGCATCCCTTGCGTGCCGGCCCCTCTGCTCTACGCGGAGGGTTCTGTTAACATCGGCTGACTCCGCAAACACGTCCGAGCACACAGATGCTCACGCTCGCCCACGAGCAGGCGCACAGACCCCTCCCCAGGCCCCCACGCCCGGCACAAACTCACAGACGGGCGCAAGCCTATGTGCCCACGCACACGCACGCGTCCCCCAGGGCGCACGGAGACACCGGCCCGGCACCCACGCGTACCGGCAGGAAGTGCCGTGCGCACGTCGCGCACGCCCAGGGCGCACGCACGGATGGGTGCACGTTCGCGCACTGAGATGGGCGCCCGTGGCCAACACGCGCGGGTGCCCAGGCGGACTCCCGGGCGCAGGAAGTCACCCCCGCCACGCCCGCACACACACGCATGCACGCCCACGTGCACACACTCGCGGCCCAGGGCGATCCACGGCGGTGAATAGTTTCCACGTCTCACCGCTAACCAAAGTCACCAGTTGGAACTCGCTTAATTGCTGCTGAAGAAAAGGAACCGTCAGCAGCTTCGGACTCCTGCCAGCTCGCGGGGTGGGTGCCCTCCAGGGCCGCGGCTGCCTGGTAACCAAACCCCAGGCCCGGCCTCAGGAATGCGGGCCGGGGGGAGGGAGAAGGGGGAGGGCTTTCACCCCATCATTTAAGCATCTGAGCGTGGTACCCGGGCACCGCTCGGCATCGCCTGGGCCGGGCCGGCCGTGGGCGCGTGAAGGGCAGGAGGCGCTCGCTGACCGGCACGGCCCTGGCGGTGCCGGGGGTTCCCGCCGGTCCCGACATCTCGGGCCAGCCCGCCCCAGGACCCTCCACTCCTCACAGCGCCCCCCCCCCCCACGCACCCTTGGCACCCTTGGCCCTCCCGTCACCCGCCTGTCCCCTCCTCGCAGGGCCATCCGCCTCCCCGTCCTCCACCTCTTTGCTGGGTGCTCCTGGCTTCCATCACTCACAAGGCCTCTGAAGCCAGGCCCGGCCGCGGGGACGCTGGGTCAAGCCAGCTGGACATGGCTGCCGTTCTGAGGAGGGACCTCGAAGAGTTTTGAAGAGGGATCCTGAGGGGAGATCCCGAGGAGCGATTGTGACACAGGGATCTTGGGGGAACCCAGAGGAGACGTTGGGAGGCAGCCACGTCAAAGGGGCCAAGGGAGGGTGCGGGTCTGTAGCCACCATCGCCCCAGGGGACGGGTCCACCTGCCGTCGGAGGGATCTCTGTGAGCCATGAAGCGTGACCCTACGGCCACCTGCGCTTAATCCCCTGCGAGGGCTTCCGTGGCTCTTGACGAGAAACGCAGCACCATCGGGGTCCTCGTCTCCCTGAATGGGTGCCCCCGTCTCCCCACACGGACGCTGACCCTTCTGGTAGCCTCTGGAAGGAACCACATTCTGCTCTACCACGGGACCTTTGCACAGACTTTCTCTGCCTTTTGTTTCACCTCCAGCCCCGACTCTGAGCTCCACGGCCGGCCGCAGCCTTGGGAGAAATCTTCCCTCACTTCCCCACCTCGCAGGTCTACCTGCTCCAGCCTTTCAAAACCCAAGGTGCCCCTCTCCCTTGACCTTTCGTGTTTATCTGCATTTTGCATTTCACATTTGGTTAGGGTCTTTCTCCTCCGCTCGACCTCTACTCTCTCTGGGAAGGGACTATGTCTGTGTGAGTCACCACCATACTCCTCGCGCCCGGCATACCAAAGGTGCTCAATAAATAGGTGGGACGTGAATGAGGGAAGGGGAGGTGGCCCAGCGTGGCTCAGGGGACCGGCTGAGAGTCCGGTTGTGTGTGCTTCTCGCTCTTGTCCCAATACTTCGGTGGCAGGGGTGGCCGTCTCTGGGAAGGCTCATCCAAGGGCTGGGCCGTCCTGCCTCCTGCCCTTCTCCTCCGGCAGAGTCCCCAGCCCCTCTCCAGCCCGGGGTCACCATGCTGCCAGGGCCACAGTGCCCCCTGCCTGCCCTCGCTGACTTTATTTCCCTCCCTCTCTTTGCACACCGCCCCCCCCCCCCCAGCTCTCAGAGCTGTAAGCCGTCAGTGCTCCGGCCGAACGAAAGTCCTCCCCAGTCCTCCTCGTCCGCGCGAACAGCACCTGCCTGTGTGCGTGAGGCCTGTCCTCCCCCGGCCCCTGGGTGGCTGCCGCGGGGATCCCCGGACGCAGAGGAGACGCTGGTCTGCCCTCAGCGTCGCCCACTGTACGTGAACCCCCCAGGGGGCCATTGAGGAAGGCAGGGCCCCAGGAAGCAGTGGCTCGAACAGGTTTCTGGAAAGATGCTCTCGAGGCTCACTGTTCCTGAGCGCCTTTGGCTTTTAAGAATGAGTCTTGTGGGCTCCTCCTGTCGGACTTTCCAGAAGCAAGAGAGATGGCCGCTCAGCCAAGCGGGTGCCTTGGGGGCTTAGGGCCAGGTGGGGGCTCTGTTTGGGGGGGCACGGCTGGAGGAAGGACCTGGGGCCCCTGAATTGTATCGCAGAGGCAGCGAGGGGCCAGCTGCCCCCTTGTGAGGGGTACTGGACGGGGGTCCAGGAGGTGCACAGGGGTCTCTGGGACCCACCCCCAGGACAGCCCTGCTCGGGATGGTTCTGTCACTGAGGGCAGGGGCCCTGGCCACCAGGGGCTGGACCAAGCACGGGACGAGGACCTGAACTGTGAGCCGTGCCCGTCCCGGACCCCTCAGGGTGTCCAGGACCGCGGTTTGCAGGACCCACATAGAAACCATGGAGTCCAACCTGGCCCTGTCCCCTCCGTCCCCCGGCCTGCAGAGGGGCCCGGCCCCGCCCCGCTCTGCCTGCCTGCTCGGCCGAGGGGATCCGGCTCCCAGGGGCTGCTGAGTGGAGACGCGACATCTCTCTCTGGTGCAAGTAGCTGCCAGGATCGAGTCAGAGCCCCCGGGGACCGTGCTCTTTCCCACAGATTTCCTCCCCCAGGCTCGTGGCCCTCGGGGCCCTCTGGGGGATGGGAGCCCAAGCAGCCTCCTTTCCCAGGCCCGGAGAAGGGCAGATGGCCTGCCAGAGTCTCTCCTTCCCCACGGCTCCGGCTTCGGGCAGGGGGAGAGGCCCGGGCGGGGGGACAGGGCAGCCGGGGCAGGGAGAGAAGACAGAGCTGAGACAGGCAATTTGGGGGATCCCGGCCGGGCCGGCTCCCCAAAGCCCCCCGAAAGCCCACGCTCTGTCTGTGGTGTAGGCACCGGCTCTCCAGCCCCTTCTCGGCTTTCAGAGACCTCCAGTGGCCCATGCTGCTGGCCACCCCGGGGCCTTTGCACGGTGTTTTCCGTCCCTGGGATACTCCTCCGTGTCCCGCTTCTGCATCTCACCGTCCCGCCCCCTTCAGGGCACTCCGGCTTTCCGATCCAGCTGCTCCCCCACTGCTCTCTGGAGCCCTGGTGTTTTAGCTTTGCTCGGCATTTAAGCCACCTTGCCTCCTACCAGCTGGCAGCGTCCTCAAGGGCAAAGAGAGTGGCCGTCCCACAAACAGGAATCCGCCTGTGCCACTGGACAGTCAGCGAGGATGGGGCCAGAGAGCCCCTGGGACCCAGGCCACCAGGCATGACTCTGTTGTGGTTTCCATCATTAGCCCAGGACCAGCTGCTCTCCGGGTCACGGACACCACCTCCCTGTCACCTCCAGGGATGTCTGAGCTCTGGGGACAGATGAACTTTAAAGGGACTAGGCCGGCACGGACCACAGGCCTCTGCGGCGACAGGCGTTGTAGGACCCAGCCCTCCCTGGATCCCTCTTGGATGTGCAGGGCCTCGGGGGCCCTCGCTGAGCAGAGGCTGAGGAAGGCACACGCTCCCGGGAACACGGAGGAGGCTGGCGAAACCGGACGGGCCGCGGCAAATGGAAACTCTGGCTGGGGCGGTGCTGACACGGGGCTGGCCGGGGAGGGTTCACGGAGCATGTCCTGCGTGTGCCGGGGCCCAGGTCTGCATTTTACAGATGTGGGGAAAGAGGCACAGAGAGGGAGAGTAACCTGCCCAGGGTCACACAGCACATGATGGGGACAGGACCTCAGTTTCTCCTGGAACCACAGACAGGGGTCATCTGAACTACATCTCCCCTCCCCCGGATCTTCCCAGAGGAACTGACCGACTTTTTTTTGAAAGTCAGGGACAGTCTATAGGCAGCGGAACGCCCAGACCCTATGTGACAATCAGTGGCTCCTTTCCTGTGTACGCACCTTTGTCACCACCAGCCGGCTCAAGACGGAGAACGCTCCCTTCGGCCCCAAAGTTCTCCCGTGATCCTTCCTATCAATACTTTGATGGCTGTAGATAAGCTTGGTCTGTCCTTGAGCTTTGGGGAAACGGAAGCCTGAGGAACGTTCCCGGCTCCTTTGCCGAGAGTCCTCGGTGCTGGTGCACGAAGCGCTGTGTGGCACGGACACGTCCCGTTCATCGGCTGACGGGCCGTGGAGAATCAAGTCCCTGTGCGCCGGTCCCCATTCGGATGGTGGCTCTCACTTCCCCTGGGAAGGTTACCCAGCAGGGGGTTTGCTGGGTCATGGGCTTGACAAAGTTGCGGATGCAGAGGAAACTGCGATTCGAATGCCTTTGAAAAATGATCGTGGAGGGGCCCCTGGGTGGCTCCGTCGGTTGAGCGTCCGACGTCGGCCCAGGCCATGATCTCGCGGTTCGTGGGTTCGAGCCCCAGGTGGGGCTCTGCGCTGACGGCTCGGAGCCTGGAGCCTGCTTCGGACTCTGCATCTCCCTCTCTCTCTGACCCTCTTTCGGGCGCTCTCTCTCTCTCTCTCTGAAAAATAGGCATTAAAAAATGTTTTAAAAATTGTCGTGGAGAATCGTAAGCAACTGCAGAAGCAGAGAGAGAACAGGATGAATTCTAGACAGCGCCCCTGGTCCTGGACCACGAGTCCTGGCATATTCACCCGTACACGTTTCAGCATATACGGCAGACAGAGCCGTGGGGGTGCCTCCAGGGGTACCCGGAGCCCCTCAGTTGGGAGGGGCCACCTGTCTCCCCACTGCCTCCCCAGGACACCAACCTTGGCCACTGCCCCGGGGCTGAGGGGCCGTGGAGACGCCTGTCCCCTCTGGGGGAGCCCAGGGGGGCCCCCACTGTTCTGGGCGGGCCAGCCTTGGGCCCAGTGGGATGTGGCAGGGCCCCCGGGTCCCCCCCGCTGGACCGTCCATCCCTGCCCAGACCTGCAGCTCCAGCCCATCTCCTCTGCCCGATTTTGCCCACCTGCTGGTCTAGGCCAGTCCGTTTTCCAGGGCTTTCCACTAGGACCAAGCTGTGTGTGTGTGTGTGTGTGTGTGTGGAAAGGGGCACCGGGGGATGAGCGTTTCAATGCAAACCCAAGGCAGACTGCTCTCCGTGCCCCCAAGACTCCTGTCCTCCCACCTACCCCGGCCAGGGGCACCTGCCCAGCCTTCCCCCCCGACCCCCAGCCAGCAGCACAAGCCTCTACCCCAGCCCCAGAGGCTTCTGGGTGCCCCTGGCTGCCTGTGGGGTTTTGTGGCCCCTTAAAATCAATTTAACAGGGAGCCAGGTCTGTGCCTTCAAAGGCCACTCCTCAAAAGTCACCCTTTTCACTCAATCTCCCTTCTGAAGATGCTGGCGTGGGTCCTGCTGATCAATACACGGGGCTGCCGCGGCCGAGCGCATGAAGCCTCCGCCGAGATGCTTTGTGTGGCCCCCTGACCCCAGCCGCCCAGCCGGGACCCCGGCCCCCCGTCAGTGCCCGCCCAGCCTGGATGGCACTGCTCGATCCCTCTTGAAAAGGCCTTTCGCTGGGGCTGCCTTTTAAGAGGGGGACAATTGGCAAGAGGCCTGGCGCTTATCCATGCAGAACAGCAGTGAAAGTGCTCGTAGCCGGAGTCAGGAGTGGGCAGCACCCAGAGCAAGGGGCCCGCCAGGGCTGCGCGAAGCCGGTCGCTAGGCGACGGGGCCCCCAGGCATCTGCCGGCGGCCTCTCAGAGCTCCACGATGGTCCCTTTCTGGCCCCTCGGGGGACCCCGGGCTGGAGAACCAGGGGTGCCCACGACCCCGCTCCGCGTCTTTGCCAGCTCGGCCCGGATGGGCTGGGAGACGATTCAGCCGCGTGCCATCGGTGGGCCTCCTTCAGGGATGGACGGCACGGGATATTCCCAGCATCCTTTGCTGCTCTTAGATTTGCTGGGGATCCGTGCATCTCACTCTCTGCTTTCTGAGTGGCCTCCCCACCTCCATGGGCGACCTCCCCGCCCCCCTGCACCCATCAAAGCCCCATGGCCTTGTTTTCTCAGCTCGTGTCACGAGCCACACGGTTCGGGGGGGGGTGGCGCGCCATTTTCACAGTCCCCCTGCCGGTCTCCAACACAAGCTCCACCTTTCTCCCCTCCCTCCTGTGAGGCAGGTTTGGCCCCCGGTATAGAGGGGGGTGGAGGGCGCGGGAGGGAAGGGGTGAGGCCCTGGGGTCTGGGGGCGCCCCCAGGCAGCTCTGCGGGCAGGAGCTGGGTCCTCGAAGGGGGCAGAGCTGTGTGGCGGTTGTAGATAATCTCTTCCTGACGCCGCTCTAACCTCACGCTCTGTTTCTGGCTTCTCCGTCTGTCCCCGGAGATCCTGAGAGCCTGACGCCCCACCTCTCTCGGGGGGTTGAGGTCTATAATGAGACCCCTGGAGGCCATCTTGGTGGACCCTAGATACGGGCCACCTCCAGCCTCGGGTCTGGGTCACCTGTCCAATCCGCTGAGAATGTCATACTCCCCTTCCTGCCCCTTGTCATCCCCTTACCACCCCGCCGTCACGCACCCCTCCGCCCCTCCCTCTTTCCCCCCATCCCCTCATTGTCTGAGTTTGCCGCCCCTTCGCCTTCATATCATCCCACGTCCCAGGCTCTGCCCTTGGCCCCCAACTTGATTCCCCGCCCTGCTCCTTCTGGCCACAAGCATGTCACTGTCTAGTTCCTATGGGCTCTCAGAACCATGTGGCCGAAGGGGTCCGATGAGGCCCGTGTTTCCAGCACCCCTAGGCTCAGCAGGGGCAGAGAGACCGAAAGGACAGGAGGGTCCCTGGGGCCTAGGGCTGCAGGACAGTCAGATGGGGGTGGGGGGGGTGCTGCCTGTGTCATCCCGTTTCTCACGGAAGAAGCCGGAGCTGGTGAGCTAGAGTCATAGGCCTTGGACCCAGGAGACGGGCCCATCCCTGTCCTGGCCCCTCCTATGGTTCCACGCGGCTCTGGCGAGCACCCGTCCCGTGGCCTGTCTCCTCATCAGGAAAGTGGGCTGCCACACCCGGGACTCCACGAGCTCATGGGCAGGGGGACAGGTGCAGTGTCCCCCACCGCCCGGCCCTGCGGCTGGGACCAAAGAGGCGGAAGAAAACTGGGCGCCCAGGAGCAGGGAGAGGAGAGGATTAGCCCCACCCAGTGCAGGGCGGGGGGGTGGGGGGGCTCGGCCCAGCTCCCCAGAGTTGCCTGCTAAGTTCCCAGGACATTTTGGAGCTGGCTGTTAACCACGGCCGTTCTTGAATGTTGAATGATACGGACTTAGAATTGCACAAATCAGACTTAGAGTAAACGTCATGAGTCCGCGAGTCTCATCACCTCCTGATTCTTTGACCATCATCTGTGCTCGGAGGCTCCGTGCTCTAATGTGTCTAGACCCCTGAAAGGCCCCGGATGGCACGCTCAGGGTTGTCCTGCCCCGACTCCGCGTTCCGTGGCTTCGTTTCGGTGGCTTGCATTTGGCCCTCGGGAGGGTATTGACACCACGGACATCGGCAGCCCCTGACGGATGGCCTTGGGGGCTGCCCAGACCTAAGACGGCGGCAGAGAAAACGTGAACTCAGATTAAACCGAAAGGTGGGTCATTCCATAGCCATCCCACCGGGCACAGCGCGGGAGACTGAGGAAACGTGTCCACCGCGATCCCCTTCGGCAGAGAAGGATCCCCCGTTCTTAACAAAGGAGGAAAGTCCCAACGTTCCATCTTGGTTTACCTCCCTTCGGCGTTACCCGTTAAGGTAAAGGACGACGTCCCCCGGGCACGCCCACACACGTTCACGGTGCGGACGTCCCCAGAGTGCACAAGAGCGTTCCGTGAGCATCTGGTGGCTGCGTGGCGCTTACAGCGGAGAGCGTCACGCACCGTGTGTGGTCTGGAGATTGGGTCCGGGCTCTGGGGCAGCCCGCCCGGCCTTGTGCCGCCCAAACCCGAGGCCCAGGGCAGCGTCCGTCATTGTCGCCGTTGGACTAACTCAAGCCCCCAGTCCTGAAGACGCCCAGCTCAGCGAACACTCGCCAGCCAATCACCCGTGCCCGACTGGTCCCCAGATGTAGAAACAGGACGGCCTGAGCTCTGCCACCCCCTGGACCCTTTGAGTCACTCGCCTGCCCCTGCCCCAGTGGTCACGGCCGTCTCGACCCTGCTTTACCTGTGCTTGAGGGGTGCCATCCATACTCTTGTGTCTGACTTCTTTCTCTCGGGGCTGTGCACGTGACGTTCGTCAGCACTGGTGCAGTGCCCGCGGGGTGTCCATTCCCATCACCACCTAATAGCCGGTTGGGCAAACGTGCCTCGGTTTATGAATTCGTTCCTTTCCTGATGGACCCTCAGGTCATCTCCAGGTGGGATTCCTGGGACGGTGCAGCCACGACCACGCGTGGATGTGTGTCCGCTCCAGCAGAGTCCACGAGACAGCGTTCCCACGGGGCTGCGCCACCCCCCGCCGGCCCGGCGGAACATTCTGGAACCTCCACACGTCGCCCGCGCCTGGTATCACCTGCCTTTACCCTAATTTTCATCTTCGCCGTTCCGACGAGTGTCCACGGCATCTCACTGTGGTTTGAACTGAATCTCCCTGACGCCTAACAGGCCCGCACACTTCCTCGTAGGCTTCTTGGCGGTCTGGACGCCATGTTGAAAAGCGTCCATCGAAACCGTTGTCCTGCTTCCCACACCTGTTATGGATTTGCAGGCGTTCTCTGCGTGTTCCAGACAGGAATATTTTTGTCAGACGCGTGGGTGACATTTTCACTTCCTTAGCGGTGTCATTTGATGAGCAGAGTTTCTTAATAATCTTCGTCTAGTTCAACTTTGCAAGTATTTCCTTTTACGGCCGGCACTCTTCGTGTCCTATTGAAGAAGTCACTGCCTACTCCGAAGTCGTGAACGTGGTTTCTTGTGTTTCTTATGAAACCTGCGCATCGAGATCTGTGGTCTATCAGTAATAATTGTTCAGTAATTGATTGCTGCATGTGCTGGGGAGCACAAGCGAGCCCTTGTGACCAAGCAGAGGGAGGAGGGGTCCGCGGTGTGGAAGATCCGGTCCAGGGCGGGGACGATGCCGGGGGCTGGTGGAGGCTCCGAGGAGAGACGTGAGGCTGGAAGGAATCAGGAGAGGGCTCCTGTCCTGTCCTGTCCTGTCACGGGGATGGCAGCCTGCAGCAGGTCAAGGGTGTGGGATGGTGACATGGAGGCCGTCAGCATTATTTGAAGAGTGGGAACAAGAGGGGAGAGCCAGGGCAGGGAGTGGGGCACTTGGGGTGGGGGCACAGGGAGGAGTCAGGAGGGGGAACTGTCCAGACCCCTTAAAGTCCAGGCTAATAGGAGGCACACGGAGCCCCCTGGGCAGAGCCTGAACTCTCACTAAAGTGGGTCGGCACCGAGGGTGTTGTGGGGGAGGGGGCTTGGGATCGGGGTTCCCCCGCGCCTCTGCCGGAGGTCCTGCCTCAGCACAGGCACTGGCACGTGGGGTGTGATCATTGTGCCTTCGCTGAATGAATGAATGAATGAATGAACGAATGAATGAACAAACGAATGAATGAATGAATGAACAGGGAGGTGAGGCTCTGATCCCAAGCTTTGAGCCACGCGTGCTTCCTTTGTTGCCTCCGACAGCTTTGGAGAGAGGTGGGCGTGGTCGGGGGCTACACGCCCCGGACCCCACTGTGGCCTCTCGACACCTGACGGGAGCCTGGCGCCCCTTCCTGCCCCCTGGCCCACGGGGCCGCAGCACGTGGACGGCCTTCCTGGCGGGGTTACTCCTGCTTGTGGGGGCACCCGTGGGAGCCAGCCCGCCTCAGTGGCAGCCCTGGACAGGACCGGACAAGGCCGACTCTGGGGCCACCGCGTGCCTTGGGCTGTGCCGTCCTCCCGCCGTCCGCCCTGTGCTCCTACTTCCAGCGTGGGAACAGAGCCTGGAGAGGGGAAGGGCTTGCCCGGGGTCCCCGCCCTCCCCTCCCCTGCCCTCCCCTCCCGGGCCCTGGGCAGGCCAGCTCCCCCCGCCCCCCTCCGCCCCCCCCCCCCCGGGGAGCACCGCAGGGGAGCACCGCAGCCGCCCTGCTCTGGAGGGCTGCGTGGGGCTTCATGCTCTCACACTGCCTGGAGGTTCCTGATGAGTTTTGAACGAGGGGAACGGGCCCCGCGCGTTCCCCAGCCGGCGCCGGCCCCGGGGCTCCTCCTCCTGGGTGGACAGCAAGGCTTTTCCTCTCTCTTGAAGGCGGTCGCCCGGTTCGGGACACAATCCCGTCGGATTGCATGTCAGGAAGTGAGTGCATAAAGACAGGAAAAAAAGGAACACTCGAACCTTTCCTGGTGAAAACGGAGGCCCGTTTTAGCTTTGACATCAGGGCACCCGTGGGCCTTTGCCAACACGGAGGGGGCATACGGTCATGCAGGTTGGGGTGACAGCTCTCGAAGGGCCCCGTGCGCCTGGCTTGGGGACACTCAGGGCAGCGGGCCGGCAGCCCTCCTCAGGCCTGAAGGCAAGAGGGCATAGCGAGGGGGCAGCTGGAGCCCCGGCCACCCTGCTCCTGCTGGGGGCTGGGGGGTCTCAGGAGAATCTTTGCACTGTCCTATCTGCACGCTGGAACCCCTAGAGCACCCACAGTGTACTCAATACACGATAGCTTGTCATTTGAGGGTGGCCCCAGTGCTCCCCGTGGAGTGCCCACCGGGCCCCAGCCCATCCGGCCCTGCCCCGCCCCGCCCCACCCCTCCCCACCCTGCCCTAGGGGCAGGTGCTCAGGAGAGGCACCCAGAAGCTCCAAGAGGCTCCCCACGGCCCCTCCAGGAGCTGAGCGACCGACCCTAAGATCTGGGTGGGGGAGGACAGCCTTTTTCCTTTCCTTGTGTCCACTTCTGAGTCCATCAGTCACTGGATGGGGGCCGGGAGAGGGTGGACCTCGGGCCAGATGGCCCCTGGCAGCCCAAGGCCACGTCTGCAACGGGCCAGTCTCCAGCTCCTTTAGGCCAGCAGCGTGGGGGGCTCTGTGACGCGCCCAGTGCATCCCAGGGGACGGGACCCAGACCGTACCTCCTCGCTGCCGGTGGGTCCCTTGGTCTGACCTGATGTTCCACGGGACCGCAGGCCGATGGAGCGCTCTTTCGGGAAGCCCTCGGTGGCGGTGCCCGGTGAGGGCCCCCGGGGCAGGCAAGGCCCGGTCCGGTCGGGACGGATCTTTCGCTTTGCCCCGCACGTTTGACAAAGTGGCCGTCCTGCCCCTCGTGGACTCGTGGCGGACCCGCGGAAGCCGGAAATCAGCTGCTGAGCGGTGGTGACATTCGTTGCTGCCTGTCTCACGACCCACCCCAGCCGTGCTGCCGAGCGCCCCGGGCAGCTGGCGGGCTGGGGCGGAGGCTGCTTTCTGGAACACGGAAGCCAGAGGCCTCGAGACGGAGCACATCTGGGGCCCCTTTCCGAAGTACCTGCCATCGGGCGGCTGGGGCCTCCCGGGGGGGGGGGGCTCGGCGGAGAAGGCCTCTGTTGTGCAGACAGCGGCCCAAGCCCCGCACGGCAGCCGCAGGCAGCCGAGAGTGGGGCTCAGGGATCTTTGGGGATGAGCCTCACGGGCTTGGCATGAAGAAAGTGCCCGCGTTCGGCTCTCCTCCCCGCTGTTCCTGAGCCCACGCACGGGGCCTGCGGGATTGCTGTGCCCACTCCCCATTGCCAGCTAGTCTGGTGGTGGCTTTGGACGGGGACAGTTTGGAGCCGTCCCAAGCCAGGTATCCACATCCCCCTCTGCCCCTGGAAGGCCACGGGCTTGTGTCTGGTCGCCCACGTCCTGTGGCTGTCCCAAAGCACCAGATTCCAACATGACTGCCCCCTGTCCGCGGCCACCCCTCACTGGGTGGCTCCCCTTTGGGTCTGAAGCTTAATGCCATCGGTCCAGGGCACGCCAGTGGCCAGGAGCTCTGGGCCTTCCTGGCCCCAGAGCCGCGGCTGGTCTGACCAGCCCCCGGGGTGAGCTGGGCGTCCCAAGACTTCCGTGCTCCTCCGGGGGCCCCAGCCTCGCCGGAGGCAGAATCTGGTCGTCCTGGCTCTGAGAAGGAGGCCTCAAGGGCCAAGGAGGTCACGAGGCTGAGAAGGTGCCGCAGGAACGCGTCCCTGCGGTTGTCCAGCCTCCCCGACCTCACTCCCGGGCACCCCTGAGCTGGCCTGCCCGTGGCCTTGTCTGCAGGCCCGAGTGTGGTCCGACCGAGGCCCCCCCCCCCCCAAAAGCCTCCGGTTTCTGGCAGCGGACTCTGGAAAGATCAACAAACAGCCCCGAGCGGTGGAAACATCTCTGGCTCTCCGAGTTCAGACAGACAGGGCCTGGACGGAGAGGGACCCCGGCCGGGGCCGCCGCAGAGAACAAGGCTGCAGCCCGTGTGGGGGAGCTGACCAGACACCCTCTGGCTGCCGGGAAGCCGGTATAGACAGATGGCGTGTGTGCTTCACGGGGCAGAGCCGGGAGCGGGAGCCTCCGCAGGGCCTGCCCAGCAGAGCCTTCTGGGCCTGCCATGCCAGCAGAGGTGGGGGCGGGGGGAAGCAGGAGGCAGGAGAGGCTGCTGTCCCCACCTCACGGGTCCCTGCCTGGGGGTCCGGGTCCTCACTGAGCAGACAGGGGTGCCTCGCCGGGTGCAGGTGGCTGTCACAGGAGGCAAAGGACTGGGAACCCCTGCAAAAGCCTCCCTGGGGGAGGTGCACGGGGTCGGCGTTACAACTGGCCTCCCCATCTAGGGCCTTGGAGAACAGAAGCAGCCAACATTTACTCGTACTTGTACGTTGGACACGCTCCCAGGGTTTTTCCTGCCATATCGTCCCGGTGGCTCTCAACCACCAATCAGTTAGGACTGATTATTTGTCCCACTTTACAGACGGGGAAACTGAGACCCGATAAGGCTCTGTGGCACTGACAGACAGAAACCAGGTCTCTGGCCTGGCTCCCCCCGCAGGGCCCCCACAGGGCCTTGGGGAGGCCCCTCCGGGGGTGCTGCCCTCTGGGGGTGTGATCATTTCTCAGCACGGGCTTTAAGAAGGAAGGAGAACTTTAGAAAAAGCTAGAAGCCCATCTGCTGGTAGCACTGTCTGTGTACTGGTCAGAGATGCTCCTCCTCCTCCTCTTTCGCTTCAGGCATCACCTCCGGCATCGCCCTTGTCACACGTACTCAAATTTCCCGGGGACCCACTCTGAGCAGGGTTAGCTGCGGGGAGGGATCTTTGTTTAACTTTGCTGATGAGAACAAGGAGCCCGGAAGCCCTTCCCTGCGTCCGTCTGGCCCGCAAGGGAGGAGAGGGGACAGAGGAGAAGAGAGTGATGATCAGGGCTGTAGATGTCACCTTGCTCACACCTCCCCTGGGAAGGGGTCCCTCCACCTGGGCCTTGACCCGCGGTGACGAGCGGCTGCTGGAGCTGAGCTTGGAGGCGGGTGAGGACTGAACGCGGAGCCCTGGGCCGCCGTCTCCCGAGTCACCTTGGACGTCCACTCCTGATCCGGCTGTGGGCTCCTCGAGGGGCTTTGTCGTCCTCGCGCCTGTGTTCGGCTCCAGCCCAGGGCCTGCCCAGGCAGCCGGGGGCCCTGCGGGGATGTCAGGGGGGGCTCCTCGCTGCCAGCCGTGGCCGCGAGCCGCTCCGGGGACCGGGTCCTGGTTTACGGCTCGCGGGGACCCTCCCGCCTGCTGTTCTGCGGAGCGAAGGCTGAGGGCCCCGCGCGTGCGGGGAGTCTGATCCCTCCCAGGCAGTGGGCAGCAGGAGCCTTCTGGAGGCACGGGGTCCCCATCTAGATGAGTTCCACGGGGGGTGGGGGGGACATTTCAGGGGCGGAGCCAATAAGACAGGGACGGTGACTCGAGGAGCTCCAGGCACTCAGGGCTTGCAGTCCCCGGTCCCAGCGGACCCCACGGCAGGTGACGGACAGGGGCGGGGGGCCCGGGGTCACACAGCCGGAGCGTGCACCTGGAAACCAGACCTCGTTCTCTTTTCTTGCAGCTTTTTCCTTTAATGCCCTTCCATACTGGCAGGAAAGACGTAAGGACAGTGTCGGGAGGTCCTGTGCTCCTCCCTCTCCAAAGACGTTGGTCCCCTGGCTCCCAGGTCCCTGCGGGCTCGCACTGGCCACACTCACACTGTCACTTTCTCTGCACGCATGCACGCGCACACACGCGTCTTTCCTCGGATCGTTTGAGAGTAAATGGGAGATGTGGTGCTCCTCGGCCCCCAGACACTTATGCCCACTTCTGAGAACGAGGACATTCTCTCACACAACCTGGGACGAGCCGTCCGTGCTGGGGCGGTGGCACAGATACGACGCGATGTCTCTGCCTGGGAGGGACCCCGGCGGCACCCTGGGGCACTCGGGTACCACCCCTCTCCAGTCTTTGAGTCTGGACCGGTGCCTCGGCCTTATTTTGTCTTTGTGTGACTCTGACATTTTGAAGAGCAGGGCTGAGTTACTGAGGGTGCCTTTCGCTGAGAGCCCGGGCCCGTCCGTGTGCACCAGGCCACCCACTGCCCCCGACACCCTCCTCGCCGTTACACCTCGCAGCCACTGCCCGCCGGCTAGCCCGGGTGTGAAGGTGGGGGCCTCCCGTCTTCCCGGGGCTCTGGGGCGATGACGATCACCCTTGAGACGTGTGGGTGCCCCTCGCACAGGGCTCCAGGGGAAAACTCCCACTTAGCACCCTAAGATCCTCAAGACCGCCCCAGACGGGGCCAGCAGAGACATATAGGTTCCAGGCTGTTCAGACGATGAGTAAGTGAGCAGGTGAATGAATGAAGGAGTGGGTGAGTGAGTGAACGAATGAATGAATGAATGAGCCAGTAGATGAGTGAATAAAGGAGCCAATGAAGGAAGGAAGGAAGGAAGGAGCTGGTGAATGAATGAATGAGGGGCGGGTGGGTGAATAAAGGAGATGAATGAATGATCGAATGAACGAGGGAGTGAGTGGAGAAAGGTCTCCAGGAGGAGGCGGCCGTGGCTGGGGAGTCAGACGCTAGGGGGTTCAGTCTTATCTCCACCTGTCCCTGTCCTCGGGCACGTCCCTTCTACACTCCGGTCTGCTTCCCGGCTCGCCATCACGCCCACAAGGCGCAGGGCTGTCGCCATCAGCCCCTCTCCCTTCCTGGTGAGCTCAAGTCCTTGGCGGGGGGGCGGGGGGCAGCAGATCCCCCAGAGGATGTGGGGTGGAGTGAGCTGGAAGGGCCCCAGGGAGCCTTTGTGTCGGGCCCGTTCCTTGCGCCCCAGGCTTGATGCCCAGTGTGGTGGCTCCCGGTGGGTTCCACAGCCCCTTCCTTCCCAGCCTGGCTGGTGGGCGGGAGGGCAGGTGCGCAGCACCTGGGGACTGTCTCAGGGTGAGGGAAGGGACAGGTGGACAGGTGTGTGCCAGGGTCTGATGATGGCACTGATGATGAGGAGGAGGAAGAGGAGGGGAGGAGGAAGGGGAGGGGAGGAGGAAGGGGAGGAGGAAGAGGAAAGGGAGGAAGGTGAGGAGGAGGGGGAGGGGGAGGTAGGGGAGGAGGAGGAGGGGAGGAGGATAGAGGAAGGGAGGATGAGGATGAGGGGAGAAGGAAGAGGAAGGGGAGGAGAAAGGGGAGTAGGAGGAAGAGGACGGGAGGAGAAGGGGGAGGGGAGGAAGGGGAGGAGGAGGGGGGAGAGGAGGGGGAATGGGAGGAAGGAGAGGAGGAGGAGGAGGCTGAGGAGGGGGAGGGGGAGGAGGAAGAGGAAGGGGAGGAGGAAGGGGAGGAGGAAGGGGAGGAGGAGGAAGGAGACGAAGGGGAGGAGGAGGAGGGGGAAAGGAGGAGGAAGGGGAGGAAGAGGAGGAGGAGGCCTAGGAGGGGGAGGGGGAGGAGGAAGAGGAATGGGAGGAGGAAGGGGAGGAGGAGGAGGAAAGGGAGGAAGGGGAGGAGGAAGGGGAGGAGGAGGAAGAGAAGGAAGAGGAGGAGGAGAAAGGGGAGGAGGAGGAGGAAGGGGAGTAGGAGGAGGAAGGGGAGGAGGAGGAGGAAGGGGAGGAGGAGGAGGAAGGGGAGGAGGAGGAGGAGGAAGGGGAGGAGGAGGAAGGGGAGGAGGAAGGGGAGTAGGAGGAAGAGGAGGGGAGGAGAAGGGGGAAGGGGAGGAAGGGGAGGAAGAGGAGGAAGCTGAGGAGGGGGAGGGGGAGGAGGAAGAGGAAGGGGAAGGGGAGGAGGAGGAAGGGGAGGAGGAGGAGGAAGGGGAGGAGGAGGAGGAGGAAGGGGAGGAGGAGGAAGGGGAGGAGGAGGAAGGGGAGGAGGAAGGGGAGGAGGAGGAAGGGGAGGAGGAAGGGGAGGAGGAGGAAGGGGAGGAGGAGGAAGGGGAGGAGGAAGGGGAGGAGGAGGAGGAAGGGGAGGAGGAGGAGGAGGAAGGGGAGGAGGAGGAGGAGGAAGGGGAGGAGGAGAAGGAGGAAGGGGAGGAGGAGGAGGAGGAAGAGGAGGAGAAAGGGGAGGAGGAGGAAGGGGAGGAGGAAGGGGAGGAGGAGGAGGAGGAAGGGGAGGAGGAGGAGGAGGAAGGGGAGGAGGAGGAGGAAGGGGAGGAGGAGGAGGAGGAAGAGGAGGAGGAAGGGGAGGAGGAGGAAGGGGAGGAGGAAGGGGAGGAGGAGGAAGGGGAGGAGGAGGAAGTGGAGGAGGAGGAAGGGGAGGAGGGGGAGGAGGAGCTCGCTCATCCCTGAGAAGGCCTCTCACAGGGGGCTGCTCCCGGCCGGCCCCCCAGCCCGGGGGAGGGGGGGCACAGGTGCAGAAGCCCGCCAGCCGTCACGTGCTCCTCTGCTGGGGCTCCGGCACCTGCCAGCGCCCGGCCCTGCTCTGAGGGCGACTGAGGGCGACAGCGGGAGGGGGCGACAGCGGGAGGGCGGGAGGGCTTCCCCGGCCCCTGGACGCAGACGCCTCCCACCTCGTCCCGGCTCTGCAGGTGACCCCTGCCAGCGCGCACACCGCGACGGGCGGCCTCTCCGGGCAGGGCCTGCGGACGCCCGGGAAGTGCTCTTCCCTTCGCTGCCAGCTCCGGGGGAGGAAATGGGCCCCTGGCGGGTCCCCGACTACCCAGGGTCGCACTGTGTGTCCCAACAGGACGCCGCTTCACTCGCCCCCCAGCCCGGAGGCCAGTCCCAACCACCACCGTCCCCAGGGTCTCTGGGAAAAGGCCCTGGCCGTGGGAGCCCCCGAGGGCCCAGGGAGAGCCCTGCCCTTTCCGCGCGGCCTCTGCAGGACATGACCTCATCCTTCATGGGGTGGCTCGGCCCCAGGCCAGCAGATCGCACTGGGAACGTGCGTCCTGCGCCTCCAGCTCCTGGGGACAGAGAGCTCGGCACCAGCGGATCCCACGGCCTCGGCCCCCGGTAGCATTATCCCGGGTGGCCTGGGGGACACGGGGACCCCCGCCTGGGCGCTGGAGTGCTGGCCCACCCAGCAGGGGCAGTGGGTGGCGAGAGGACGGCGGGGTCGGCCGGTGGGCAGGGCTGCAGGAAACAGACACACCCAGAGGAAGTGGCCGCTGGGGGAGAAGCAGCCCCAGCCACGTGCTAGCACGGCACCCCCCCACCTCGCCCACCGCACCCACGGCGGGGCCAAGGGGCGGGGCCCGGGAGGAGCCTGGTGGCCCGAGGTGCCCTTTCCTGGGCAGAGGGAGCTGCGCGCCGTGGGTCCCACCTGGTTTCCCCCACCTTGGAGAGGTGCCGGGGCCTGTGTCATAGCAGAGCATCGTGACGGCCGGAGTTCCTGTCCCTCCCAGGCCATCATCCTGCCATTGCGCCCGGGGTGACCTGAGTGCTGTCCACTGCTCAGCCCAGGGTCCCCAGGATGGACGTGGGTCCCGCGAGATCGGGGTCCCGCCCCAGCTCAGCCGCCTGCCCAGGGTCCCCAGGTGCCCTGGTCTGTGCCTCAGAGTGTGTTTCTCTCTCTTGCTCCTCTTTGCAACATTCGCTGTGCGAGTTTGCTGGGGCCGCCATATACCAAGTCCCACCAATGGGACTCACACAGTGGACATTCACCGTCCCCCGGGCCTGGAGGCCCAGGTGTGGGCAGGGCCGGGGCCTCCCGGGGCCTCTCTCCTTGTGTGTGGACGGCCGTCCTCCCCCTGTGTCCTCGTGGGGTCGTCCCTCTGTGCGTGTCTGTGTCCCGATCCCCTCTTCTTGCAAGGACCCCGGTCACACGGGATCAGGGCCCACCCCGGTGGCCCCGTGTCACCTTAATCACCTCTGTAAAGACCCCCCTGTCCAGATACGGTCACCTTCTGAGGTGCTGGGGGTCAGGACCCCGACACAGGAATCTGGGGGACACAATTCAGCCCTTCACGCTCCCTGAGGAAGCAAAAGACTGTGCCATTTGTTCATTGCTCATCCATCTGTCCTGCCCGTACTGACCCAGTGCCCTCTGCGGCAGGGAAGGGGGTCAGCACGAGGCACCATGAAGACAAGGTGGTTGTGGCCCCTTTCCTCTAGCGGCTTCCAGAGTAGGAGGCCAGGAAGGGAAGACCGAAAGCGACAGGGAAACAAACAACCCAATGGTGACAGGCCTGGGGTCATCCTTGACCCCTTTCTTCTCTTACCTCCCACTTCTGACTCCAGCAAGCCCCGCCTCTAGAAGCCTCTGCACGCAGCCACCGCCCGGTCCCCAATGTCTGGAGCCTGGCCCCTGCCTCTGGGCTCGCCCCCATCCCCCCTCTGGCCCTGGGATCCCACGACAGCTACACCAGACCACACCGCATCTCGCTCACAACACACATGCGGATGTTCATTTCTGCCAGAGGAAACACACAAGTCCCCACGATGGCCCCCAGGTCGTGGCTGCCATTACCAGTCTGTCCTGGCCTCCCGCTACTTGCCAGCATCCTGCCTCCCTGCTCCCTCTCGAAACTGCAAACACGCTCCCGCCTCAGGGCCTTTGCACTGGCGGTGCCCGCTGCCTGGGACGCTGTTTCCTCAGACAGGCGTGTGGCCCTTGCCTTCACGTTTTTTAAGCCTTAAGGGAGGTCGCTCCTGACCACATCCTCCAAGCTGTCCCCCTCACCCTCTCCCACTTTCCCCTCTGGTGTTCTCCCCAGCCTGCAGATGATGTCATTCCCTGGCTTATTTCGCTCGTTGCCTTTCCGTCTCGACTAGGACGTAGGCTGCACGGGGGCAGAAAGCTTCATTTGTCGTCTTCACCGCTGAGGCCCAGCCTCGGCCACAAAGCGGGCTACGCGATCGGCAGTCGCGAACGTAGCTGAATTGTTTCGTTTCTCCTCCATGGCTGGCCAACGTTTTCCGTAATGAGCCAGGGGGTGGATTGTTTTGGCTGTGCGCGCCCCGCCGTCCCTGCCGCACTTACCCCTTCCGCTGCGGAAAAGCAGAGGGGACAGCGGCAACGTGCGTGGGGAGGGGGCAGGGCGGTGAGGGGGGTGGGGGTGGCACCAACACGGAGAAGGAGACAGGACTCCTCACCCAGCGGGCATCTGGCCTCAACTCTGGTCCCTTCACGGTGTTAGAACCCGGCCTCTGGCTCCATTTCTATGCCAAGCAAACGTGTGCCCCCCCCCCCCAGCTACGCACTTACAAGGATGTTTGATATTCACTAGACATCCCGAACACCGCGTAGAGCGGGGCTTGGTGCTAGTCTACACTTCCATGTTGCTGCAAGCAGACGATATTCACTTGATGTTCCCTAAACCCTCGTGAGGTCGGGGCTGTCCTCACCCCCATATGTATAGATGGGGAAACGGAGGAATGGAGAGGCTAGGAACTCATCCCAAAGTCCACCACTGACAGGGGTACAGGAGGCCCGGACTCGAACCCAGCCACCTCCGACTCCAGACCCCAGGACTTTTCTGCTGGGCTCACTGCTCCCAGGGGTCCAGGGCGCCACCAGCGAAGGCTGTCGAATAAAATAAAGGTTATGGTTAGGTGTGGCTGTGTCACGGTCGGGGAGAAAAAGGAAAGCAGATCTCACAACCTCTAGGAACCTTCCCGAAGAAATGAGCAGCACACTTTGCTCAGTTCTTCATCCCGGGCAATATTCGAGGCATGCTAGATATCAGCTGTTGCTTATCTGAACTCAGATTTAACTGGACAGCCTGTATTTCTGTTTGCCAAATCTGGAAGCCCCCCTGTCGGCTGAGGTTGGGAGCTACGGGGCTGCCCCCTCCACCAGATGGGCTGGTGCTCACTCCTGAGTTCCCCCGGATGTGACATCTCGAGCCTTGCTGGCTGAGCTCTCTCCATGCCTGGCCGAGGGGCCAGGTCTCACTGCCCACAGGTGGCCTGCCCACCCCCCACCGACCCAGGTCCGTGAGCTCTCGCCCTTGCTTACCTTGAACCTCAGCAGCCCCAGGCACCTGCGAAGCCTCCTGCTCGTAGCTGCTGTGTGGAGAGGGCAGGATCTCGTGATCAGCCCCATGCGACAGTCCCCTGGAGGACCGGGGGCATACACCTCCCTGTGCAGAATGCGGGAGAGGGCCCTGGTTCCGGGCCAGCCAGGGCGACGCCGGGGGGAGCGCTAGCTGGGGCAGCCTTCCGGAACGGCAATTTCTCAACCCGTGTCCAAATGCCAAAAGTGTGTATCCCCTTTGACTCAGCATTTCTACTTCTGGGAACCGACGCGAAAGAAATGCTCCAACCAGGTGCAAAGAGGATGGCTCAGGGATGCTCATACGGCCGTGGGTTACACCGCCTGGAACCCGACGGCAGCCGGAGCGTCTCCCGCTGCTGCGGGAATCTTCAAGCGTCGACGTGATGGAATTGGAGCCGTCTTTAAAAATCATCTTGGGGAATCTCCGTGGACACGGGAAGGTACCTGTGACCGGCTCTTGAATTCAGAAGGCAAACAACCCAAGAGCAAGCATCCTGTTCCCCTATGTAGGTAAGACTGCTTGCCCGTGTGTGCGCGCGTGTGTGCGTGTGTCTGTGCGTGTGTGTTCACCAAGATGGCACCCGCAGAACGGCAGGACTTCCGGCTTTCGCCCGACCTGCACCCTCGTCTTTGGTAGCAGGACTCACAGTTTTTAGCCGGGCACACGGCTCATCTTGATAAAGGACGTGTGTCCTGGCTTCTCTGCAGCTGAATGTGGCCCTGTTACCGACGGGAGGTAAAAAAAAGGAAAGAAATGACATATTGCAGCTTCCAGAAATCTTCCTTAAACTTAAGCGGCATGCACTTTCCTCATCCCTTATTCCATCCTGGAATGTAGAAGTGACGGCTGGAGCTCCAGCTGCCGTTCTGGACCCCGAGGTCTCGGGAGGATCGCGCCTCCAGGGTGATGGCGCAGGGGACAGTAAGAGGTCTCAGTCTTGGAGGGCTTCGTCAGACAGGACCACCTCTCCGCCCGTTTGGGGACTTTCACACGAAAGAGAAACCAACTTCTGCCTCGCCGGAACCACTGACATTTTGGGAGGTTGTCTGTCACTCAGCTGAACCTGACCCTGGCCGCTCCAAGTGGTTTCTTTAGCTGGGCAGGATTTCGGGGGTTCTAAATTCTCTTTTGACATTTTGTTTTGGTTCTTTTAAGCTCGTGACTTGGACATTTATGCATCGCTTGTATGGGTATTGTTTTCTTTTAAGCTTCGTTTCGAAACAAATAAATAAAGCAGACGCACCCGCTTACGACGCTCCACACGGTGTCCTGAAACCTTTAATGAACGTCTGGCTTAAGCCCTTACAGCAGCCCTATGTCATTATCCCGACCCGGCAGAAGGGGGAGTGACACAGAGGAGGCCTTGAGTCCCTCGTCTACCGTTCCTCAGCTGGTCGGGGCAGCACGCGGGCCGCCTGCCTCGCAATCCACCCACCTCCCTGGGTCCTCCACCCTCAGAGACCACCCTCCCCCCAGCCCACCCTGTCCTCTTCCGCCATCTAAGGCTCTTGCCAGCAGGCACCCGGGCTGACTTTGCTGTGGCTGCTCAGGGACCCGGGCATGGGGGTTTGTGGCACTCTTTCTTCTCTCTGCTCATTCCACAAATAGTCATGAGTGCCCAGCCGGGGCCCGGCTCTGTGCTTGGTGACCCTAGCCCGGAAAACCAGAGACACCTGCCCCGGGGAGTGCCCCATGATCTGGATCTGAGGCCGGCACAGGAGTCACCTGAGTGAAACGGGGATAGGAGTGGATATGCTCGTCAGAGGCAATGGTGTGTGCAAAGGCCCTGTGGCAGGAAGAACTCACCAGACACCCCCCCACACACACTCCCTCATTCAATGTCCGCCATCGCTGGTTCTTTCCCCAGCCCGCTGGTTCTACAGCTGGTCGAAGGTGAGGGAAACCACAAAGGGGTTGTGGTTGTCCCTTCACCTCGGCCACCGTGGATGGCAAGAGCCCTGTCTCGCAGGCCTGCCCTAAACCCTCTGCCCTGTTGGGGCCCAGAGCCTCCTGAGTAGGGGTTTCCTATCTTCCAGACTTCAGACTGAACCCCTTTGTGGTGGGGGGGGGGGGGCTTGGGCCTGACCTGGGCCCCCTTTGGCCTTCGTGTCACTGAATCCAGATTCCTGTTTTAAGATGTGACTCACATACGTCACCCCCATCTGGTCCCGGGTCAACTCTCCCATCAACGGCATCATCCTCCTGACAGAGCTGTGCTGCCCCAACTTGCTAAAGCGCTCCTCTGACCCGTGCTCTCCCTCTGTGTCCCTCACGGGCTCCCTATCGCCCTCTGTCTAAACTGCAGGCCTCTGCTGCCTCAGAGAGTCAGAGCAGGGCGGTCGTCTCACCCGCAGCCTCTCCTGCCAGGTTTCCCTGAGTCTCAGATGTCCACCAGCCCCCCAAGGGCGGGGGCGAGGCTCTCGGTCTGTGCCCTCAGCAGCGGTTTCAAAAGAGTTTGTTTTGCTTTCCAAACAGATTGTATCGAGCGTCCGGCCGGCCAGTGGGTTGGGGCCAGAGCACAGGGAAGAGCTATGGCCCCTGGACATGCCGAGTCAACCTCCCGGACGGGCAGTGCCCGCAGGAGCTGCCCCAGCACCAGGTTGTGCTCGCGCCCGGTCCACCCCAGCTGAGGGCCGTGGAGGCGGGGTCTCTGGGCTCTCAGGGGGTTCCACGGTGAAGACTCACTCTGTCCCCGTCCCCACTGCGCCACCAGGGGCTCTCCTGGGCAGACCTCCGCCCTCTGTCCTCCCAACCCCAGCACGGGGTCCCTCGGGACTGTCACCCTCACTTTACAAACCGGGAGGCGGTGTTACATGCCTGGAGCCCACTAGGCCTTCCTTTCTTCCCTTCCACAGCGGTCAAGTGACGGCATGCTGACCTGGGTGCATGGCCTCCATTTCCCAGACTCCCTTGCAGCAAGCTGTGGCCAGGAATAAGGTCCCCATCTGGGACCCGAGGCGGAAGCTACTCGCTGAGAACAGCTGAGCACAGGAGGTAAAGAGCCCAGATAGGCCTGGGCGGCTCACCTGGCCTTCCGGGGAGAAATTAATGTTGCGACGGAACCACCGGATTTTCAGGCCTCTTTGTTACGCAGCTGTGTACTGACTACTAGAGAATCGCCGAGGCCAGGCGCTGGGGCGCTCATGCCTTTCATCACTACACAGTCTACTCCTGGTTATGTCCCTTTGGCAGATGGATCCCGAGGTGTCTTGCCAACAAAGTGAGCACACTGTGGGCTGTCTGTACTCAGCCCAGTACCTGGCCCGGGGCAGGTGACTGGCGTGGCCTGAGAGCCCCAGAGCACGGACCCGAGCAAAGAGACCAACGTCAGAGCGCTGAATAGTGCAGGGTGCTGGGCCAGGCACCTGGCTGTGTGGTCTTGATGTACGGATCTGCACACAAGGGGTAAGACGCGGGGACAGGCCCTTCGCAAACCGTCTCCGTCCTTTTATCCTTGGCAACTTTCCTGCGGAATAACTCGCGTACCCCACGATGTGCCCGTTTGAAGTGTGCACTCCAGTGGTTTTGGGTGAATTCAGAGCCATGCCCGCATCGTCACCATCAACCTTAACGTTTTCTTTACCCGCCAAAGAAAGGCCACACCCCTTAGCCCCACCCCCGGGTTCCGCCTACTTCCCCAGCCTCTCCCACCCCTGGCAACCGCGGTCTCCTTCTAAGTGGAATCGCACAGTCTGTGGGCCTCTCACTAATGTAATGTTTTCGAGGCTCGGCCGTGTTGTAGTGTCTGTCAGGCTCCGGAATTTCATTGCTTTTCAGGGCTGAACAATATTCTCTTGTACGGACAGACCCCATTTTATTCATCCATTTGTTGGTTGGTGGGCATGTAGGCTGTTTCCACTTTGGGGCTGTTATGATTAGTGCTGCTACGAGCATTTACACGCAAGCGTTCGTGCGGACCTCTGCCTGCCCTTCTCTAGGTGTGGAATCGCTCGTGCGTCGCCAGTTGGACCGATTTTCGCACCGAGACCAGCGTGGGCTTCGCACCTGGCTCCACCATTCACAGGCTGGGCAGGCTGGGCACGACCCTGGGCAGCTCGCCGGTAACAGGGGGGAGGGGGCGACGGGTCCACTCTGCAGAGGGGTTCTGCGGTTATGACCGGACCGGGGAGCTGGCTGAAGGCCAATTCTTCTCTTTAGGCTGAGAAAGGGCAGGGGGGATGGGACAGAAAGAGGCACCAAGGCCCACACACACCCCACCCCTCCACGCCACCCTGAAATTTGCCTCGTATCCCCATGGGCCTGGCCTGGGGATGTGCAGAGCTGTCCACGAGCCCCTGCCTCTCCATCTCGGCCCCAAGCCTCCACCTTGTGGCCCTGGGTTACTTGGGGAGGCCACAGAGCCCTCAAGTCTCTCCCACGGCCAGGACAGAGGCTGGGTCTGACTTGGAGCAGCCCCTGGGGTCTCTCTGAGGGGAGCGGCTGAGCCCTGCCCATCAGGGACTCTGGCTTGCCCCCGCCCCCAGCTCACCCGCCCCTCTCCGTGGTTCCAAGTGACCTTAGCCCTGCTGCGACATTGGAAGGGACGTCAGCCTGTGTGGGTGGCAGTTGCTATGTGAACCCAAGGCCTTCGGCGCCTCTCAAAGGCCTGCGTGGCCCCTGGACACCTCTGGTGGCTCTGCCCTGACCTGGCCACCTCGAGCATAACCGTGGCCAGTACTGACTGGGGAGCACCTCACCTGGGTCGTCCAACTTCATCCCCACTTGGACCCTGTGAGGCAGGTGCTGCCTTGACTCCCACTTTGCAGGTGAGGAAACCGAGGCACAATGAGGAGGGAAATCTTCTCTGGGTCCCGTGTCAGAGAATTCAAACCCAGGCGGATGATTCAAACCAATCATCTAGTCAGTGCCTGTGGCTTCACCCTTGGGCCCTGGTATTCTGGTGCCGCCCCGTGCTGGGGGAATGGCAGGGCAGGCAAGCTAGAGGTCTATGCACAGAGGACAAGGCCCAAAGGGTTCCTGGATAGTGGGGCCCCAAGACTACAATGAGAATGGTGACCTTAGAGTTGTGCAGTGTACAACGTATACACCCACAGTGGTGGCCTTGAGAGGACCCAGGGCTGACATGAGGGCAGATGGGCTAAGAGACCCTCATGAGCCCTGTAGGCTTGTATACCAGCCCCTGGAGAGAAGTGCTGTGCCTTAGTCTTTTTGATGCTCTCAGGGCTTTATGCCCCCACTGGGACGGCCAGGAGCTGAAACCAGGGAGGGGCATGGGCCAGTCAGGAGGTGGCCCCCACTATCCCCTCTCTGAAACTCAAGGTGAGGTAGGTTGCAAAATAACGCTATAGTAATTCTAATCAGCTGGAGAAAGATTAGGTACGGATACTACAATTCCTAGAGTAATCACATGCAGAAAAAGAAATAAAGCCAGAAAGCCAATAGGTAAATTAAAATGGAATATTAAAAAAATCTCAATAATCCAAAGGCATGCAGAGAAGGAAGAAGAAAGAAACAAAACTTAGAAAGGACTGACGTTGTTAATATTCTAAAAATGCCAATTAAAAGCAAGAGATCGACAGAATGGACAAAAAAAAAGCAAGACCTGATTACACGCTGCCTATAAGAGATTTACTTTAAATATAAAGACACACATAGGTTGAAATAAATAAATTGAAAAAGATACACCATAAAAATAATAAGCATCAGGTAGCTGGGTGGTTATATTAATATTAATTAAGATGTATATTAATAGTAGACTTCAAGTCAGAAAGTATTATCAGAGATAAAGGAGACATTTGTTATAATAGGAGGGATGATTAACTAGGAGGCTGTAACAATCATAGATTTTTATGTGCCTACTAATAAAGCCTGAAAAGGCATGAAGCAAAATTGACAGGATCAAGGGAAGAAATAAACAATTTCACAATCATAAAAGGGAGATTTTAACACCCCTCCCTCAGCAATCAATAGAACAAATATACAAAAAAAAAAATCAGCAAAGACATGGAAGGTACAAACAACACTATTAGTCACTTTGATCTAATGATATTTATAGAACACTACATCCAGTAACTACAGAGTGCAAATTCTTGTCAATTGCACTTTTTGTCAAGATAAACCGTATGCTGGGCCATAAGTCAAGTCTCAGCAAATTTTAAAGGACAGAAATCATCTGGAGTTTGTTCTCTGACAATGACTGAATCTCATTAGAAATTAATAACGAGACATCTAGGGAAAACCCCAAATATCTATAAATGACTCATGAATTAAAAATGAAATCACAAGAGAAATTAGAAAATAATTTGAATTGAATGATAGTGGAAATATATCATATCAAAATCTGTGGGGTGTAGCAAAAGCAGTGCTTACAGGGAAACTTAGAATTTTAAATACTTGCATTAGAAAACAAGAACAATCTAAAATCAGTTACCCAAAGATCCAACTTGGGTAGCTCAAAAAAGAAAAGCAAAGTAAATCCAAATGAAGAAGGAAGGAAATAACAATGAGAAGAGGAAGAACAATCAAATAGAAAACAGATAGCCAAAAGAGAAAGAAAAAAAATGCCAAAAATGGATTCTTTGAGAAGATCAACAAAATAAACTCCTCGACTGTTGAAGTAAATAAGAGAGAGGGAGAGAGAGAGAGAGAGACTACAAATATCAGGTCCAAAACCAGAAACTGAGAGAATTTGTCACCACAGATCCTGCAGAATCTTAAAGAGCATCGTGAACTTCTTTATACCAACAAATTCAGCAACTTAAATGAAATAAATGAATTTGTGGGAAAAGCAAACTTCACAAATTGATACAAGAGGAAACAGAAAATCTGAATAGTCCTGCATCTTTTAAAGAGAGTTAACTTACTAGCCCTTTATCTGATATGTCATTTGCAAATATCTTTTCCCTTTCCATCAGGTTGCCTTTTAGTTTTGTTGATGTCACTCATATGTGGATCTTGAGAAAGTTAACAGAAGACCAGGGGGGAAGGGAAGAGGGGAAAAAATAGTTACAGAGAGGGAGGGAGGCAAACCATAAGAGACTCTTAAATATAGAGAACAAACTGAGGGTTGATGGGGGGGTGGGGAAGAGAGAAAAGTGGGTGATGGGCATTGAGGAGGGCACTTGTTGGGATGAGCACTGGGTGTTGTCTGTAAGCCAATTTGACAATAAATTATATTTTTTAAAAAAGAAAGTTAACTTAGAATAATAAAAAAAAAACTCTTCCAAAAAGGAAAATCCAGAACTAGATGGTTTTGTTGGTTAATTTTATTAAACACTCAAGGAAGAAATGAATCAATCTTACATACGTTTTTATTTTTCTAGAAAGGAAGGAGGAAGGAAACATCACCCAAATCATTTTATAAGACAAGCACAACCGTAATGCAAAAACATGACAAAGACATTTTTAAAAATAAAACTGTAGACCAACATTCCTTGGGAAAACAGACACAAAAATCCTTTTAAAATATTAGTCAGTCCTATCCCATAATATACAAAAGTAACAATGCATCAGGAATAAGGAGGGTTTAACCTAGGAATGCAAAGTTGACTAAATATTTGAAATGTGATTCATAATATTATCACATAAAGGAGGCAAATTTCATAAATTAAAAAAAAATCTATTTAGAACAGCAACCCTCCCTCAAAAAAAAATACTTTGAAATAATCTAATAAGAGGCAACCAAGACTCCATATTGAAAAACTACAACTTTATTGAGAGAAATTTAAGAAGAACTAACAGAATAGAGCCCAGAAATTCACCCATGCATCTATACTTTGGTTTAATTTATGATGCAGGGAAGAATATACCATGAGGAAAAAGATAGTCTCTTCAACAGAAAAGAAGACTAGACAGGCACATGGAAAAGAACGAAACAGGACCACTAACTTACATCATACATGAAAATTAAAATGGATTAAAGACCTAAATGTGAGAACTGAAACCATGAAACTCTGAGAAGAAAACAGGTGGTAAACTCCTTAACATGGGTCTTGGAGATGATTTTTTTAATGTGACACCGAAAACAAAATAAACAAATGGAGCTCCATCAAACTAAAAAGTTGCACAACAAAGAAAACCATCAACAAAATGAAAAGGCAACCTACCGAATGGGAGAAAATAATTGCAAATCATATATCTTCTAAGAGGTTAATATCTATAATATATAAAGAACTCATACAACTCAATAGCAAAAAACACAAACAATTCAACTTTTAAAAGAAGCAGAAGATCTGAATAGACATTTTTCCAAAGAAGACATACAAATGGCCAACGGGTACGTGAAAAGATGGTCAACATTATTAAGTATCAGTAAAACGAAAACCAAAACCACAGTGAAATATCTCCTCACAACCATCACCATGGCTATTATCAAAAAGACAAGAAATAACAAACGTTGGCAAAGATGTGGGGAAAAGGAAACTCATGTGCTGTTGGTGGGAATGTAAATTAGTGCACCACTATGGAAAACAGTATGCAGGTTCCTCAAAAAATTAAAAGTAGAACTACCATAAGATCTAGCACTTCGCCTCTTCTGGGTATTTATCTGAAGAAAATAAAAACTAATCAAAAGGACCTATGCACCCTCATGATGACTTCATGATGCACTATTATTTACAACAGCCAAGACAAAGAAACAACCTAAGAACCTAAGAAACAACCTAAGAAACAACATCCATCAATGGATGAATGGATATATGTGTGTGCACACACACATGCACACACACACATGCACGCACACACATGCAATGGAAGGTCATTCAGCCATAAAAAAAGAATGAAATCTTGCCATTTGTGACAGATGACACGGATGGACCTGGAAGGTATGCCAAGTGAAATAAGTCAGAGAGAGAAAGACAAATACCGTATGGTCTCACTTATATGTGGAATCTAAAAAAACAACACCAAAAAAACCAAACTTGTAGATAGAGAAGAGACTGGTGGTTGCCAGAGGTGGGGGCTTGGGGTGGGCAAAGTGGGTGAAGGGGGTCAAAAGGCAAAAGCTTCCAATTGCAAAACAGGCCATAGGGGTGTAATAAGCAGCATGGTGCTTCTAGTTAATGATACTGTATTGCACACATGAAAGTTGCTAAGAAAGTAAATCTCAAGAGTGCTCATCACAAGAAAAAAAAAATTTTTTTTTCAACGTTTATTTATTTTTGGGACAGAGAGAGACAGAGCATGAACGGGGGAGGGGCAGAGAGAGAGGGAGACACAGAACCGGAAACAGGCTCCAGGCTCTGAGCCATCAGCCCAGAGCCCGACACGGGGCTCGAACTCACGGTCCGCGAGATCGTGACCTGGCTGAAGTCGGACGCTTAACCGACTGCGCCACCCAGGCGCCCCAAGAAAAAAAATTTTTTTTATGATTATGGGAGGTGATGGATGTTAACTAGCCTTATAGTGGTGATTGTTTCTCAATGTATACAAATACCAAGACATTTAAAAAAAAAGTAGAAGATCCTGGCATTCCCCAATAAAGCCACTTAGTCCAGAAAAAAACAAAAAATAAAAAATAAAAAAAAAGTAGAAGATCTAAACAAGTGAAGAGATATACCATGTTCATAGATTGGAAGACTCAATATTAAGATGGTAGTTGTTCTCAGACGGATGTATACATCCAATACATTCTGGTAAAAATTTATAAGCTAATACTAAAATGTGTATAGAAATGCACAGACCTAGAATGAATGAAAAAACTTTATTTTTTTCTATTTTTTTTAACGTTTATTTATTTTTGAGATAGAGAGAGACACAGCATGAACAGGGGAGGGTCAGAGAGAGGGAGACACAGAATCTGAAGCAGGCTCCAGGCTCTGAGCTGTCAGCACAGAGCCCGATGCGGGGCTCGAACTCACGGACCGCGAGATCATAACCTGAGCCGAAGTCGGCGGCTTAACCGACTGAGCCACCCAGGTGCCCCTGAAAAAACTTTTATAAGAGAATGACAAAGTTGGAGAACTTATCTGATTTCACAATGTATGTGATTGATACAGTTTGGTAGCAGCGTGAGGACAGACACAAGGATCAATGGAACAGAACACAAAAATGGCTAATTGATTTTTGACAAAGGTGCCAGTGCGGTTCAGAGAAGGGGAAAAACGAGTCTTCAAAAAACGGTTTGGATCCACTGTATTTCCACCTATGTGACTTCTCAGTGAAAGCAGAGGAGAAAACCTTTGTGACGTCGAGGTGGGCCAAGATTTTCTAAAAATATGAGAAGTGCAAACCTTTAAGGGAAAAATTTAAAAATCAGTCTTTAAATTAAAATTTTCTGTTCTTTGAGAAGACACCAGTAAGAGAATGAAAAGGCAAATGACAGACAGGAGATATATTGATAGCACAGATATCAGACAAAGGATTCATGTCCAGAATATATGCATGTCTCTAAGAACCCTAAGAAGACAAGCCGATAAAAGTGAGCAAAAGACTTGAATACATCTTGAATTAAAGAAGATAAACAAATGGTCACACGACAAAGTCCTCAACATCATTAGCCATTGTAGAAATGTAGATTCAAATGACAGTGAGGGGCGCCTGGGTGGCGCAGTCGGTTAAGCGTCCGACTTCAGCCAGGTCACGATCTCGCGGTCCGTGAGTTTGAGCCCCGCATCAGGCTCTGGGCTGATGGCTCAGAGCCTGGAGCCTCTTTCTGATTCTGTGTCTCCCTCTCTCTCTGCCCCTCCCCCGTTCATGCTCTGTCTCTCTCTGTCCCAAAAATAAATAAACGTTGAAAAAAAAATTAAAAAAAAAAAAATGACAGTGAGCTACCACTGCACCCCCACCAGGATGACCAATGACAAAAACACTAAGCACACCAAGTTCGAGCAGGGATATAAAACTACCAGAATTCTCGTTTATGCTGGTAAGAGTTTAAAATGGTACAACCACTTTGAGGGAAAGGTTTGGTACTTCCTTACACAGCTAAACACATACATATTGTGTGACCCAACTATTCCGCCCCTAGATGTTTACTCAAGAGAAATAGAAACCTGTGTGTCCACACAGGGGTTTGTACAGGAATGTTCACAGCAGCGTTATTTGTAACAGCTTAAACCTGGAAACAACCCAAAGGTCTACCAGTGGGTGAACATATAACAAGTGTGATGCGTTCACACAGTGGAATAGTATTCAGCAACAAACAAGAGTGGATTGTTGGCACATGATACACCATAGATGAACTTCAAAACATTCGTGCTAAATGAGAGAAGTCAGACCAAAAGAAAGAGCGTGTACTTTGTGATTGTTTTTGTATAAAGTCATAGAAAATGCTAACACACGTCTAGTGAAAGCAAGCAGATCAGCGGTTGTCCCGGGGACAAGGGCAGAGAGAGAGGTGGATTACGGGGGTCCAGGGCATGTGATGGATGAGTTCATGACCTTGCTTGAGTCCATGGCTTCACACGTGTTTGCATATGTCAAACTCATGAAATTGAACACTTAGATATGGATAGTTTATTGTACACCCATTGTATCTCAATAAAATTGAAGTAAAACTTCATTGAGCTGTACACTTATATTTACCCTAAGTTATACTCCAATGAAAAAGTAAATAAAAATTGGGGCACCGGGGTGGCTTAGCCAGTTAAGTTAGCCAGTTAAGCATCCAATTCCTGATCTCAGTTCAGGTCATGATCTCACAGTCAGGAGATTGAGCCCAGCTTGGGATTCTCTATCTCTTCTCCTCTCCTGCTTGCACACGTTTTCGCATGCTCGCTCTCTCTCTCTCTCTCTCTCCCCCCCCCCTCAAATAAATAAATAAGTAAACTTTTTAAAAAAGTAAGTAAAAATTTAAGATGCATGCTTGGTCATGTGATACCCATCCCCCTAAGCTCTCTCTGCTGTCCCCGGAATTAATCCTTCAATGGCTCCTACTGCATTTGGTAGAAACCCACAGCCTGTCGTCCCCAACGGGCAGCTTCCATTTCCTCAAAATGTTGTCCTTCTCATTCGAATACATGGAAGTCCACTGCGTTCGCGTGTTAGGGCTTCTGCCACAAAGTCCCACAGACTGAGTGGCTTAAGCCACGGAAATTTACGGTCTCAGTTCTGGAAGCTGGAAGTCCGACATCAAGGTGTCGGCAGGGCCAGGTCCTCCTGAAGGGCCCCCTCCTCCTTGGGGGTGCTCACGAGTTCTTCCCTCTGTGTGTCTGCGTTCCAATGGGCTCTTCCTGTAGAGACACCAGTCTTATGGGACCAAGGCCCATCCCCATGGCCTCACTTTAATTGGACCACCTCTACAAAGACCCTCTGTCTAAACGAGGTCCCATTCTGAGGTCCTGGGGGTTAGGACTCCAACATACGAATTTGGGGAGGGGGAGACACAATTCAGCTCATGATACCCCCTCCTTGCAGAACCCCCTGCCCCCTTCCCCTAGCCTCTCCCACTCACCCCCTCCCGGCAGGCACTTCCAGGACCCCCAGGCCACGTTAGCCCCCACGGAGGGTGCCCTGGATGTCTGTCTTGCAACATGAGTCCCCTGTGTCCCTTCTGGTCTTGCCCCAGCCCTCTTTGCTCGTGTCTGTGCTAATTCAGGCTCTGGTGAAGAGTGCCAGGACTCTGTAGGGGTGGCTCCTCGCCCTTGACCTTGAACCTTGGGGGGGTGACCCATGTGTCTAAGAGCCCTTTAGAGGTTGGAGCTAAGTTGTCTCCGTGGGACGCTGCTCAAAACCACCCCTTCCTAGGCCGCCTGAGCCCCGTGTCCTGATGCCCTACAAGCTGTCCGTCTTCCCTGGGCTCATTTCCCTATAGATTTCTTTCTCAAGATCCCTTCTCGGGGTCTGCTCTGGGAACCCCTCCTAGGACAGGCGGTAGGTTGGGTTTGGGGGAGACTGGTGCAGGCCCAGTTGGCAGAGGGAGGTGGGGGGTCCCAGCCCTTGGCCATACCCTCGGTGTGGACCACCAGTAGGATTTGGGGTACCCGCTGTTTGCAGAGTGGGAGCCGGCCTGTGAGCCCCCACCCCGGACTCACCTCTGTCGGTCTCTGGGAGCCACTGGTCAGCTGTGCGTAAAGCCTCTCCAGGCTTTGCCATCAGGGCCACCGCAAAGGGGACACACAGTGACCAGGACCTCAGCTTCATCTCTCCCCCTGCCTCATGGCATCGCCTCATCTATAAATGGGACAATAAAGTCCCACCTCGAGGGGTCGTGGGGAGAAGTTCACCTTCTCTGAGAGAATGTTGTAGGGCCTAGCATGGCGCTGCCCCAGTGTAGGCAGGGCCCGGGAGGGATATATTTTGTGTGCGGGTGACAGTTTGAGTCACTCCAAATCAGCGTGTCAAGAGTGTCCTCACCCAGGCCCACGCTGTCCCACGAGAGAAATACCATGACGGCCAGAGGGACCCATTTGCTTGTGAGGCTGTCCCCCCTCGAACCAGGGCTCCGCACGACCCTATAGGTCATCAGGGCACCCAGCGGACCCCACGCGTTCACCCTCCGGGGGCCTCGGGAACAAACAACCACAAACTGGGTAATTTAGCACAATGGAAATATATTCTGTCCCCATCTGGAGACCAGAAGTCCAAGATCAAGGTGTGGGCAGGGCAGCCCTCCCTCCGGAGGTGCCAGGAGAGGGTCCTTCCTCCTCTTCCAATCCCGGGGCTCCAGGCATCCCCGAGCTGGTGGCTGAATCACTCCTGTCTCTGTGGTCACACGGCCCCTCTCTCCTCCCCTCTTATAAGGACACCTGTCACTGGCTTAGGGCCCCTTGGATAGTCCAGGAGAGGCTGGTCTCAATTACACCTGCAATGATCCTTTTTTCAAATAAGGTCACATTCACAGGTCCGGGGACTAAGACACGAACCCCATGCAGCCGACGTGGGGACGGTAAGAACACCGCACAGGGAGAAAGGAATTGCTGGAGCGTGTGTGGGTTCAGGCCCGACTGAGGGCTTCCAGCCCCGGGCACCGGAGGGGGACTTGGAGAATTTCCAGGGAGTGACGGCAAAGCAAGGAAGGGTCCCCACGGTGCAGGGCCTCGGGCGGGGCCAGCAGGTGAGCTGTGTGAACCTGGCAGGGCGCTCGGCCTCCGGGAGCCTCGGTTTCCCCGCCTGTGACACGGGGCCGACAGTGGTCCCAAGGCATGGGGATGCCATGAAGGCTCACGTGAGAGCAGGACTGAGCCTGCCACCAGGTCCTCCCTGACTCGGGGTGAGGCCGGTCGGCGGAGGCAGCCTCCAGGTGACAGGTGACAGGGTCCAGGTGACAGGCGGATGCCCCAGGCCACCTCTGGAGCCCACCCACAAAACCCGAGGGCTGGTGAGCCGCGTCTGCCTCGCCCTCCAGGGAAAATTAAAGAAACGAATACAAGGTGGCCGCGGAAAAATGCAGACTGTGGGCCATTTACGTGAGTGATTAAAATTCTTTGGCCGGCTACGTTTCATCCCACCTCCAGGACACAAATATTCCCCCTTATGAAGTTCAAATGCAACGTGTCTGATGGGGCCGGTTGTTAGGGGTGGGGGGGGTCCCGGCTTGCGCACTGGTGGCTTAGCCCAGAGCCCGGCGGCGTCTTCAAAGGGGCCCCGCTAATCACCCCCTTCCTCAGCGGGCGCTCGGCCTCCCGGAGGCTCAGCCCCTCGTCCCAGCACGAGCCCTGCCCCCGTGTAGACAAAAGCATGCGGCTGCGGGGCCACATGTGACCCTGCAGCGTGGGTCGCTGCCACTGGGACCCTGCCCCTGTCCTGTGACACCATGGGGCCCCTTTCTGCTCTCCTGCTCCCTCTGCCTTGGGCTTAGCCCCTGCCCCCCGCTTCTGCCCTGCGCCCGGACATCAGAGCAGGCCTTAGTCCTGCTCCGTTCCGTCCTGCGGGTCCACAACATAGTGCCTGGGCAGGGCGTCCAGACCTGTGGGACCCGGCCTGCCCCTGACGTCCAGCTGTGTGCCCCGCCTATGCGCCTCCAGAGAACCCTGACTCTGGTAGGCCTCTGCGTCTCACATGCTGTTCCCTCTGCCTGGAATGCAGCCCTCCCCCTTCCTGCTAATGCACATCTATCCTCTGGGTCTGTAAGCATCGGCTCGGGGAGCCTGAACACAGACCCACAGACGGGGCTTACGCAGCAGACATTCACTGGCCCCGGGTCCCAGAGGCCGGAGCCCGAGGTCCAGGCGTGGGCAGGGCCGGGTCCCCCCGAGGCCTCTCTCCTTGCGTGTGGACGGCCGTCCGCTCCCTGTGTCCTCACGGGGTCGTCCCTCTGTGCGTGTCTGTGTCCCGATCCCCTCTTCTTACAGGGACCCCGGTCACACGGGATCAGGGCCCACCCTAACCACCTCGATTACTTCTGTGGAGACCCTCTCTCCAAATGAGGACTATTCTGAGACACTGGGAGTCAGGGCTCCAGCATATGAATACGGGGGACCCACCTCAGCCCACAACAGGGTCTCCACTCCAGTGTCATTTCCCCGGAGGGCCTTTGGCCCATGGGCCCCCTGCAGAACAGATCAGAAGCACCTACCACCTCCCGTGCTCCCCCTGCCCGGGCCACGCGCACCTCGAAATTGCTTGCTCTCCATCTGCCCCTCCCCCCCAGCGTCCTTGAGGACAGGTGTCCATCCGTCTTATAACCACTGCTTACCTAGTGCCTCTCCCAGAGCAAACGTTCAGCATATATTGGTGGGAAGGTGTACAAACTCACCGGGGCCTTGTCTCATGCAGTCACTGTTATGGTTAACACACACACAAACACACACACACACAGGGTCCACGTGTCACTCAGGAATGCCTTCACTAACAACTAACGGGGAGCCCCACTAACCTCGACTTTTGTTCTCACACAAGGAGTCTGGAAATAGGCTGCCACTGCCGTCGGCTCAGTGGCTGGCCTCTCTACGGTTCTTCTGGCTTGCCGTTCCCGCCCGTTGCCTCTTGGCTGCAAGATGGCTGCCACGGCGCTGGGCCTCACTTCCACCCCCAAGGTGGGAAGAAAGAACGCCCACTGTGTTTGTCTTTCCTTTCCTTCTTTTTGGTCAGGAAAGTTTTAGACATCCCCCAAGTTCCCAGAAGCCTTCTGCTTATGTCTCAGTGGCCAGAAATGGGTCACATGGCCATCCCATGGCTAAGTAGGCTGTGACAGGACACCCGTCCTCTGCAGTGGGAGGCAGTGAGTCAGAAGGGCTAGATGTGCGATCGGGCGACCGAGCTAGCAGCGTCTGTGCAGGCCCGAAGCCCACAGCTCACTTCAGCCGTCTCCGCTGGTTTGTCCGTACTTTTCGAGCCCCGTGAAGGGCACACAAACCGTGTAGCCGTGAGCTGCCCCTCCTCCCACGGCCCCTCCTGAAAACACCCCACGGCCCCGGCCCCCCGCCCCCTCCCTCCCTGAGGCACTATTGCATCGGAACCCGCCTTCTAGAAGGACAGAAACCCTCCCGGGGAGTGGGGGGTTTGGGGACGGAAGGGAAGGGAGGAAGCCCCGGGGACCAAGCAGGACCCCCTTCAGGGGGAGGCGGAGGGCGGGCTGGGAACACTGGCAGCTAGCTTTACCCCAACACGAGTGAACGAATGAACGCACGAATGAATGCATGAAGGGATGAGCGCAATGATACTGCCTCTGCCCCCGAGAAAAGTGTGGGCACATAGTAAAGAGGCCCCACGGGGTGTGGAAATAGGTTGGAGCAGAGCCCTCGGTGCGAATCTGGAGCTGGGCTGGGCCATTGCTCCAGGCTGGCCTCTCTCTGGGGCTCAGGCTCCTTATCTGGGGAGCAGTGATGGCCCAGGTCCCGGCTTCCTCCCGGGCTCCGCCTCTGTGTCCCACACTGAGCACAGAGGTCTGTGCGCAGGTGTCCCGCTTACGGGGGAGGGTGGGCGCACGGTCCCCGGGAGGCCCGGCAGACAGAGCTCAGAAGAGCCTGGGGCCCAGACAGGGCTGCCTCGGAGAGACGGCTTCCAGGACGGGCCCTGAGACCAGCAGGGGGAGGGCTACTGCTGGGTGCTGGGCGGCTGGCACTTCTCCGGGGAGTAACTAGGAAATAGAGAAGCTTCCTTAAAAACCGTGAGAAAATGGGGCCCTGGGAGGGACGCAAGGGAGAGGACTAGAGTCAGGCGCCACCCAGGCACCCCTTTGACCCGGGGACGGGGCAGGGGGGTGGGGAGGAGGGACACTGTTGTTATCCCGCTTCCGTGTGTGCATGTGTCTGTCAGCCTGGCCCGTCGTCCCACTCCTCGCCCTTGCACCTGTGGAGAAGGACAGCTGGCCTGTTTGGGGAATCTGCCTTTGGCCCAGAGTTCTAGGTAGGGTCCAGCAACTTGACGGAAAAGTTGTACGTGACTCCTGCTCCCAGCTCTGTGGGCATCCCCAGTACTGGCCTGGTCTTGCCCTCCAGACACTCACACCCTGGGGAGCCGACTGTCCGTGACCATGACCCCAGAGAAAGGAAGCTCGGGAGGGGGAGCCACAAAATCTCGCAAGACAATTCCCGCTCCGGCTCAGCAGGCTGGGCTCCTCAGAAAGCTTGCTGGTCCCACTGAGACAAGGGCGCAGAGGTCAGAGTTTCGGGCACGGAAGCCGGGGCAGGGTACCTGCGAGGACCTACAGAGTTGGGGGTGGAGTGTGATTCCAGAGGGCGAGTGGTGCCAGGGGACACGGTCTAGCCAGGGCGCAGGGTGTCACTGACCCCTGGACGTCCAGCTGGATATCAAAAAGGCGTGTCTTCGGAGGAGGAATGACATCCTAAGGCAAGACCCACTTTCCCTACAACAAACATAGATCAAGCCCCAGTGGGATCTATGGGAGACGGTGTAGGAAGGGCATGCCCCGAGTCAGAGGAGCTTGGGGACACCTGGGGCTCCCCAAAGCTCACCAACAAAGTAGGAGGTCAAGTACATACAAGTTCAGGGTCAGCAGGGAGAAGTGATGCTATCCACCAGGACAGAAGTCAACACTCTCCAGGGGCAGAAAAGAGAACCTACCATCCCCACAACGTCTCACCCACAAGGTGCAATACACAAGAGAAAATCAGTCGACATGGGAGAAAAAAGAAAAAAACCGACAAACGGGAAAATGAGACCCACAGTCAGAAGAAAGCAGTCAATAAAAACTAACCACATGATGACTCATGGGCCAACGTAGTAATTACAAGGACACAAAAAACATTAACCATCAAAGAAAAAAAAATAAATTGACTTCATCGAAATTAAAATATTCTGCACTTAGGAAAACATGATAAAAAAAAAAACAGAAAAGCAAATCACAGACTGAGAGAGAATATTCCCAACGCACATCTCTGACAACAGATTCTTAGAATATATAAAGGACTCTTACCGTCGAATCCCAAGACAAATAACCCAATGAAAATATGGGCACAGGACATGAACCCACACTCCACAGAAGGAGATATCCGACTGGCTACCAACAAACTCATGAAATGCCGCTTGTCATCGTTAGTGATCATAGGAATGAAAAAACACAAAAAACAAAACCCCAGTGAGACGCCGCTCGACACCCACCACAATTGGTTCACGTTAAAGACGGGTTTTTACTGGGTGTGGGAAGGGACCCGGAACAGGGATTGTCCTGCGTCGATGGACTCACTGGGCAGCTTCTGTGAATTCAAACACCCTTTCACTCTACGACCCACTTGTTCCAAAGCTGGGTGTTCACCCACGAGAGAGGATAACGTGTGCCCGCGGGAGACTCCTACACGTGCGTCCAGAGCTGGTCGCCGACACGTGAACGGATAAACCTTCTAGGGTTTGTTCGCAACGAAAAGGGACAACCCCGTGGACACACACGGCCTCACACCACCTCGCCACCGCCACGGGGGGCCAAAGGAGACGGTCCCAGAAGGGAACCCGCAATGTACGCTTCCATTTCCACGGGGCTCCACGGCAGGCGACTCAAACCACAGCAGCAGGAAGCACGTCGTTGTTACCCGCAGATGGGGGAGGGCTGATTGATTGCCAAGAGGCACAAGGGAACCTTCTAGAAAGGTTCGAAAGGTTAAAGGTTGCGGCTACCCAACCACGTGCATTTGCCAACCCCGCTGAATTGAATACTAAAAAGTGACGAATTTTGTTGGATGTGAGTTATACCTCCATACCACTGGTTTTTTTCAAGCCCAAGGCACTGGCGTCTGCCCTTCCCTTCCTCTCTGCCCCAGACCAGATTGCATACCTACCTTCGGCAGGTGTGAGTGCCCAAAACCAAATGCATTCTCCATGAGCTTGGCCAGGGCTGGATTCCTGGGTGTGCATGGAAGGGACAAGCATCAGCCCAATGGCAACATCACCCACGAGCGCCGCGTCCCCTGATGGCTGTGCCGCGTCAGCCAGCTACCCCCAGGCCACAAAGGTCTACAACAGTGAAGGTTCATGTGTGTGGCACATTCTGCATCGTAGCCACCAGTCTGCCCCACACTCTTCACGCCAGGGTCTAAGCAGAAGGCGCAGTCCTGGGGTGGAACATGCCATCTTTCCTGGCAACGCTCAATGGCACGTCAACACTTCCATTCCAAAGGAGGATATCGTCATATATTCTGTTGAGCAGAGTAAGCAGAGAGCCAAGCCCAGCAGCCCTGGGCAGGAACGCGGGCCCTTTCTGCAGGAGGCACTACCGAGTCTCACGGCCTCCAGGGGGCTGTCCCCTTCTCCTATGGGGAGGGGATGCAATCAAGTGTGAACACAAATGGCATAGATCACATCTTCCAACCCACCAACACACACACACAGACACACACACACTGGAATCCTACATAGAGCCTCATGCCTTGCAAAGGTTTCTCATACCCACAGTCCCATTTGCAAGGTCAGAGACTTAAAGACGAAGGACAATCTGGGACAAGGAGCCCTTTGGCAATTCGAACCATCACCCAGTCCCCACGCTGACTCATTTCTCCCGAGATGTTCTTCACCAACTGGTGGCCCTACGGTCCCCTGTCCCCCAGGCTAGAGGCCTAGGTTTCATCTCTAACTGCCCTTCCTCCCCGCCCCTCCACATCAACCAAGAAGTGTGTAATGAGGATCCTTATTATTACAAGGAACAGAACTCTCAGCTCAAACTGGATTAAACAACATGGGGATGGGACTTCATGAACCTAGGCACAGATGGTTCCAGTTCAAATTGTAAGGCCAGGAACTGTTGGTTGGTTGGTTGGTTGGTTGGTTGGTTTTCTCTCTCTGTCTCTTAGCTCTGCTTCTTTAAAGTTGGCTCCATTCTCAATGAATGGCAACCCCTAGTGTTGTGCAGTGCACAACCTGCACATCTGTCCCTGGTGGCTGCTCACATATGATGGGCTAAGGTGGGAATAGGAGTAGATAGCAGGCCACTCCCATTTCTGGGCAGCCAAACCTTCAGACATAGGAGGCATGTTGGGCAGGGCTGCATGGTTTTAGTAACCCCATGTGAGAAAACCACCTGAGGGTAGGGAATGAACCACCCAAAGAGATGTGAGGGAACAGTGCCCTGAGTGCACAGGGCTGGGAACTGTGCCTGACACCAACAACTCATAATTCATCGGCGTCAGTTAGAACACTAAGAATGCCTTTTGCTTTGAAGTTGGTCCCACCCAGCAAATATTAAAAGCAAGACCAAAAAAGAATCAAACTATCTCCAGGGAACTTAACTGCCTCCAAGAACAAAGGTTAAGGGGCGCCCGGGTGGCTCAGGCTGTTAAGTGTCCGACTTCAGCTCAGGTCATGATCTCATGGCTCGTGAGTTCAAGCCCCTGCATCGGGCTCTGTGCTGACAGCTGGGAGCCTGGAGCCTGCGTTGGATTCTGTGTCTCCCTCTCTCTCTCTGCCCCTCCCCCATTCATGCTCGCTCTCTCTCTCTCTCTCTCAAGAATAAATAAACATAAAAAAAAAGGAACAAAGGTTAAGAACGTGTTTTTGGAATAAAAAAATAACACCCAACAAAGTAAACTTTGTCATGTCAGCCATCCAACCAAAATCATCAGCAGGAAAATACGACCTGAAATGAGGGGAAAAAATCAACCCTTCAAACAGGCAGACAAAGGACAAAAATGAGAGGCTCAAGTAGACCAGAGCGTGGAAGCAGGTGTGAGCAGCATTCCACACGACACTAATGCCAGAGGGAAGCATTACCAGAAACTGATGGAGAAGCATACAAGATCTCTGTACATTTCCTGCACAGGGAAGGTTATTCCCCAAGCAAGTGTTTTATGTTTTCCAAAGCTGCTGGAAAGATGGAACGTATGAAATAGAAACAAGGAAGATACAAAAAGACCGTGTGTGGATTTCTAGAGAAGGAAACAATAACATTTCAGATGACTTACACCCTGGCCGGGAGGATGAATGGTGGGTTAGACGTTGCAGAAAGAAAGAAGGGTGAACTTGAAGACAGAGAAACCGGAATTAGCCGAAATGAACCACAGAGAGGGAGACGACTGGCAAAGAAATGAACAGGTGACAGGAACTGTGGGAAATGTTTAAGTGTTCAAATATAAGTGTCAGTGAGATCCCTCAAGGAGGGGAGGGAGCTAGAAAACAAAATATTTGGAAAAGTAACCTAAAAAGTTTCCAAATTTGTTGAAAACTCTAAGCGCAGGGATCCAAGAAGTTCAATGAACCTCGACACAAGCAACACAAGGAAAACCACAGGGAACCCCATCATTATCACACTCTCTCTGCCAAGTCGCTTCCCTCCCTGTGCCTCAGTTTCCTCCTCTGTGCAAGGTCAGGGCAGGAGAGGTGACAACCTGTGAGCCTCCAGCATGGACACCCTTGCCAGGTGGACTAAAGCAAAGCACCCTGTACTTGGGAATCGGCATAGCGCCCCCTAGGTGCTGGATTCGGAGGAGCTGGGGCCGGTCTCCACTGCCAGCCCCTGGTAGCCAGGGGCCAAGCCTACCTGGGCACTCGGCCTGAGCACTTCTCAGCACACACTTTCCCAGAAGCCAGTGAGGGAGGCAGCAGCGGGACCAGAGCGTTGTCCCAGAGACAGAGTGTCCCAGCAAGAGGTGACCCACTGTCCCAGTCTGCCCCGGGTGGAGGGGGCCTCCAGGGCAGGGGGCTTTTCATGATGAAACCAGGCAAGTGTAACAGAACCACCACCCACAATGCCACCCCCTCCCCCTCGTCCTCCCCCTCCTGCCACCTGTCCTTCCCAAAGAGCAGGGTAACCTGTACTGAGCACCGAGGAAGCCACTGCTCTTAAAAGTGGGACCTTCTCACCAACCTTTCTCTCCCACCTCCAAAATGATTTCTTTGGAGGCAGGTAAAACCCAGTGTTGTCGGCCCCTTCCTGCCATCGTGGACCCTCAACTCCTCAGAGAACCCTTGAGCAGAATGGGCCAAATCTGAACATATGTGTATGTCCATTGCATTTGTGTTTAAAATGGTAAAAAAAATCGGCAATAACCTAAATGTGCATCGGTAGGGGTGAATCAATACATCTACGTGATACCGCGAAGAAGTTCCCCTCTAACAAAGCGGGGAGCTGGGTTCAGTGTCCAGAAGATTCCACGATGTGCGGGTACCTGGATAAAGTTCCAGAACATCAGGTCTGTGGTCCGCTGACAGGGAACGGAATGTTTCTATCTGGGGACTTGGAGAGAAGGCTGCAGGTGTCCCAGGGTTATCTCTGGAGGCAGAGGTGGTGATCGGGCGGTTTTTGCTTCTTTCCTTGTGCCTTCCTACACTGTTCAAATTGTTTGTTTATATAATCAGGGAAAGTAGCCATGGAAGTTCACAGTTTATGGCACAGTTTCCCCGTACAGGTGCTCCCTGTGTACGTGGGAAAGGGGAACTGCGCTAGGTCTCAACCTCTGTCCCCTGACGTCTGGGACCTGGGTCGGTCTCGCTCTGTTGCCTGGAGAGAGGGAACAGAAGAGCCAGGTCCAGCAAAACAAGAGGCTTTTGTCCTCAAACTTGGAAGTCAGCCCTGTCACAGATTTCGCTTTCTTGGGAAGGTTCTGGGGCTTCTAGGAGCCTGAGGAGGTTAGAGGTAGAGGGAAGGACGCTTTGGTTGGCAAAGTACAGGCACAGAGCTTGGATTCCCTGAGGTGGTTACACGGCTCATGTAACTGGGAGATTCAGGAGTGGACGATTCTATCTGCAGGTCAAGCTGGATCCAGGTGCTTAAACAAAGCCCCTGGGGTTCTCTTGGCCGCCATCGGTTTCTCTTCCTCTTCCTCTTCCTGTTTCTCCGTATATACTTCCTTCGGCCCTTCGGACCCCCGCTTGTCTTAGCAAGCCCCGGGGAGAACTCGACTTACTCCAGTCTGGGCCACACGCCCATCCTCGTGACGAGGGGACGTGGGGTGGGTACCAAGACTGACAGCCCCTTCGAAACCCACGACAAGAAAAATGGTAAAAAAAAAAAAAAAAAAAAATCCAAGTAAAAGGCGGCGTTGCTGCCTGAAGAAGGAGGGGAACCCTGCTGCACAGAAAAAGAAAATCACGGGAACACGATCCCCCACAGCCGTATTCGGTGGACCCCGGGACCTGTCTACACGGCTAGCGCATGCCCAGCGCCTTGCAGCCGTACGGCTTCCACGGTTTCCACGGGGTCTCGGGCACTCACTGGTCCTGGTCCCTCTGATCCCCAAGCAGCCCAGAAAGGCAGACAATACCATGGTCCCCCTGCTGACGAGGGAGCTGAGGTTCAGCGAGAGTGATACGTCGCCCCAGGCCACCAGGGAGTAAGTGGCAGGATCGGGTGGCCCGGCCTCTTGCACAGCTTTGCTCTCGGGCGTGAGGCGTCAACGCCATCGACACCAACACCCCGTTCCTACCACCGCCACCCCCACCAGCATCCCCGCCATTGCCACCGCCGACAACACCGTCACCATAACAACAAAAACATCCCGATCGCCTTCCGCCAGGCAGCTCGTCGCAGAGCCATACTTCTTAGCTGCAGCCACAGCCAAGGAACTGTGGACCGAAACGAAGGCGGAGATTTGACTGAGTCAGATTTTCCTAGTGGGAACTCCTTTCTTGGCAGCCGGGCCCGGGCCCGGCTCTCGTGTGGCGGGGTCCCAGCGTTCCTCTCCCAGCCTCGCAACGCCTCTTCCAAGATAGCTGAGCTGATTCCAAAGGCCTGTGACCGTGTTCTGGGGAGAAACACACGTGAGTCACCGGGGCTGACATTCCCGGGGATCTGACAAGGTTTCTACTTTGGGAACCTGCTAACTTTGACTCAGCAGAGATTCACCCAGCAAACTGGCCGGTGAGGCTGAAAACATGCCTCCGCCCCATGAGCCTCGTGGGGGCCAGTGGAGGCCGGGGCTGGAGCTTGCGGCCGTGTGTCCGGCGTCTCATGGGCTCCCTCGTGGGGTCTGGGACAGAACCGAGGCCGCGCGGTCTCGAGGGCAGAAGGCGGCAAAACTCAAACCCCACTCTGCGTGTCTCCAGAGCTCACCATCGTGATTGGCACAGGCTGTTCCCTCCTGTCCCAAGGCAGGGCCCTGCCACCCGCTCACGGACTGGGGAGCCCCACTGTGAGATGGGGCCTCTGTGGGGAGAATGGCGAGGGGGTCCCGGCTGGTCCTGAGGATGTGCTCCATCAAAGCCCCCTGGGAGAGCAGCGCCACATCAGGGGGCCACTCTGGGGTACAGACGACCTTCTCACTCTTCCTCCGACAAGCTCTCGCTGCCCCTTTCCTGTGCGAGACCTTCACAAAACGCCCAGAATCATCTCCGGTGGTGGTCAGCCCGTGGGGACACCCTTTCCTCTCTGGGGCTTGCATCCCCAGCAAAAATCCCCAGGGCCTCCGCCCCCACCCTGCAGCACTATGGTGCACAAACCCTCCACTGTGCTGGTCCCTTAGCAACCGCGAGCCGCTGCTGAGGGAGCTTGAACCAGGCTCCAGGGACGCACAGCGAGCCTCCAACTCCCGATTTTGAGGATCTCCAAGCCTTCTAAGACACAGGGAACGCAGGCACTGTGTTTGCACATAGAAAAAGCACCTGACTCAGGCTTGGAGAGTCAGGGAGGGTCGCTCAGGAGGCGTGAGACGACCTAAGGCCTGAGGAATTGTCAGGCGAAACACCCAGAGCACGACGGTGCCCTCACCCACCAAGTGAGGGCTCTGAGACGAGAAATGATGATGTCATCTGGAAGTCAGAGATCCCGTGAGGAGGGACGTGAGGGCCTGGCTGTCAAAAGGGGCAGGGACGTAGGCGGGGGGCAGGCCTCGAGGGCTGCCAGCCAAGACCACATGGCAGGGTTTTATGTAAAGCTGATGTACGGGTCGAGAACAGGCCCTCTGGCCGCTGGGTGGGGAAAGGATTGGAACAGAGCAAGACTGGAGGTTGGAAGGCCAGCGAGGAGACCGTCAGAGCAGCCCCAGGGAGAAGAGACGGTGGTCACGGGGGCAGTGAAGGAAATTTTGACAGACCCAAGAGCTCCAATGTCAAAGAGACCAATTGGTCTCCAATTGGTCAAAGAGACCAATTTGCTGATGGCTCCCCCCCCCCCCGCCAGGGAGTGATAGAGAGGGTGGCACCAAAGAGGACCCTGCGGGATCCGTTTGGACGAAATGGAGGGATTGTAGTAAGTCTGGAATAAGAGTGAGTTTCTCTTTTCTGGTCACGGCATAGTAACTGGAACTGTATTAGCCCCTCTGCCATTACAATCCTAAGACTGAACAGGAGATACGAAGCCATGGTCTTCAACTTGTATCAAAGGCAGAACAAGGCTGTGATCCCCAAGGGAAGGAAAAAAAGTGAGCCTCACGATCTCCCTGAGCCTGTGGTTGGGGATGCTTCCCCACAGCAGTGCAATGAGCAAGCATCCAAGTAGAAGAAAGAGATCCCAAGGGGCGCCCAGGTGGCTCAGTGGGTTAAGCATCTGACTTCGGCCCAGGTTACGATCTCACGGTCTGTGAGTTCGGGCCCCTCGTCGGGCTCTGTGCTGACAGCTCAGAGCCTGGAACCTGCTTCGGATTCTGTGTCTCCCTCTCTCTGCCCCTCCCCAACTTGCGCTCTGTCTGTCTCTCTCTCAGAAATATAGAAACATTAAAAAAAATTTTTTTAAAGAAAGAGATCCCTGAACTGAGGGAGCAGAGAGTTTGGGATAGCTGAAGCAGCTACAGTCTGCAGGGCTGGAATCTGGAGAAGGGGAAGCTTCAAGGGGACGAGGAGGAAGTCTATGTGAGGTCACCTGAGGCTTAACAGGTGGTATCATCCCCTAAAGGTTTGAGCGCGGGACAGAGATGCTGGATGTCAAACAGTGCTAGGGACCTTGGGGGCTCTTGCTCAACCAGAGCAGAACCTGCTTAAACCCTGAGGCATTTAGCTGTGACACCAGAAAGACCCTATCTTAGTAGTAAAGACCACACTTTATTTTTTTTTTAATTTTTTTTAACGTTTATTTATTTTTGAGACAGAGAGAGACAGAGCATGAACGGGGGAGGGGCAGAGAGAGAGGGAGACACAGAATCGGAAGCAGGCTCCAGGCTCTGAGCCGTCAGCCCAGAGCCCGACGCAGGGCTCGAACTCACGGACTGCGAGATCGTGACCTGAGCTGAAGTCGGACGCTTAACCGACTGAGCCACCCAGGCGCCCCAAGACCACACTTTAGAGTAAAGCCTACTGTAGGGTACAAATCCTGAAACCAAGCCTCGACAAGATTTTCAGTTTGGAGCTTGATTCTCACCAAGTTAGAGATGTTTGGAAGACATCTAAGGCTTTTGACAGGTCCGCGATAACAAATAGTAAACCAAGATCACACACATTCAAGCAATCAGCCAGGAATTGAGCTGTCTGCTAGAACAAAAATCAACCCTTCTTAGAGAAAGGTATCTGAATCCAGATGATATGATAAACGTATCGTCACAATGTCCAACACGCAATCAACAATTACCAAATGCACAAGTAAACAGGAAAATGTGACTCATAGTCAAGAGGGGGAAACAACAGTCGATAGAAATCAATACCAGGATATTTTGGATAATAGACTTCTCGGACAAAGTAATGGTTATAAACATGATCAAAGAAGTAAAGAAAAATATGTTTGAAGAATTCATGGAAAACGCGGCTATAATAAGGGAGCAGATAAGGAATCTAGGCAGAGAAAGTGGAATAGTAAATAAAGAACACAATGGAAATCCCAGAACCGAAAAGAGTAACAACGGAAATGGAAAGTTCGTTGGATGGAATCATGAGTTATTCAGCGTGAAACCTGTCACAACGTAGGGTATCCGCGTGGAGACGCTAACATACATAGCTGGAGATGGGGTCTGAAATTCAGCAGGGAGACCAGACTGGGAGACGAGTGTTTGAAAGTCGTCAGCATGGAGGGGAGAATGGGTAAACTTGCACCTAACGCTGTGAGGAGCGAGATAATCCTTGCCTCAGCCAAAGCCTTCACTCCCACTGGGGAGGTAAAATGAGCAAGCAAACACCAACCTCTAGAGAGCTTAGGTAACTGCTTTCTAGAGCTGTTGGGTGGGGAAAGGATTGGAACAGAACACCCACTCTTCCAATCCCACCTCTCAGAGGACTCTCCCTCCCCCCTCCAAGCATAGCCTCAGCCAACCTTTCCCCCTTTTGATCCCCAACTACTAATTACAAGCTCTTCATGAAGCAGAGAGGGGCCTTGGGGATGCTTTCTCTGCCAATTAGAGCTGGTTCGGGAAGATAACTACGAATGGGGCTCCTTGCTGGGTGCCAGGCACCCACTCCTTCCCACCCATTGCAAAATGTGCTCTGTGATCTTGCTTGATTCTGGAACCAGCAGCCCTCCCATGGAGGCCCCATACCCCAAGGCTCCCGGAACCTGAGTGGTGGGGGGGGGGGGAGGAGTGGCAGCTTTCAGGAGCTGCTCTTGGCAGCCTAGGTCCCAGGACCTGTTGGAACAAGGGATTCAGCCAGGCTGCTTGGATGAAGTCGAGGAGTTCCCCATCCAGTGGACAGGTAATGACTAATTATAGTCTTTATCTGAGCTCTTACCTGGAGCATTGTGTTAAGCATGTTACATTAATTGCCCTAATATCCCCCATGAAGTGACAAGCCCTCATCTTCCAGGTGAGGAGACAGAGGTTTAGAGTTCGGGGAACAATGCAAGGACAAGACAGAAAGCAGTTAAGACTAGGATCTGAACCCAGGTCTCTCCGACTCCAGAGCCTGTGTGTTTGGACTGAGGTGTGTGCCCATCTGGTTTTCAAACCTATTTCTTCTAGGCTCATCTCGGTCTCTGCAAATGGCTCATCCTTTTCCTCGTTGCTCAGACTAAACCCCTGGGAATCATCCCTCTTCCCTTTTCCCACAAACAGCTGATTTAGAAACCAAACCTTGTTGTCTCTACTTCCAAAATATGCCCTGAATTGGCCCAGTCTCTCTGGCTACACCTCCTCTACCCTCTCCAGCTTTGTCTACTGGGATGCCCTTCTCACTGCCTTCCTTGTACAGCACCCCCCCCCAAGGTAGCCTGAGTGGTACTTTGAAAAACTTACTCAGACCAGTTGCTCTCCTGCTTAACACCTTCCCTTGGTTTCACATTCTGCTCAGAACAAAATCCACAGTTCTTACCTCCAGGGCCCCGCACGATCAGCCCCTCCCTCCTTCTCGCCCTCACCTCCGTTCTAAGCCCTTGCTTCTTCTGCTTCAGGTGCACAAGTCTTTCAAACATTTTGAGAAAGCCTAACTCTGTTCATTCCTCAGGACCTTTGCCTTTACTGTTTTTGTGTCCTTTCCAGGTCTTCACATGGCTGACTTCTCATCAGGTCTCAAGTCAAACGTTACGAGTCTTGCCCCGACCACTTAACTGAGGTGCTCCACCCCCAAAACTGGTCTCTAGCCCACCTTCAAGCACTCATCGCTCTCCAAAGAGGAGGAAGCAAGATGGCGCCCGGAGTAGGTAAGAGGTCTTCCTGGAGGATTTAGAGGTAACACTGATCTCAAAGGAAGGAGACCCTGGAGAAGAGGAGCAGGGATGGTAAGTAAGGTGCAGAGGCAGGAATATACGCGGTATAAATGTGGGCTGCTGGGGGTGGGGGGGAGCTGGGAACCCAGGGCTTATACCTAGCAAACTCCTACTCATCCTTTGATACCCAGTCTCAATGACCCCACATTTAGGAAGGCTTCCCTAAACCACCCCACTCCCATCCTGGACAGAGATGATAATAATGATATCAATGGTGATGCAAATAATAAGCAGAACGGTCATTAAGCACCTTCCATGCCAGGCACAAGGTGTGTATCTTATGTGCATTGTCTTGTCTAACACCACAATAATCATCCCCATTTTTCAGGTGAGAACCTGAGGGTCGGTCACTGAGACACCCCCCCACCCATCCATAGTTGGTTTATACCTTCTCAAGCTACAGAACTTCCCTGAGTCACCATAAGGATTTATTTGTCTTCTGACTGTTTCCCCTTCTTCCATGTCCATATACACACACTGGGAATGCCACCAGGGCAGGGACAGTCTGATCGTTTTCTGGATCCCTGGAGCCTAACAGAGGAAGTGACTGAGTGAAAATTGTTTGAATGTTGGATGGATGGATGGATGGATGGATGGAAGGGTAGATGGATGGATGGATGGTTGGATGGATGGATGGATGGATGGATGGAAGGAAGGAAGGGTAGATGGATGAATGGATGGTTGGATGGATGGATGGATGGATGGATGGATGGCCTGCCGGCTCGCTGGATTGCTGGTTGGCTGGCTGGCTGGCTGGCTGGCTGGATGGCTGCGTCGCTGCGTGGTTGGGTAGCTGGCCTGGCTGGCTCGATGGTCGCTCGCTGGCCGGCCGGCCGGCCGGCCGGCTCGCTGGCTGGCTGGCTGGTTGGCCGGGTCGCTGGCTGGCTGGCTGTTGCTGGCTGGCTGGCTGGCTGGCCGGCCGGCCCGGTCGCTGGCTGCCTGGCTGGTTGGCTGGCTGGCTGGCTGGCTGCCGGCCGGCCGGCTCGCTGGCTGGCTGGTTGGCTGCTGGCTGGCTGGCTGGCTCTGGCTGCGTCGCTGCGTGGTTGGGTCGCTGGCTGGCTTGGCTCGCTGGGTCGCTCGCTGGCCGGCCGGCCGGCCGCCGGCTCGCTGGCTGGCTGGCTGGTTGGCTGGCTGGCTGGCTGGCTGCGTCGCTGCGTGGTTGGTCGCTGGCTGGCTGGCTCGCTGGTGGCTCGCTGGGCCGGCCGGCGCCGGCCGGCCGGCCGGCCGGCCGGCCGGTCGCTGGCTGGCTGCTGCTGGTTGGCTGGCTGTCTGGCTGGTTGGTGGCTGGCTGGCGGCCGTGTATTGGCTGGCTGGCTGCTCGCTGGTTGGCTGGCTGCTGGCTCGTCGCTGGGTGGGTGCGTAGCCGGCTGGCTATAGCGGGTAGATGGATGTGTGGGTAGATGGATGGATGGGTAGATGGGTGGATGAATTATTGTATAAAGAAAGGGTCTCTACATCCTCCCATCCCTCCAAAATGGTTAGTTTTGTGAGTACTTCAGTGTCGCCTGTTGAAAGATGGCTCTTTTGTGTGCAGGGGGCCAGGGGCTAGGCCCTGCCCCTCCCACCTTCCCCAGCCACATTCTTCCTCCCTCCCGGTCACTCCCTTGTTAGGCCTCATATCCTGGCACCGACTTGAGGGGCTCAGCTTTCTGGGAGGCTCTGAATGAAACCTCCATGATCCTCACTCCCCCACCCCTTGCAGATGCCTCTGGCGTTGGCCTCCCCCTCCTCGGCCTCCCAAATCCAGTCCCCCAGCCGGCCCCCACCCCCAGCCCAGAGTCAGTCACCATCACTGCAGCTGTCCACACTCACAAAGCCCGACTGTTCGATAAGGCTGTGCCAGCTGGAACGAGACACTTCCCGTCCGACGGGAGGTTCTGCACGGAGCCTGAGGGCAGCTGTCGGCTCGGGGGCGCAGAACCGGATCTGGGGCCTACCCAGGGCCAGCACCCTCCCCGCGCCCCCTCCCTCGGCGGAGGCTCCCTTAGGGCTGGTCTGGGGTCCCAGAATTGGCTTCTCAGATTGAAAGAATGGGATGGAGACTCTGAGAAGGAGGCTTTAGCTGCTCCTCCCTCCTCAACCCGTGTAGCTCCTGACCCCGGGTTCCAGCACCTTAGGAGAGTCTGGGTGCTGGCAGAATTTGGGGACCGTCTCCCAAGGGTGGTGCTGTCCTCCTTAGTCATCAGCCACCCGTGATGGGGACCGTGCATGGAACACGCTTTGCCAACATGGCCACCAGGGAGGCCAGAGCAGGGCCTCAGTCCTCTCTCTGGAAGAGTCTGGAAAAACCATCCACGGAGGGTCTTGAGGGCCGCCGAGACCGCCACTCCGGCCCCTTCAGGTTCACAGCTCACGAGGCGCTCACCAAACGGCTGCTTTTTGAGCACCTACTGTGTGCCAGGCAGGAGACTCCAACAGGCCGAACCCCTGCCCTCATGGATCCTGTTCTCAAAGCACAGCCGCCTCTGCCTGGGGCCGACCCTGCCCGCAGCGCCCCGACCCCGGGCCCTGCCGGGCCCTGCCTTTTCTGGCTCCGATCCCTTCTAAAAGGCTCTAATTACATCCTGGGAGAAACAATTGGGATGAATCTGAGGGTTTTTTTTTTTCTCTCTCCCCAAGGCCAGGCCTGTTTAATAACTTAATTAAATAAACAGAATTATAATTATAATGTTAATATTTCCTTTCTGTAAAGCCGCACTTTCTGCTGGAAGAAGCTTCTCTCTGGGGAACGGGAGCTCCCCGCAGCCCCCAGCACCTCCCCTGTGCGCTCCTGGCCCCGCTGCCTTCCCCACCACCCCCCCCCCAGGGACCCAGCAGAGCTGGCTGGAACCCCAAGCCAGGGAGAAGAGCTACGTCCCCTCCATCCTGAGTGTTTACAGTTGAGCTCAACCCACACGATGGAAATTACTCTGAAGTTCCTAATTGCACATTTCCTTCCTCCAACCATTTTCTTTTGACAGTCGACTTTGAAAACATTCACCACTTAATTCTCCCCAGGCAGGAAGCGGGAGAAGGAAGGAGGATGCTGAAGGGGGCGCCAGCACCACCCCCAGTCTGCTCTGGTGTCTCCAGCAGGCACCCTGGAGTCCCAGGAGGTGAATCCTGCCCCCCCCGCCCCCACCAACCTCCCGCCCACCCACCCCCACCTGCTAGGTGACCTAGACCTTTACCTCCTTGAGTCTCACCCCCTCATTCGTAAAATGTGATAAAGATCCATCTGCAAAGTCATGGTGTGAGATCGCTGGGCTGGCACGTAGTAGGTGTTCAGTAAACGTTAGGCTCTTTCGGCTCGGTTTGTCGGGAGACACGCAACAGGTACAGACAGGATTCTCCCAGCTACTGGCTCCGCAGGCTCACAGCACGGAGAGGTTAGCAGAAGCCTGCCCTCGCCAAGGACATGAAACGAGGCAAGACAGAGAGGGAAGCTTAGCGAACATTGGCAATGACCCCTGTGGGTCACTGTGGAGGCAGCTGGGTGGGCTTTAGGGATCGGACAGACTAGGGTCCGGTTCTGGACGTACGTGTACTTGGGAATGTCACCTGGTTCCGTGGACCTTCTGCATCCCCGCTGTGAAACGGGCGGTGGAACATTCAGGATTGTGCAGAGCACGTGAGGCGGGCAATGTGCGTAAGGTTTTGCAGAGGGCGGCAGCATTCCTGCCCCAGGGCTGGGGGTAGCAGGGGGCCTCAGCTCCAGGGGCGAGGTGGCAGGTAGGGCCCCAGGGTCAGGAGACACCCTCGGCTGGTGCTACAGCCCAGCTGCGGGAGCACCTGGGGCCTCCATGGCCCATTCTGCCCAAGACTCTGACCCCTCCGTCCATACCCGGGCCCTGGAGCCAGGCAGCCTGGCTTCAGCCCTTACTGGCTGTGTGGCCTTGAGCAAGCCACTGAACCTCTCTGGGCCTCTGTCTCTAAACCCAAACACTGGGTACAATTACTGCGTGGCTGGGCTGATCGGTGAGTTAATGCATATCACCTCGGGTCCCGGCACACAGTAGGCGCTCAATAAACGTTAGCATAATGTCCATGACTGTTAGCCGTTCATTCCTAAGCTTGGTGCCAGCCCTGGGCGTCCCTGGAGCTGAGCTCCCCAGCCACCTCCCCAGGCATCATCCAGACAGAGGTCAGGATGCACTTTCTCTGCTTGGAGCTCCTCTCCTGTCCCCACCGCCTGGCCTCCCTTGTCTGGAGGCCCGGCTCTGACACGGCCCTCCTCCTGGTGGCTTTTCCCGGCCCGGGTTGCGGGTTACCCCAGCTGGACCCCGCACTCCGCACACCCCTCTCTCAGCACTCCCTACGTCCCTCGTAGGTCACATGGGGGCCTATGTCCCACTGGACCCGGGCTCCTGGAGGGCAGGGCTATGGCTTACCTCTGGGTAGCCATACCCAGAGGGATAGGGAAGTAAGCCTAAAGCGGTCACTTTGGAGGTGCCGCGGGGAAACCCACCGTGAGGCCACGAGGGCAGGGTGGCAAACAGGGGCGGTGGGGAGATACAGAGAAGGAGATGGACTTGAGATTCTTGGAAGGAGGTTGGAAGGAGTCTGAAAGCTGGATCCAAGACAGGACCAACGGACAGGACCCCCCGGATGGTCTCTGGAAGGACCTGTCAGGGGTGACAGATGTGAGCCAGGCTGGGTACCATTCCCTGAGCTGGGAGCACCATGGAACACCAGGCTGGGGCTGATGGGTGAACAACAGTTTGGTTAGGGGTGTGGTGAGTTAGGGGTGGCCCTGAGCACCCGATGGGAGATTGATCTGGGAGTGTCCCTGGGCACCTGATGGGACCCCGATGAGATGCCTGGGACGAAGATCTGGGGGTGGCCCTGAGCACCGATGGGAGATTGATCTGGGGGTGCCCCTGGGTGCACCCAATGGGAGATTGATCTGGGAGTGCCCCTGGGCACCTGATGGGACACCGAGGAGATGCCTGGGACATAGATCTGGGGGTCGATCTGGAGGTGCTCCTGGGCACCTGATGGGAGATCGATCTGGGGGTGCCCCTGGGCACCTGATGGGACCCTGATGAGATGCCTGGGACGTAGATCTGGGGGTGGCCCTGAGCACCGATGGGAGATTGATCTGGGGGTGCCCCTGGGCGTACCCAATGGGAGATTGATCTGGGAGTGCCCCTGGGCACCTGATGGGACACCGAGGAGATGCCTGGGACATAGATCTGGGGGTCGATCTGGAGGTGCTCCTGGGCACCTGATGGGAGATCGATCTGGGGGTGCCCCTGGGCACCTGATGGGACACCGAGGAGATGCCTGGGACATAGATCTGGGGGTTGATCTGGAGGTGCTCCTGGGCACCTGATGGGAGATCGATCTGGGGGTGCCCCTGGGCACCTGATGGGACACCGAGGAGATGCCTGGGACATAGATCTGGGGGTCGATCTGGGGGTGCCCCTGGGCACCTGATGGGACACCGAGGAGATGCCTGGGACATAGATCTGGGGGTCGATCTGGGAGTGTCCCTGGGCACCTGATGGGACCCCGATGAGATGCCTGGGACGAAGATCTGGGGGTGGCCCTGAGCACCGATGGGAGATTGATCTGGGGGTGCCCCTGGGCACACCCAATGGGAGATTGATCTGGGAGTGCCCCTGGGCACCTGATGGGACACCGAGGAGATGCCTGGGACATAGATCTGGGGGTCGATCTGGAGGTGCTCCTGGGCACCTGATGGGAGATCGATCTGGGGGTGCCCCTGGTCACCCCATGGGACCCCGAGGAGATGCCTGGGACGTAGATCCAGGGCTCAGAGGAGACGCTGCAGCTCTGAGATGCCCGGAAGTTACTGCTCATGTTTTGCCCCAGAATCTCCAGCTCCCTGAGCTGGGACCAGGGCCCAGGCTCCACTGCCCCCTCCCTGGCCCGGACGCTCTTTCCAGCCCTCCTGGTAGTTTTCCAAGAGGACGCAGGGTGGACGAAGCCCAAAGACGAACGTTTCACTAATGCTGTGAAATCGGAGGCAGCAGACAGAAGCTTCCCCAGCCTCGGCTGGCCTCCTGTGTCAGAAGGGGCCGGCACGAACCGGGCGCCAGGGGCTCTGTGCCCAGGAGCAACAGGTGTGGTGGGCGGGGAGGGCCCGCTCTCCTCCAGACGCCCCCTTTCTGGAGGGACCCGATCCCCTCCGTGCCGACGTCACCATGTGGGCAGCGGGACTCCCGGATCTCTCTCCTGGGCCGAGAGCAGCGGAACATCAGCACACCCCAGACGGAACCCCCTTGTCGCCTCCCTTACCGTGGGTAAGTTGTCTCCCCGCAAGCAGCCCCCCAGCCACACACCTGGGGGCACGCTGACTCCTCCCCGGCGCCCCTCCGACTCCCCTCCACTGCTCTCGAGCCCGCCCTCGGGACTCCGGCCGCACTGGCATCTCCCCCGGGTGACACACGCACCCTCGCGCTCTGATGAACCCCTGCCCGTCGTCCCAACGGGACCCTGCCCGTGTCGGCTCCCGGCCCCGCTCCCTTCCGCGTGGACTCCGGGTTGCCCCCAGCGGCCCGTGAGGCCCTCCGCCGGCCGACCTCGCCACTCTCCAGCGCACCTGCTCTCCCTGTCCCGGGGTCCCTGCCGCTGCCCGCACCTCCCCCTGAGCTCCAGTCGGGCCCTATGAGGCCGTCTGGCTGATACGCCCGTTTTCTGTTGTTGCCCACGCTGTCCCCTCTCCCACGAAGCACTGCCCCCACCCCAGCTAAGCCAGAGACCCCTCCCTGGCATCCGGACACTTCTGCTCCAGAAGTGCGCCCTCCTCCCTCCACCGTGCGCTGGGCACCGCCCTCTGCCTCTCTCACCAGGCAGGGCACCCTGTGCACGTGGGAGGCAGCGAGGGCCTTGCTGAGAAGCTGGTTCGCACAGCCAGACGCAGCCAGGTTCAGACCCGCACAAGAACCGCGAGACCCCAGGCAGCTCATCCGTTTCCAAGACCCGCTGCGTCTCCACGTATAAAAGTTAGGGGACGATGTGACCCGTCCTTCGGGGATATCCCTTCATTCTTTCCACCGTGTTTATGGGGCACCCGCTATGTGCCGATCGCGGTTATAGATGCAGGGGAGAAAGCAGTGAGGGAAACGGCCAGAAGCCCTGCTGCAAGGTTGCACACGTCCAGCAGGTAACAAGACCAACGCCTAAGCTGTTCAGTGCATCAGGTAGTGCTGAACGCTACGGACTACGGGGGGGGTGGCTGCAAACAGGGGGATCAGGGGAGGCCCCCTGAGCAGCCTTCAAGAGGAAGAGGAAGCAAACCGTGTGGGTGTCCCGGAAAGAGTGTCCCAAGTGGAGGGCGTAGCGAGTGCTAAGGCCCTGGGGTAGGAGGCTGCCTGCAGAATGTGAGGGGCTTGAACTCACGGACTGTGAGATCATGACCTGAGCCAAAGTTGGACGCTTCACCGACTGAGCCACCCAGGCGCCCCAGGGGACAGCTCTTCTGAGCAGGACAGTGGCGGCCTCCTCGCTGGGTCTGGGAAGGCCGTGTGGACAACCGGGATTGGGGATCGTGCGGCCCCAGTGGGAGAAAACGGAGGACATCTTGTCCAGTCCCAAGCCCTCCCGGGTCTGGCTGGGCAGGACTCGGCATCCTCCTGCGTCTTGGAGTGAAAGGACCAGCCGAGACCCAGGGGGTCCGAGAGCGCCGGGCGCCCACTGGCTTCTGAACCGGCACATTCTAACTCAACTGACCTCTAGGCCCCGCAGCTGACTTCCTGGCAGCCGAGGGACGTGGCATCCTGCGATACTGCAAATGCTCCTTGAACAGGAAGGAAGAACATTCTGGAGACAAGCACCCGGGTGGCTGGTGAAAAGGGGTTCTGCCCGTCAGCGGTTTTCGTTTTGATGCGTTTCTTCGCCTGAGAGGTTGTCGGCTGGGTCTGGTCCCGAGCCCACCGTGTGGCAGGAGAAGGGGACTGTGCCTCTGGGCGAGTCCCCTGCCCTCTCAGGGCCTCCGCGTCCCCTGCTTGTGCTGCATTCGTGCAAAGAAGGCACGCCCACATGGACCGTCATCCACGAGCTGTCTCCTCCGTCCACCCATTGGAAGAATTTTGATCCACGCTGCCTACGCCTCAAGTCTTCTCCCCTGACCGCTGTCCACACGCCAGTGCTGAGGACGGCCCATGTGTATTGCAGCCCCCTCCCCGACCCTGCGTCTTCCCGACGTGGTGCCCGGCAAGCCCCCAGAGCGGCAGGTGTCCCCGGAAGCCCCTCCCACGCCAGGAACCGAGCATCAGCCCAACTGTTCACAGCCGTGTCTACAGATGACATAAATACATCTCGTGAGCCCAAACCAAATGGATCCCCAGCTCAGTTTCTCCTGAGCCAAAGCCCCAACATGTCCAGAGCCGTCACAGGGCCACCAACACAAGGGGACAGGTGACAGAGAAAACGGGGATGGAGACACAGGGACAGTGACCTATAAGCAACTGCAGGTGAAACATCTCACTGTTGCAAAGCATATGTAGGACGTGTGACCACAGGCAGGCTTGGGGAGGGGGCGGGGACAGGGAGCCGTACCATCGTCAGCAACACCGAGAATCACCTTCTGGCTGATTGGAGTCTTTTTTTTTTATGGTTATTTATTTTTGAGACACAGGGAGAGACAGAGTGAGAGTAGGAGGAGGGACAGAGAGGTGGGGGACACAGAATCGGAAGCAGGCTCCCGGCTCCGAGGTGTCAGCACAGAGCCCGACACGGGACTCAAACCCACGAACCACAAGACCATGACTTAAGCCAAAGTTGGACGCTCAACCTACTGAGCCACCTAGGCACTTCTGAAAATAAGTACTTCTTTTCTTTTTTCTTTTCTTTTCTTTTCTTTTCTTTTCTTTTCTTTTCTTCTCTTCTCTTCTCTTCTCTTTTCTTTTCTTTTTCTTCTTTTCTTTTCTTTTCAACATTTGTTTACTTTTGAGAGACAGAGCATGAGCAGAGGAGGGGCAGAGAGGGAAACACAGCATCCAAAGCAAGCTCCAGGCTCCGAGCTGTCAGCACAGAGCCCGACGCGGGGCTCGAACTCACAAACCATGACATCATGACCTGGGCCGAAGTCGGATGCTCAACTGACCGAGCCACCCAGGTGCCCTCGACCGGGGTCTTTTTGAGGCTTAAGCGAGTTGGGGGGTGTCCCCCAACTCCTCCACCCCCCAAACACAAATGCTCTCAAGATGTCCGCCAGGGGCCCTGATCCCCACACCAGAGGCAAGAAGGCCTTGGTCATATCGGTTGCCCTGTGCCCGGCCTCCTGCCAAGCCAATGCCACTTGGAAGGTCCTGTGCTCCTTCTGAGTAAGCTCCTCGTTGACAGACCACCAGGCCCGGTGCCGGGAAAGGGGAACACGCAGACAGTCCGGCTGCCTGGGTGACTAAGAAGGCGGCCCCAGAGCCTTCCGGTCTCGGTTTTGCCATCTGTGAGATGGGACCCTGGCCCCTCGTGGCTCTGACCGTAACAGTCCTCATCCGCAGCTTGCGCCCATGGTGCTGACTGCTCCCCTCGCAAATGAGCCGCTTCAGTGAGAAAACCGCTGGTGCCCTTTGCGCCTTCCCCTCACACCAGACGCTTCACGCGTTATCACTCGTCTTAGATCAGCCTCCACATATTAATTCGTCAAACGACCTTGTGAGGGAGTGATGACTGCGAGTGTCCCCATTTTACAGACGAAGAAAAGGAGGCTCAAAGAGTTTTTCCAAGGACACACAGCTGGAGAGGGGCAGCCGGAGCCCAGAGCCCATGTTCTTAACCCCTGTGCCACCTGCCTCCCTTCCCATGAAGCAGAGGTGGTCCAGAAAAGCAAGCGCCGGCCAAACTCGCACAGGCTTCTTGGCTCCAAAGCCTCCGTTCTTGCTTCTACGCCCGCATAATCCAGGCCCTCCGTATCCTCCGGGTATAACGCGGGCAGGTTCCTCCTGAGGGAGGAACACAAATGTGTCCCGCAATGGGGTGCCTCTTGGGATTCCTGCAAGAGATGGGTAAAATCTTATCAAAGAACACGGTGATGGACAGCAAGCCATCAAGTCAATCGGGAATCGACAGACTCTGATGTCTATCAGGTCATGCAGACCTTCCTTAACTGACATTGGAGTAACGTCCTAAAAAACCCATGCCAAACGGAAAATGTTGCAAAGTCAAAGGTGCATTTGATTACACATGTAACCTACCGAACATCACAGCTCAGCCTACCGGCCCTGAACAATGACATCGGCCTACGGTCGGGCAAAATCGTCGAACGTAAAGTCCATTTTACAACAAAGCATCGAGTGTCTCATGTGACGTGTTGAATCCTGTAATGAAAGTGGCCAACAGAGTGTCTGTGTGGGTAGAGACAGGGGTCCGAGCACCGGCTGTTGACCCTGGCGACTGCTGGCTGACCGGGAGCTGGGGCCCCGGCCGCTGCCCAGCACCCCGAGAGACGATCGCGGACCCAGGAGAAGATCCACATTCAAGCTTCGAAGCACACGTATCCCTTCCACAACGTCGAGTTGGGGACTGTCTGTAATCAGCTGCACTTCCTTTGGTGACCTTGGGAATTCGAACCGAACACAGCCTGTGGTTGGGGCTCTCGTACAAAATGGTTCGGAGTGAAAACGTCCCGTGGCTCCCTGTGACGTTTAAAGAGAAATCACTGGGGCGCCTGGGTGGCGCAGTCGGTTAAGCGTCCGACTTCAGCCAGGTCACGATCTCGCGGTCTGTGAGTTCGAGCCCCGCGTCGGGCTCTGGGCTGATGGCTCAGAGCCTGGAGCCTGTTTCCGATTCTGTGTCTCCCTCTCTCTCTGCCCCTCCCCCGTTCATGCTCTGTCTCTCTCTGTCCCAAAAATAAAATAAACGTTGAAAAAAAAAAATTAAAGAGAAATCACTGATGCAGAGACTTGAAGACCCAGTGGGATTTCAAACACAAAGCGAGGGTGACACGAGTGGGACACGCGTTTGGCGGAGGGAGAGATGTGTGCGAGACGTTCTGGCCACAGCCGCCTCCTCCTTGGGCAAGGTGGAAAGACAGCGGGTGAGGAGTGGGGTCGGTGTCTCTCCGGAGCTGGCCCAGTGCCAGACGGGCTGAATGCACACGAGAAACATGTGGGAGGCGAAGGAACGAATGAGCGGTATGCGGGAGACGGGAGAGGAGGGCAGGTGAGCCATTTCCCCCTCCTCTGCCGGGTGCACTCCAGTGTGTTTCCAGGTACCTGAGTCTCAAGGTTGCAGGTGCAGGACCTCACAGAGGGAAGGACCTGCCCCTCCCATCCAGGGAGTGCCTGGCCAGTGAGGGTCGGAGGGCTCCCCGGCCGGAGCGGGGCTCAGAGGGCATCCGCCCCCTTCCAGGGAGGCCACACTGTCCGGGCCTCTCTCCTTGCAGGGCTCCGAAGGCCGAGCTCTTGGCCCATCCGTCTGGGGCAGGCTGAGTGCCCCCACACCCTTGGCAACTGCCCGAGAAGATTCCAGGGAAGTGGCCTTAGGGATGAGACACTGTATGAATGAGGGAATGTGTGGTAGGAAGTGACAGTGGTGACTCAGGGTGACTCAGTCTGGAACTTGCCAGCGGTCTGAGCAGCCGTCTGTGGCCACGGCAGCCCCTCAGCTGCCCACCTCGGGGCAGAGGTCAGTTCTCCTTTTCCCCGGGGCCCATCTCTTGGGCTGGCCTTGTAGCCAGATGCTTGGAGAATGGTGGGGAGGAGGGTGCATGGCAGGTGCCTGGACTGAGCCCAGGAGTGGATGGAGGGGGAGCCCATGAGCAGGACGGGAGAAGGGCTGGGGTGTTGCCTCTGGCCCCTGGAGAACCCAGGAGCCTCCACTTGCCTTCCTTAGAGGCCCATCTCATCTAGCAAGTCTCCATGTTCAGACAGAGGAATCAAGGCCTGGACGGGAGATGAGGCCAAGGTGAAGGGGCTGAGAAAGCCAAGGCAAGAGGAGGATCCAAGTATACTTGTCCTAGCTTGGGTCAGCAACCTCCAGGCTATTGCCCCGTTGGTGGAGGCCATGGGCATCACACCATGCATGCCAAAACTCTGACAAGGAGGTCCTACTGGCCCCACCAAGGCCTCTGCTGAAATCACCTTACTTTCCCACATTCCTTCCTTGAGATAAATTCAGGTGCTGTTTCCATTCTACCAACCCACCCATCCATTAATCTATCCATCTATCCATCCATCCACTTATCTATCCATTCCTCCATCCATCCATCCATCCACCCACCCACATGCCCGCTCATCCATCCATCCATCCATCCATCTGTCCATCCATCCGTCCATCCATTCCCACATCCATCCATCCATTCATCCGTCCATCCGTCCATCCGTCCATCCATCCATCCGTCCGTCCGTCTGTCTGTCCATCTGTCCGTCCATCCGTCCATCCATCCGTCCAATGGGAGCCCTTCCTTGCAGCCTGCCCATGTCTTCAGCATCCCTATGTTCATTCACGCCCCATTCACCACATCTGTCCACCCATCCATCAGCCATCCATCCATCCGTCATTAACGCATCCATCCATCCACCCATCCATCTGTTCACCTACACATCTATCCATCATCTATCTACCCACCCATCCGTCAATTATTCACTGAACCAAGGTCCTGTGACTTTCCTTTCACCTTCCAGTCCTCCGTGCCCCACTCCCTTCTCTCCGGCCATCAAACCTGTCCATCCCATCAGCCTCCGTGACCCAGGTCATGGCCCATGACCTTCGGGAGCTCGGAGTCACCAGGTTTCCGGATCTAGACTGAGAAAACTCTAGGCCGGGCAGAATCGCTCCTCCCCCATCCGTCCCACCCTCCTGGTCGACTGTGGACCCTTGGTCTTACTCTTGCTTCTCCTGATCTTTATCCTTCCCCCCTCACCTGGTTGGGGAGGGGGAGGCCCCAAAGCTCCCCCCCCCATTCTCCCGCCAGCTGACTCAAGGAGAACGGACTTGCTGCTGGGAAGGCCTGAGGCTCCAGACTCTGGGGCAGCAGTAAGCATGAGCAATGCTTGTCGCTTCCTGTCTGGCCCCAGCCTGCCCCTCCCAGCGCTCCTAGCTGGGTCTGTGGTCCTTGGCTGCGGGGCCTAATTAATTCTGGACTGGCCCAGCACAGGGGCAGCCCAGCCTCATAAAGCCATAAATGGTTGTGTCTGTCTCATCGTCATTCTACCTTACAGCTTTTGCATTTCAAAGCGCTCCGCCCTTATGATTGGATTTGGTGACTGCAGCAGCCCTGACTGGGGCGGGGGGCAGTGGGGACCCCTGAGCCGCACAGCGCTGTGTGGCCCCAGATGGGACCGTCTCCTCAACTACACGAGAGGAGGCATCGTTTTATCCCATGGGGCGCAAAACAGGAGGCTGTGATGTGCGGGCGAAGCTGGCAGAACTGGTGGGAACGTCTCGCCTGCTGTGCAGACGCCGGGTCCCCCAAGTGGCCCAGAAGGTGCCACCGGGAGAGCCTCCCTGGCAACACCCCGCGCCTGCCTCCTCCACCAGCGCCCTGCCCCTCGCTGCTGAGTATCGACCCCCATCTTTTACCTTCGCCGCTCGACTGCCGCTCTCCATTATTCACGGCCACACACAGAGGGGCCCAGCAGAAGAGTCTCTCCAGGTAACAAATGGCCACGGGTGACCGATGAGACCCGCAAATGCACTGGGAGCCAACGTCTGGACCAGAACCCAGCACCACAGCCTGTCACCTCTGTCCCTGTGCCAACAAGGGAGCTGCTGAGGCATCTCTGGGGATGGTCCCGGGGGAGCTGCTTGGCCCCAGAGGGGAGGGTCCAGGCCCGGGTGGTGTCTCACCCACCAGTCCCTCCTCTTGGTTTAAGCTCACCTGCTTCCGCTCTTCCCAAGCTGGTACTCAGCTTTCCCTCCAGCGATGGTCTTGCTGCCCCTGCCCACCGGGCCTGGAGGTGTCCCTACCCCCCGCCGCCCCCGGGGCAGCCCCACAGCTCTGGCAGAGCCTTGGCAGGAGGAGGAAGCTCGCCCCCCCTCCCAGGGCCCCTGCCCAGGTGCCCCTTCCCCCCCCCCCACCGTGACCCCAGAGGCAGCCAGAAGCTGGTTCCAGAAGCAGACCAAGCCCGGAAAGCCTCCTCACCATCCTTGGGAAACATCAGAGCTGCTCAGCTTGGTTTTGCAGCCCAGCAGGGCCCCGGCCTCCCTCCGAGCCTCTGTGTCCCCTGCCCTGCGCGTGTGCCCACCCTGCACCGGGCACTCTGTCCTCTCCCGCTGCCCCGATGGCCTCAGTGCCTCCAACACGACACCTTCCCTCTTGCCTCCGGTTTTTGCACGTACCCCCTTCCTCCCAGAGGCTTTCCCCTCCTTGCCTCCCCCTACCCTTCCCCCGGTTGATGTCTCCTCCCTACTCGGGGTTTTCCCAGATGCCCCCTCCTCCTGGGAGGCTTCCGTGACCCCCCAGCTGGGCATGTCCCCTTCCGTGCATTTCTGCTAAGTCACGTCCCACACCGCATTCTCACTGTCCGGCTCCGCCATCAGACTGGCAGCTCGGCGGGGCGGGATCGCGGCAAGTCACTGATGATGTCCCCAACGTGCCCTGGCACCAAGGGGCTCCGGGACCGGCTGCCAAGCAAGGAATGAGCGACGCTGTGAGACCCCTGGGGCTGCCTGTGGACAGCCCCTCGGAGGAGGCCGTGGTCGCGTGGAAAATCTGTGCCCCCAAGGGCACCTGGGGGGCTCAGTCGGTTGAGCTTGAGCGTCCGACTTCGGCTCAGGTCACGATCTCACGGTTTGTGGGTTCGAGCCCCGCATCAGGCTCTGTGCTGATGGCTCGGAGCCCGGAACCTGCTTCCGATTCTGTGTCTCCCTCTCTCTGCCCCTCCCCTGCTCATGCTCTGTCTCTCTCTCAACAATAAATAAACGTTAAAAAAAATTTTTTTTTAAAGAATCTGTGCCCCCAAAGCCAACGTCTTCTTCTCTTTCCTTTCCCTTCCCTCATTCTTCCATCCACCCCAGCCTTCAAGAGGGGAATCGCCGAGGGGAATGGGCCCATCACACAGGCCGGCTGCCACCCCCCACCCCGGCCTCCTGGCTGCCTGGGACAGAGACGGGTCAGTCCCCTTCTGGGGCCGGTCCAGACTCCAGTCCCTGCCCCAGCCCCCCCCCAAGGACAGTGAGCCAGCAGGCTGCAGGGAGAGGCCCAGATGAACACCAGCCATGTGGATGCAGGAATCCGGGCAGCTGAGACCCCCACAAGACCCCCACCTCCCCCTGCAAACCTGCCAGTCCTGTGAACTGGGCCCAGCCGGGGTCCCACAAATGCAGGCAGGACGGGGGCACCAGGTAGGTCTTATTTCTGTGAATGGAACCATATCCCAGGTCCCACCGGCCTCTCCCGGCCACTCAGCAGCCTTGGGAGAGGCGCTGACCAAAAGGGGAACTTCTCGACCTAAGTGTGAGTCAGACGGAAGGGAAAACAGGGAAATTCTTCTTGGGTTTCACTGGGGCCCCAAACAGAGACCTGCCCCTGCAGGAGCCCCTGGGCTCGGGAACATCCACGGGTAACCTTGGCCTGTCCAGCACACAGGTTCCTCTGTCCCCTGGTGCCCCATCTGGCAGGGAGGGCCTGCCCCACACTCACCGGGGGGGGGGGGAGGCCGACAGGCGTGGGCTACGGAAGAATCCTGCCGGCCATTCACCCATTCGCTCGTCCGAGCACCTACCGTGTGCCAGGCCCTGTGCTGTGACAAGACACGCAGGGGCCCTGCCCTCGTGGGGCTGACAGTCTTTGGGGGCGGGAGCCAGTTAACCCACAAGCAAACCGGACGGAGTTGTGGGCTGTTGTTCATGCCACAGAGGAAGGGACTCAGCTGCTCCGACGGGGTGGCAGGGGGAGCCTCAGGGAGGAGGCAGAGCCACGGGAAGCCGGGGACGCGCGTCCCAGGTGGCAGGGGGCACCGCCTGGCGGGGGGGAGGGGGAGCAGAAGGGCACAGTGATGGGAATTAGGCAGGACAGAGAGGGCGGCGGCCGGCCTCCGGGGCCACGGCTCGGGCAGGGCTTCTGGCCAGACAGAAAGCAGGGTCGCTGAATGCCCGGGGGTTCCCGCCCTGCAGACAGTCAGATTTGGGGGAATCACAGGCTGCTCTCCCTGGGAGCAGGCAGGAAACCCCCCGCATCTCGGGGGGGGGGGGGTGGAGGGACGGCCGCCCGCGGAGAGCCACCCCTCCTCCGTCCACGGGACCCAGGGCCCCTCCCCTCCGCTCCCCTCCCTCCCCCCTCCCGGGGCAGGCTCCTCCACTGTCTCCCGTCCCTGCCCGGGCCAGTCGGCTCTGCTGTCCCTTTAAAGAGGCCTGAGTCACAGAGTTAAGAATGAAACTGACTCATGGTGGAAGAGGTGGTCACCGGGCTGGCCGGGCGCCAGGGCTGTGGCGGCAGAGGAAGCTGGCGACTGCAGCTGCCTGTGTGCGCTCCGCAGCAAAGGGCAGAAACCACAAAACCCCATTTGAAATTCCGCCGCCCCGCGCAACTTGTGTAATGAGGTTCCCCCTCATAATGGGGGCATTCAGGGCCCACGCGGGCCTGTGGGGCTGGGGGCCTGCCCCCCGGGGCCAGCTGATGGTGATGTCATCTTCCGTTAGGAGTCTCCCCTCCCCTCCTTCCATTAAGGACTTTTAAAAAAATGCACCGGGAAACCCAAGTGAGGGCCAGAACGGAAGTCTTGGTTTTATTTATAGTTGATAACTTATGTCCGGCCCGCTCCACGGGAGGCCCGGCAGGGAGGATAAAGAGCCCAGAGGAGGGGGCAAGAGAAATGCTCCAAACCCCAGGCTGAGGGGGCACCTGAGGGCAGGCCCCAAGCTGTCCTCGGAGCTCCCTAGCAGCCGAAGCAAAGAGGCAGTCAGGGCACAGTAGCAGGAGGCCGAGGAAAACGGGGACCCTCGGGGCCCGGGCTCAGGTCCCAGCTCGGCCATGGTTGAGCCGTAAGACCTCACACAGAACCTGCCTTCTCATCTGAAGATGGAGAGAAGAGCCCGGAGTTGTTTTAGAGGCTCTGCGGGTCTGGGCTCCAGGGGTGGACAGCAAATCCCGCCCCTTCTCCCCAGGCCTACGTGCACGGCAGACATCACTAATGGATCGCAGCACACTTTCCCCGAGCCAGACCCTGCCTCCCAGCCCCATCCCGCACAGCTCTCCAGGGGCCACCGCCAGTGTTCCAGAGCTGGCCTGGGGACTGACCTGCTTGTCCCCTGCTGGTAACCAGCCGGGGAGAGGCCCAGGAGGGCCCTCTTGGTATTCCCAACACCCGGCCCACGCCTGCGAAGGAAAGTCTTGTCTAGTAAAGGAGGGGCGGGGAGAGATTGGGAGAGGGAGGAAAGCTTCTCCCAAGCCTCTTGTTGCGCGTCTCTGGGCCTCACTTTCGTCATCTGTTAAATGGCCATTTAGAGCAGCTAGCTCCTCAGGGAGTGGTCCCGACTGTTAAGTGAGGCGTGCAAACCACTTATGGGCAGGGCGTCCGCAGCGGAAGGACTTGGGGGTTGCAGGTGGGAGCGCGGGGACCCCACCCTGGCCGGTGGTCCTAACTCACGGCCCCAGGCCCCAGGATGGAAACGCTCACAGGTGCCCGGCACCCCCAGGGCAGGGTCCCAGGTTGGAGGGGGTCTTGGGGGGGGGGGGGGCAGTGCTGTCAGGCCTGCCCTTCTCCCCCCTGCACAGCCAGAGGGCATTCGGGGTGGTACAGATTCCCCCCTGCACCGCCAGGAGACCCCACCAAGGGGCTGAGCACGCACCCACATGGGACCATGTCATTTCCGTCCAGAACCTGTTTCCTGCGCATCTCCTGGCGCCTCAAGCTAATGGCTCTTTCAATGTCCACTTGAATGGCCGATCTCTCAGGGAGAGCCGTTTCCCAGAACCCCTTGTCCCTGACTCCACGAGGGGCTCCTGGTGGCATCCGTGGCCCTCCGGAGGCCCGGACCCCACGTCTGCCTGGACTCCCTCTTCCTCCCAGTTTCTCCAGTGGCAGATGCCGTCCTGAGAGGCCCTTTTCCCCAGGGAAACAAACGTCTCCTCCCAGGGCCGGCCGGGCCGGGAGGGAAGGGGGAGGCAGCAGGGCCCCAGTTTGGATCTCTCCGTGGAACGTGTGCCTCCCGCCCAGTGGACAAGGGGAGCCAAAACCTGTCCTCCAGGGGCACAGGGACGAGGCGAGAGAAACACGATCACACACCCGAGCCGCGACAACAGGTGTACAGAGCCCCAGAAGAGGCAGACGTGGGGCGGCTACTCAGCGGGCTAAGGAGAGAAGGTATGGGGTCAGGAGGTAGGACTGTTCTGGGCAGAGGGAACAGCATAGTTCCAGGCAGAGGGAACAGCATGCGTGAAGGGGAGCTCGGGAGCTGGGCCAGCGAGACCGGAGGTCGGAGCAGGGACCACGTATGAGCGGGATAGACCTGGGCAGGCCGAGCCAGACCTCCAGGGCCTCGTGGGGTGGACAACTGTCCCAAGTTCCTGGAGAGGTCTTGGTGGCTGGAGAGGTGATGTGACCACGCTTGATTTACAGCCTGAGAAGAACATTCCAGCTTCTGAATATGTCATGATTTTTACACCCCACGTGGGAGGCTGGCTCCTATGCGGGCCCCCATGGCCTTGGGTCCCTTCACACCTCCCTTTCCCAGGCCCAGAACCTGAGAGGTAGAGAGTGCCCTGCCCAAATCCATGGAAGCGGGGTCCCTCCCCCTGACCCCAGAGCCCCAACCTCACCTTCTCAGAGAGAGCGGGCGCCTCGGCCTGAGTTTATAAGCGGCACAGGTTGACCCAGACACCAGGGGCTCCAGCCCCAGTTCTGGGGCTTCGAGACCATCCTTACCTCTGCACGAGGCAATGACCAGGCAGAAGCCAGGTGGGCCATCCTGGGTGGGAGGGCTGGAGGCTGCGCCTGAGTGATCTAACTTGGCACTATCTTGGGTTGGGAGGCGCCCACCCAGGAGGACCTAGACGGCTCAACAGTGGCCCCAGCCCCTCGCCAGAAGTCCGTTGGTCTCACTTGCAAGACACCTGTCCGTCTGTGCCTGCAGCCCCATCCGCCTGGTCGGCCTTTCCTCCTTTGCAACAGAATGAAACGGAAAGAAAACGGAAGGGCGGGGCTGCCCAGGTAGGCGGGGCGTTCTGCCCGGCCACCATTCCTTCCTTCCTCTGGGGTTAAGGTCAGGGCGGAGCCATGGCCAACCTAAGACCTGCCCCCCCCCCCGGGGGAGTCGGGACTCCCCAGCTGGCCTGGGTCCCACCTGCAGGGGACCCACACGGCCACCTCCTTCCGTGACCTCAGAACCATCCGGGAGACCAGGGGAAGATGCAGGGGAGTGTCATTCATTCATTCATTCATTCATTCATCTGTGTATCCACCTACTTCATCATCCCATGCTGGGTGAGGGCAAGAGTAATCGTAGGCATACGAACACAGAACATTCTTGAGGGCTTCATATATGCCAGGCACCCCACAAACAAGACAAGCGGTGACTCCCGGAACCCACACAGCCTACCCACGAGGCAGATGGACAGGAAAAGTAGGAGAGGCCTGAGCAAGACCCAGAGGGAGGGATACCATGCTGCCTGGACGCTGGGGCAAGCCAGCCCGTGACTAAGGACAAGGCTGCAGCCATGAGCCAGCCCCACACTTCAGGGCCTCGTGGGCCTTATCAGGGCCTTGCACTTTATCCTGAGGGCCAGGGACCCTGCAAGTTGCAGGTGCAGGGCCTTACGTGACACTTTGGAAGCTTCTTTAAGATGTTAGGCGGAGGTTAGAAGGGGTGGGAGAGGAGATTACCACGGCCACACGGGTCCCAGGGGGCCGATGGTGGGGGGTTTAAAGGTGACCCCGGCAGGGCTCAGGGACAGGGTCCAGGTAAGGGCCAAGGGCATGGGATGTCACTCCACCACACCTGGGAGGAGGCCCCACCCAGTGGGACGGGGAGATAGGGGTGACTCCGGACGGGTATTACCCCTTGCCTGGTGCACGCTGAGCTGGAGATGTCCGTAGACAGCTAAGGTACCCGAGGCAGGGTCTGCAGCTCCACCAGAGGGGAGAGCCTCCAACACCAGCCGGTTCCTCTGCCCCCAGGAGTCGTGAGAGCCCTCACCGGCGCCCTAGAGCCACAGCAGGATCTCTCGCCTCCCGCCCGCTCCTCCCGCCAGCCCTAGAGTGGCTTTCGTGCCCACCAGCGCCACCTACTGACTGCTCAGGTCAGGCCTTCAGCAGTGTCTCCGTGTCCCCATTTTAGAGATGGCCGGGCGTGTCCCCATTTTAGAGATGGGACAACTGAGGCCAAGAGAAGCAGGAGTCCTCCGGAATCCTGCCTTGCAGCTTCTCTCCAAAGAGCCCCTTTAGAGAAGCAGGTGGAAGGGGGGAGATGCCGGGAGACGCCTCATCCCCCTCTTGCCTTCCGTCAAGTCTCCAACGTTCCTAGATTCTTCCAGCATCGCCAACACCGACCCTCGACTCAGGCCCACCAGAGCCCAGTTTGGGTGGACAAAGTTCATGCCTTTGGGCCAGCGTCTGCTTCTGTGACCACCACCCTTCCCCAGACAGTCCAGCTGGGCCCTGCTGAGAGGTGGGGGGTCAGAGAAATCTGACCCATCCCTGCTTGATTCTCTCCCTCTGCTTGCGACACTCATAGCACGAGCCCAGCTGTTAAACCAACGAAGAGGTAGTGATGGCGGTGGTGATCTTGATGGTGACGGTGGTGATGATGCCGAGGAAAAGGAAGATAATGGCGAAGATAACTTTGGTTGAGCAGTCACTACGTGCCAGCTGCCTTCCCGCACTGCTTCGTCTCACCCTCGGGACAACCTTGTGAGCTAGGTCTGCTCTCCTCTCCGTTTTCAGAGGAGGACAGTGCAGCACAGAGAGGTTTGGCCACATGACTCGTTCGCAGCAAAGCCGAGAGGCACACGCGGACAGTCGTGCCAGAGCCTGCTCGCTGACCGCCGCCGTCCCCTGCCTTTGGTCACGGAAGAGCCCGTCTTTGTGGCCCCCTCATCTGATAACTCTTCGTCCACTCCCAAAGGGCCACACCGCCCCCCATCAATTATCAGTCTGGCGGCTCTGCCCCAGGAAGACACAGGGAGGAAGCTGAGGGCCCTGAAGTGTGGGGCTGTCCGTGGGGCCGCAGGTGCCACTCAGGGCACAGCCGAGGAGGGATCACCACGCCGCCGCGGGGGGCATAGGAATGTCCGATCGGCCGCCACCCCCCACCCAATGTTCCTGCTCCAACAGATCAGGCACGGCCCTGACCTCCTTCCCCTCGTGAACAACTGGCCCACCAGGAGACCGCACTGTTAAAAAGCCGTGGCCCAAGAGCCTCAGCCGCTCCCGTGCCCGAGGGCCGGCCTCTGCCAAAAGGCTGGTCTGCACAGCCTCATTCAGCTTTCCACATGCCCCACCAGAAGCCCCCGCTCCGTTTTACAGATGAGCTGCTTCCTTAAAGCCTTACGCCACAGGGGATGGAACCACGACCCCGACGGAGGCCTGTCTGATCCACACATACCCCCACCCCAGCCCCACACAGCGCGGCCTCCTTGGGAAAGGGTGCGCCCGTGCCAAAAGCACAAGGGCCCGGTGCCGGTTAATCGCTCGAAGTGTGGCCGCTAGAGTCCTGGGTCCCCAAGTTCCCCCACCCTGGGTCCACGCCTACGGCAATGTTACCCCTGAGACTGTGAACACGATGGCTTTCGCTCCCATGGTGAGGTTGGGTAGGATGGCCCAATTAACTCGTTCGCTGTGATGTGGGGACATTCATTAGCCAGGTGGGCCGGTAGGGCTGCTTTTAAAAGCGGAGGGTTGGGGCGCCTGGGGGGCTCAGTCGGTGAAGCGTCCGACTTCGGCTGAGGTCACGATCTCGTGGTCCGTGAGTTCGAGCCCCACGTCGGGCTCTGTGCTGACAGCTCAGAGCCTGGAGCCTGTTTCGGATTCTGTGTCTCCCTCTCTCTCTGCCCCTCCCCCGTTCATGCTCTGTCTCTGTCTGTCTCAAAAATAAATAAAAAAACATTAGGGGCGCCTGGGTGGCGCAGTCGGTGAAGCGTCCGACTTCAGCCAGGTCACGATCTCGCGGTCCGTGAGTTCGAGCCCTGCGTCAGGCTCTGGGCTGATGGCTCGGAGCCTGGAGCCTGGTTCCGATTCTGTGTCTCCCTCTCTCTCTGCGCCTCCCCCGTTCATGCTCTGTCTCTCTCTGTCCCCAAAATAAATAAACGTTGAAAAAAAAAAAGTTAAAAAAAAAAATTTAAAAGCGGAGGGTTTTCTCCAGAAAGGAAACGGGGACATCAGTCCTACAGCGGCAAGGACCTGAATCCGGACAACCTCCTCAATGAGCGTGGAACTGCGTTCTCCCCCAGAGCCTCCAAAGGGGGTGCGGCCTGCCTGGTGCCATGCTTTCGGCCACATGAGACCCTGAGCGGAGGACCCAGCTCAGCCGTGCCTGACTGCCGACCCACAGAGCTGTGCGCGAGTAGGACGTCGTTTCAAGCCCCTAAGCGTGGGGTGACCTGGAACGCAGCGTGGGTAACCGGTACAGATACGCATTCAGGTGGCCTCCGGCGGGACCCTGGGGGTCCCAGTCAGGGAGGCCTTCCTTGGAGAGTTCCTGAGGCCTGAGTCGTCCCTGGGGTCAGGGTGGAGAGCTCCAGCGTGCAGAATCAGCAGGTGCCACGGGGCAGGCCCAAGCCGTGGCGGGAGGCGGGGAGACCGCGAACGGCCGCTCTGGGCCTCCTGTTCCTCGTCAGCAAAACAGGACCGACGCCGGTGAGCCGCGGCCGGGTAAAACAGGGAATGCGTCCAACGGTGCTTTGCCCAGGGCCTGGAGCTTGGTCAGGTGCTTGAGAAACCGTGGACGGGAATAGCGCGCCAATATTAACAATATTTGCCTCGTGAGTTTTACGCGGATGACCGAAGTGCCCAGGCAAAGTCCTGCAGCGGTAACAGTGACTCTGGCTTCTCTGCCTCCCTGGCCGGAGCCCCAGTGGAACTCTCACTCCCAAGGGGCAATAGAGAAGCTGGCCTGGGGCCCCTCCCCCTGCCGGCTCCTGGGGCAAACGGGGACCCTGCCCATCTCCAGAGGAAGAGATCACACATTCATGTCCTCAAGAACCTTTCAGAGAGCTTAAGGAGGTGTTTCTTACACAGCAATAAAAGGCAAATTGTAAAAAACTTCAGAGGGCCTCCTTTTCTGTATCCGAGGACGGAGTGTGACCTCGACGCCTGCACGGGAGACCAAAATGGACCAACCTGCTGTTTCCATGAGCTCCGAGAGAGGCAGACTCAGAAGTGACGGCTGGCGTGAGACACAAAGTCGAGACACGGTCGTTCCGTGATATTTCCAGGGCGCCTGTCGTGGGCCACACCCGGGGCGGAATCCTCTGGGCCTCTGGAACCTAGCAGAGGAGACAGACCCCAGCATACAGGTCGTTCACACCGTGGCATGATCGGTGGCAAGCGCGGGACGCTCAGAGAGGCAGTGAGGGAAAGCATGCCAGGAAGAGAGGGAACAGCCCAGGCAAAGGTACAGAGGCTACAACAGACGTGGCGTGAAAGGAACCACAAGGTGTTCAGCATGAAAGGTGGGCCGCCTCCTTTGGGAAGGAGCCCCGGGCCTTGCTCTGGACGGGACTCCTGTCTCAGCTTCTGTCCCTTCCAAGACTGACCGTGATGATTATTTCACTGAAGGCGCTACTTTCCCGGCAAGCGGCCAGATGGGGCACCGGGGAGCCCCCGGAGAGCGAGAACAGCAGCCACGAAGCTGGTGACCGTGGGCTCACCTGGTGTGAGTCTGGCCCGCACGGGTGTCTGAGTCCTTCAGGTGACCCCGAGCACTGTGGGTTTCAGGACATGTCACAGGGTCCTCCTGGCCCTTGAGATGAGAAAGTTCGATGGCTTTGTCCAGTAGCCTTCATGATGTTTCCTCAAATGGACTTCAATTTCAATTTCAGACCAAGGTCAACACACGCAGAGCACACAGGCCACCGCTCTCCGTGTCTGCACTTGTGGCAGACATGACTAATTGATTGCAGAACCCTCAACCCAGTACTCAGATGAGTGATCTTCGGGGTCTGGTCCACCCTTCTCCGTGAGACGGACACCCAGCTCGGTCGTGAAGCCCTCGAGGGCCTGACTGCCCTCCCCCTCCTCTGGCTGCCGTTGGCCAAGATGCTTGGAAAACTGTAGAAGCCAGCATTGAGGGGGGAGGAGATAAACATCTCTCTCTCCCTCCCTCCCTCTCTTCCACGCGTGCGAATGCACATGCTCGCAGGAACACAAGACTGCATGTATCACATCGTCGGAGACAAAGTCAAGGGCAAGCCGCGTGCTGGAGGGCAGTTGCAGTCCCGTTTGACGCTCTGTCCCAAGGTCTAGCTAGGACAGTTCCCGGCACACAGAAGTCACTCAATTAATAGTTGTTGAGCCAAGGGCATCTATGGGTCCGAGCTGTTTTCAGACCAATCGCACCGTCTCCGGGGCAGGTCACATCCCAGCCGCCTTGTGGGGGTCCCCTGGGTTATCATCTTTCTCCCCGAAAGGGGTGGAGCCTGAGAGACTGTGTTCTCATGAAGCAGCTGGTGAATTAGGGCCTGGAGAAGTTTCCTTGAAGTCTTTAACTCACCACTGAGATACGGTTCTAGACAAAGGCAGGGCGAGGGGGTCGGGGCGGTGAGAGTCTCGGGCGCTCACCCCCTCACCTCTGTCCCTTCCTCAGGGGAATTAATTGGTAGCAAAAAAGAGGACTTTAGGAAACAGCCGTGTTTAAAAGGCCCCTGCTTAATGTTCCCTTTAATTAGAATGGGTTTCACTTGACATTTTTTGCTGACCCGCCGGGGGAGGGGAGCCCCCGCCTGAGTGATTGCCCACTGACCCCGGGATTCCTGTGTCTCAGTTATGCCCCGTTCGTGGGCTCCCTCAGCAGAGTTCAAAAGAATGGCTTTTTCTACAGCAGAACAACAGCCAGAGCGCAAAGAGTCACTCCCCCTGGTCCGGACGCTTCTGTGGGAACCTGGGCCGGGACATTCCTCTGAAAGAAGAATGTGCACACGGGGGACCGCTGGGTCCCTGCCAAGCCCGGTCGTTCAACCGGCTCAACAGGCAGGGCCTGAGCCCTAGGGAAGACAGGTTCCGCACCGCGCCTGGGGATGGGGACGGGGGGCAAGGCAGGCGTGCACCTGCCCCCGGGGCGCTCTCAGCCAGGCCGAGAGGTGGCCCCCGTGCCGCGGCGACTCTCGCAAGGTGGGACACGATGTGAAAGGCCAAGTGCTGGGGGAGCCCAGGGGAGGCGCCTGACTCCAGCCGGGGCAGGACAGGTCTTCACAGGGACAGCTCTGTCTAAGGTGGGACCTCGCATGAGTCAGGATGAGCGAGGCCGGGCTGCACTAACAAACAGGCTCCAGTCTGAGGGTCTCAACACAACAGAGTTCGGTTCTTTACTCTCATCTCGGGCCAGCAAGGGTCTTCTTGGTGGGTCCCCTCGAGCAGCGACGCGGGGATCCAGGTCTGTGGTGGGAGCGAGGCACCCGGTTCGAACTGCCTCGACCCGGATGGCATCTGGAGAGACCGAGGGCCGCAGTTCCAGGGAAGCTGAGGGAGGTTTCCCCTGAACCCAAGAAGAGGCAACGGAGTGAGACCCACAGAGCCCCAGGTCAAGCCGGAGGTAAGCAGGCAAAGGAAGGATGGGGGAGAGAGAAAGGAGAATGGGCAGAAGGAGTGAAGGCACCTTGTCCGCCACACCTGGGCTTACGGTCAGGAGGCGACAGGAGGAAGGCCCGAAGGCAGCGCCCGGACGGGGCTGGCTGCCGGGAGACGCCAACCGTGTGACCAGAGGGTGGGGAGGAGGCTGGAGGTTGACTTCACCGCCAATGGCCAATGACTTGATCCATCACACCTGTGGGAGGAGGCCTCCGTGGAAACCCCAAAAGGTCTGCGTTGGGGGAGCTTCCGGCTGGTGGACACACGGAGGCGTGGGGGAACTTTTCCCCTGACGGTGCGCGGAAACTCCGCGCCCCCCGCCCCGCCTCACCTTTATGCTTCTCTCCCATTGGAGAGTTGCATCCCGTTCTTGAGTTCTGTCCTCTTGTACTAAACCAGGAATCTGGAAAGCGAACTCTTTGGGCTGAGTGAGTTCCATGAGACTTTCTAGCAATTCTCAAGTCTCAGGAGGAGGCGGTGGGAACCTCTGATCTACAGCCGGGCAGTCAGAAGCACGGGTGACAGCCTGGGCTCACAACAGGCATCTGAGTGGGGACAGTGTTGGGGGACCGAGCCCGTCCCCTGTGCAGTCCGGACAGGTAGACAGCAGCAGAACTGAGTTTATCTGTGGGACACCCAGCTGGTGTCTGGAGAGCCCGACAATTGCTCGGTGTGGAGAGGGACCCGCACATCTTTCTGGTGGCCAGAGTGTTCCAGAAGGTTCTGAGAGTCATGGCGAAACAGAAGGGTTTGGGTGGCCAGAAGTGAAGTTCTGAGAGTGGAATTTAGGAACACAGAAGAGCCGCTTCAGCACTTTCAGTGCGGTGTTTCAACTCACTTACATAAAGTGCAGCGAAGGTCTTCTGAGGGGGAGCCCTGAGGTTGGGGCCCAGGGATGGGAAGCAGCCAGCGATGTGGGAAATGGAGCGAAAGGCATTCCGGGCAGGGGGAGCAGTATGTACAAAGGCCCTGGGGCAGAAAAGGATCCAGGTTGTTGGAGGCACGGGAAAGAATGCAGCGAGGCTGGTGTACCAGGAGCCGCGGGGGGAGGGACGTCCAGAGAGGCCACCGCAGCAGTTAAGATTCGGGGCCTTAGAAGGCTCTAGAAGAAGGGTAGGGTGCAGGCAGCGACAGCACTGAGTTCCCCCGGGTGGCAGTGGGTTGGGAGCGGGAGACACGGAGCAGGGTGTCTGGCTTAGGTGAGGAGCTGGGTGCGGGCAGCGAGGCCCGGGGACGTTGACAGTGGACTCCGGCCTGCCACCTGGGCAGAGACAGTGGTGCATTTGCGGAGCAGGGAAGGCAGGACAGGAGCGGGGGAGGCGAGGGGGCCGGTACCCGTGAACCAGCCAAGCGGGATGCGGGTGGCGGGTCGGGTGACCCGCAGCTCTGGGACGGGGCTGATGGAAGTCTGCCAGAAACGTAGTGGCAGATCTCCTCTCTTCTGGAAAGACATCGTCACCGGTACGCCAGGCCTAAGCGGGTGGGGAAGAAAAGAGACCAACAGGCCTTTTGAGTGGGGTGCGGCGAGGGCACCCCCAGTGCACGGACAAAGGCACCAAGGCTCAGAGAGGGGAGCAAAGCCAGGAAAGCTCCCCGTGTACTTGGCATGTGTCGAGTGCGCCCCCGGCCTCGACGTGTCCGGTCGGCACAACAACCCCAGAAAACGGTGAGGAGGGTGATATCCCCGTTTTACAGAGTGAGAAAGTGAGGCACCGAGCAATTCGACGAGGTCCCGGGGCCACCTGAGAGGCCAGTGGCTGGTCCGAGGTTCGACCCAGCCCATCTGACCTCACAGCCCCTGCAGTCACGCCCCAGGTGACACGGCCACCAGGCTGGACGCCAAACGGCCACCGGCTTTCCTGATGCGGGGTGCCTCGAGGACAGTCGGAATTGCAGAGCCTCTAGCCGCCAGGGAAGGTACTGGCTCACGTCGGAAATTACGCCTTGCGTGAAACCGGGGTCGAACCGCGCCCTGGCTGTCGCCCGCTGGCATTCCCGGGCACGAGACCTCTCAGCCTGGTCCCCGGGGCTTGTCGGCGGAATTACCACACCTGGAATGTAGGACCCGCTGCCTTAGCTCAGAAGACGGGTGCTGATTAAAGTATCCTGTGTCACCATGTGGAAACTACAGACGGACCCCCACAGCCGGCCCCCTGCTGAGGGGCACAGCCGTGGGGCCAGGGTGACCCGAGGGCCCTGGAGGTCAGACTGGGAAGAGCGGACCCCACCAGTTGAGTCCGGTCATCGCACGTGAGCCCTACGGCTGCCCTGCAAGCGAGTCACTGTCTCCATCCTGCAGACGAGGAGATGGGGCCCCAAAGCGGGAAAGCCACCTGCCTGAGGCCACCCGGCCAGCGCGCGGCACAGCCAGCCACAAACCCAGAGGTGTGGACTCTATTCACCTCTTCTGCAAATACATCTTGAGTCGGGCTTGTTCAGAGCCAGGTTCCAGCACAGGGGCTGGGAATAAATAAATTAAAAAAAAAAAGACTCTATGCTTGACCTCAGTGACCTCGTGGTCAGGGCAAAGGAGCGTAAGAGACCCTCCACTCTGGAATATTCTTCAGCCTCAAAGAGGAGGAAGATGCTCACCCCTGCTACAGCAGGGACGGACCTAGAGGGCGCGATGCTGAGTGACACGGGGCCGACACGCACGGTCCCACTCACGTGAGGGCCCTGGGGTCTCCAGATGCGCGAGACAGAGAGGTGGATGGTGGGCATCGGGGGAGGGGGCGCGGGCGTTAGCGTTCATGGGACAGAGTTTCAGCTTGGGAAGGTGGAATGTTCTGGCGAGGGATGGTGGGGACGGCGACACAGTGGTGTGAACATAGTTAGCACTACTAACCACACACTTAAGAAGATGACTTAGACGCTACATTTTGTGTTACATGGATTTTTTCATGGTTAACCTTTCCTTAATCAATTTTTTTTTATTTAAAAAAAAAATTTTTTTTAACGTTTATTTATTTTTGAGGCAGAGAGAGATAGAGCATGAACGGGGGAGAGTCAGAGAGAGAGGGAGACACAGAATCCAAAACAGGCTCCAGGCTCTGAGCTGTCAGCACAGAGCCCAACGCGGGGCTCAAACTCACGGACCTCGAGATCATGACCTGAGCCGAAGTTGGCCGCCCAACTGACTGAGCCACCCAGGTGCCCCTCCTTAATCAATTTTTGAGAAAGAAATGATTCACTTCGTTCATTGGTTCTACAGCCGTGACTAAGGGCCTCGGTGCCCCCATCAGCACTGGGCCCGGGGGATTCGCGCGAGTGTGTGTGTGTGTGTGTGTGTGTGAGGGCACACATCCCCGACCGAGAAGGTGCCCGTGCTGGTAGGGTGCTCCCCCGCTCCTTGGCCGATGACCCCAGCCGCAGGGGAAGCTGGGCACGGGGCGGGATGCTTTACAAACACCTCCCGTCCAGTGCTCTAGGGGAAGCCATGATGATCCTGTCTTGCCCAGGAGGAAACTGAGGCTCAAAATGAGTAAGCAAGAGAGCACCATTCGCACCTCCTATACTGGCGCTCTCTTGCTTCGTAACACGTTACCCCAAACTCACTGGCCGAAAACGACACGTACTTATCGTGACCCACAGTTCCTGCCGGTCAGAGACCCAGGGGCAGCCAGGCCGGGTGGTTCCGGATCGGCACCTCTCACGAGGCCGTCGGGCTGGGCTCATCTGAGGCCTGACGAGGGCTGGAGGGTCCACCTCCAGGACGCCACACTGGCCTGTTTCTCAGCGCGGAGACCTTTCCACAGGGCCGCAGGGGTGTCCTCACAGCATGGCGGGCGTCTTCCCCCAGAGCGAGCGGTTGAAGAAAGCAGGACAGAAACCACAGGCCTTCTGCAACACGGCCTCGGGGGTCGTCCTCCCTCATTTCCACACAGCCTCCTATCGGTTACAAAGTGAGCATGTTGAGGGGGGAAGGAGGTCCCTGAGGGAGGGAAGAGCGAGCGCTGAGGCTCGTTGGAGGCCATCTTGAACCGGCGGCCGCCCCCGGCCTGTGGGGCTCTCCTGAGCTGCAACCGGGCCAGTGGTCATCCACACTGCGGTCTCTGGCATCCGAGGACACTTCGGAGACAGCCGGGCCCTGGCAGAGGTGGAGGCTGTCCCAGAGAGGCAGCCGCGGAAACACAAGGGGTGGGTGGGCCCGGGGGCATCCTCCTCAGACACGCACACAGAGGGGACATAGGGACGGGGTGGCCCTGGGGGACGGCCGCATTCCCGGCCGGGGCAGCAAGAGCCAGATGTTGGTGCCAGATCTGACATGTGTCCACGGGGGGCGTGACCTTGCGTAAGCCCCCCACGCCCGCCCTGGGCCTCGGTCTCCCCCCAGGAAGCGGGGTGGTTGGTTGGTTCTCCCACGCGGGACAGAGAATACAGCCACGTGTGTCGGGGCCATCCCGCTGACGACAAGGGCTCCGGACAAATATTCCCCATTCCAACAGGACAGTCACGGCGACGTGGAACCGGAAATAGGGCAGGGGACGCGGGCCTCGGCGGGGGGGAGGCGTGGATGAATGAAAAGCTGCAGAAGCAGGTCGTCTGTCGCGAGCCTGTGTCCTGTCGCGGCCGCCGTTTGCCCGAAGCACGGCCCCCGGCAGCCGGGCAGCACCAGGGCGGCGTGGGTGCTGATAACGCAGGCTGATCGCAGCCACGACGTGTCCTGCTTCCCGTGGGCGCCCCACCCCCCGCCGTGGCCTCGGCTCAGAGCAGGTACCGCTGGGCCTCCTCACGCTCCGGGAGCCTCGGACGGGCTGGTCAGCCTGCTCGAGGTCCCGCAGCTAATGAACAGGGGACCCAAAGCCCGTGCTTCCTGACCCCCACGCCCTCTGACCTCCCAGGCAAGGAGGGCGGCACGGGGCGGCGACTGAAATTGTTTACTCCCGACCCACGGAGCCTTTGCCACGTCACCCGGAATTCACAGCAGCCTTGCTCGAGCCAACGTACGACTTGAGGTCAGTGCTGGGGATTGGAGGGATGGGGCGGGGGGGGGGGGGTGCAGGTGGGTCAGTGGGCTCACAGAAGGACCACGCCGCGGGCGGGGGAGGGCTAAGCAGGTGGACGGACAGACGGCCCGGTGGGGGCTGGTGCCCGTGTGCCGGCCGGTGGATAACTCGAAGGGATGGCCGGATAAGTGCCAGAGGAGGACAGTAAATGTTGGCTAGAAGTGGGGACAGATGGACAGACAGGTCCAGAGGTAGGTGGGCAGAGGAATAAATGGGTGGGCAGGGCTGATCGTGGGCCTGACTCCCTGTTCCTGCAGCTGGGAGCTAGGGGACAGAGGGAGGCTGGCCGAGGAGGGACCTGTCAGGGACCTGCCCTCAGGCACCTGTCATTCGTGCACACGAGCTCTGAGACTGCAGTGCAAGTGGCTCCTGGAACCTGGCCGGCGAACGGGGTCACAGTGGTCACGCTGGTTTCGTGGCTGGGGGCCCAGAGGTGGGAAGACCTTTTCCCGCAGCCACACAGCCAGGACCAACCCCAGGGCTCCACCCTAGGTCCAGGCCTCTTGGCTCTGACCATCATCTGGGCTCCGGCAACTTCGGCCCGCCCTGAACAGCCTGCATCATGCCCCCTCGACCCGGCCTCACCCCAGGCTCTGAGGAGCCCCCAGAACCAGCACGATGGTGCCCCAATGTGCGGCCCCGTTTGGGGGGACCGGCCGAGGCCGGGTGCCCGTGAGAGAGCCATGTGGTTCTTCCAGGGGTCCCCTGAGACCTGATGGTCCTCTAAGCCCCGGGGAGCCCCAGGAGCCTCTGTCCCTGGGAGCGGGAGTGACAACTTGATTCTCCAGCAGTGGCTTCTCCCCCACACCTGCTGTGCGTCAGGCACCGGGCCCGGAGCCGAGGGCAGGGAGGTCCTTGTCTGCACCCCTGAGAGCCCCAAGCCCGCAAACGGCAGGCACTCAATCAGTGTCGCTCAAGAGGAGAGACAGTCCGGTCATCCAGGGGCTGCCTCCCAGGCACATTTCTCCAAGTGTCTCGGAAAGAAGCGAGCCACACACGGCCCTGGCCTAGGGATCTGGTCTTTCCGTCCACTCCTTGAGAAGTGGGTGTTCGTGGGTGGCACAGGTGCTTGGTCTCAGCTACCCTGGTTTTGAGAGAAAGCCAGGCCGCTCTGGACCAGAGGCCTCCACAAGTGGGGCCAAAACAGAAATCGGGGAACCCAGGGTGCGTCCTTCCAGGGCCTTCACCCCACGGCTGGGCGTGCTGACCTATCGCCTTCTGGCACGTTCCCCAGGGGTGGGTCTGGGACCCACTCACCCATGTGGCAGATGGAACCCTAGGTCGCTGCTAATGAGAACGCTGGCTGTGATGGGGGGCAGCCGGCACCCCACAGGGCCACTGACCCGTTCCCATCCGAGCCCCGGGAGCACGCCTGGCACACGGTGGGGCTCCAGCAAAGTTTGCAGAGTGAGCACGTGACCTGACCGAGGAGAGCCGAGAGGCTTTGGACACAGAGGAGCCCGCGTCCAAACCCCAGCTCTCCCTTTAATGGTCCGTGCGACCCGAGGCGACGCACTTAACCTCTGTGGGTCTCAGGTTCCCACGCTGTGAGATGAAGATCGTCACGTTCACTTAGCAGGAGCCTCTCGAGGATTCGGCGAGGATGTTTGCAAAACTCGGGGCGCCTGGTAGGTAGGTAGGTGCTCGGCGGGGGTGCGCCTGCCGGCCCCTCCCCCAGGCAGTGGGGCCGCCTCTCACCTGTGGGTGGCTGAGGCCCCGCCCCCTCGCAGCCCCAGCCGAGCAGGTGACTGCACGGGCCCTGGGAGCGTGGGAACTTCCTGCCGCCCTGTTTGTCTTGGGCGCCTGGGAGGGGCGGCCACCCTCCGTCCGCTCCAGCACGCTCCTGCCAGATCACCCAGCGTGAAAGGGAGGAATTGTTCCCGTGACCTTTGCTTTCCTTGTCAAAGGCGATTTCGGCAAGTGCCGTCTCTCTTCCCTGAAGGCCGGGCCAGCCCTGGTTCCCCTCTCCCAAAGGGACTGAAAGGGCCCTCTTGGCACCTGGGGGAGGGAAGGGCCCTGGGGGAACCTGTAGGAAACACCATCCACGCCTGCCAGCAGGAGCGAGGCCTCACCCCCTTCTATGCCCGCTGCCTGAGCCACCTGCCAGCCAGTGCCCCTTCCCCGTCCCACTAACCAGCCCCCAACTCCTTCCTGGTCTTCCCTCCCCTCTGTGCCCCCCAGGACCCAGAATAGGACCCAGCCCAGAGTCAGAGGCTCAATTAACCTCCCCCGCCCAGCTGAGACACCCCCCCCTCGCCCCGTACGGAGAGCAAGGCTCCCCCTCTTCCTCTCACTTCTACCTAACCCTGCCTTGGGAGGGTGTCCCCCCGTGCCGGTCTCTGCAGGTGGACCACAGGTCTCTACACCAGCTTCTAACCACTGTCTCGGCCTCCTCTGCCCCCTGGTCACGTGGCCAGCCCACCGCCCACCTGCCCTGCTTTGGCATGGCTGGTGACCCCAGGGTGTGACCCCAGCAGCCGTGGAACCCTGGCTATGTCCGTCACACGGTGGCCCCGCAGGCAGCACAGCTGGGGTTAAGGGCAGCCTCGGATCACGGAGGCCCCATTTCCGATTTTCCAGAAGATGCCAATCATTAATGATCATTGTTCTTTCCTTCTGGGGCATGAAAAAGCAGGTTCAGCTCACAACCGGAAAAGCAGCGGGTCAAGGTTCCCAGAGGATGAAATGTCAGCCTCCGGCGGCAGTGACATTCACCCAGAAGCACTAAAAATAGACTCGAAAACAGAAGCATCGAGTCTCTGGAGGCTGGAGGCATAAGGTGAGCTTAGGGCAGAAACGACACTTGCCAATTATGTCTGTGGCCGCACGGCGAGGCAAGGATTTTCCTTGGTTTTGTTTTATTTCCCTCAAGAGACAGAAAGAAAGTAACCTTAGGAAGGGTCCACCTAGAAGGACGTTGCTCTAAGTATGACTTTACCGTATGTAAAAATTCGGATAGAACGGAAACAGGGCAGACCCAGCCTGGAGGGAGATGTGACCACGGCAAGTCGGGGGCCTGGCAGAACTCACCCATTTGGCCCCAGGAGGGCAGAATGCCCTCCCAGCTCCGGCGGACTGGCCGTGGTAGCCTGACTGAGGCCAGCACAGTCCAAGAGGACTTTGGTGGTGGTGGAAATGTTCTCGATCTGCTTGTCCGGCACAGAGCCGCAAGCCGCATCTAGGTATATATCAAGGGCTTGAAACGTGGCCATTACAGTCGAGCCACAGAGTTGCTAATTGTACTTCGTTTTAGTTGACTTAGATCTAAAAAGCCATATTTGAATGGTGGCTGGTGGCTACCATATTGGACGGCATGGTTTTAGGCTTTAGGGGAAGGAGAGCTCCAATTGATTGGCAATGTCTTCCAGGGACAAAGGATTGGAGAGTAAGGCCTGAATACTGCATGCCCAAATGACCAGGGATCTGGAGAGATCCAGGGGACCTGAGGCCTAAACCATGGATTCTGGTGCCTGAATAGTTTTGACATTTAAGAGAGAAAAAAAAATAACTGTAAGGTTTAGTGCTGCACCCCCTCGTCATTTAGTCTCATGGTCTTTCCTAGAGGCAACTACAATCCTTTTAACATGGTCTCCCTCCCTTTGGGACCCCATTTCCAACCTTCTTAACCCTGCTCTACACAGCAGCCAGAAGGGTCCTTCCCAAACACCAATCCAACTACACTCTACCCTGCTCAAAACCTTACATCGCTTCTCCCCACCATGGCCATCAAGACCCTGCCCTACAAGGCCTCTCTGGCCTCATTCCCTTTCACTCTTCATCGTAGCATAGACCGCCCTGAGGCCCGCCGCTCTTTTTCTGCCTCGCTGCCCAGGAAGCCCCAAAGGGAAGGCTCTTGGCCCATCTCGGCATCCTCCACCCAAAGCACGCTTCTAGAATAGCTCCCGCTGGAAACGTAATGTGATTCCAGGAACTCCCATGTATATTCTTGTGTTGTGTCCTCAAAATAATAAGGCAAGTACCACCATCGCCCTGTTTCGCAGATGAGGAAACTGGAACTCAAAGAAGGAAAGCATTTGGCTAAGGACACAAGAGAAAATGGCAGACCTGAGGCTCAGACAGGAGCAGATGACCATCTGAAACGTTGCTTGCATGGAGAAATCTGCTTCAACATGGTGGCTGTGCTGAGAATGGAAACCAGGTTCCAGAACTTCTAGTGCAGAATTTCTTCTACTGCTAATTCAATACATGCTAGAGGAAGAAAAGGATGGATGGATGGATGCATGCATGCATGCATGCATGGATGGATGAGTGGGTGGATGGAAGGATGTTGGATGGATGATGAATGATGGATGGATGGATGGATGGATGAGTGGGTTGGTGGATGGATGAGTGGATGATGGTTGGATGGATGAGTTGATGGGCGAGTGGATAGATGAATGATGGATGAATGGATGGACAGCTAGCTAGCTAGACGTGTGGACAGATGGACGAATTGGTGGACAGGTGAGTGGGCGGATAGGTGGATGTGTGATGGAGAGATGCATACACACATCCATGTATGAATGAACAAAAAGGACGGCAAGACACAGTAAAAGGTCACGACCAGGGAAGTGGATAACAGTCCACCTTTTTCCTAACCATTTTTCAGGTGTATCAAAAAATGAGGCCATGCAAAAACTTCTCTGAGGCTTCTCTTTTTAAGGAAATAAAGTGCATCGTAAGCTGCGTGTGTGTCAAGAAAGCCCTGGGCTGTGCCAGGGCCTGCTTCCCTCTCTCCTCCTGTCCTGCCACCACCCCGCCCTCCTCCCCCCCACCCCTTCTGGCTCATCGAGCTCCTCCCTAACTCAGCTTTCCCAAGGGAAGGCTGAGAAACAATAGCAATTTCTTCTGAATGGAACCGTCCCCTGAGCCAAAGAGTAAACACGAGAGCGAGAGCGAGGGAAGAGCTGAGTCTGTGTGTAGCCGCTCCAGTGATGATTACATAAGCGGACATACCTGGGAGAGGCACTGATCCAGGGGGTTTTAACAGGCCGGGGTGGGGGGTGGGGGTGCTGGCGGGGGAGGAGGGCAGCGGCACGCCCAGCGCAGGGATAGCTGTGCAGATACCCAGGCTTGCTGGGAACGGGAGCCAGGTCGGTCTGGGAGGGAAGAAATTCAAGAGCTTGAGGTTGTTCTTGCACTAAGACCCTTGCATGATGGGGTTTTTTTTTTTTCTTTTTTATCTGCACAACAGCACTGCCAGGTAGGTACAGTTATATTCTCTTTTATACATGAAAAAACAGAAATGAGACACAGAGAGGTGCTGCCCTTAACCAAAGTCACACAGCTATTGTGGCAGAGCTGGGATAGAGCCCTAGTCTGGCTCCAGAGGCGGTGGGCTGATCGAGCTGTCCGGCCGCCCCCTCTTCTTTCTCTCTCCATCCCTCCCTGCCCCCCCCCCGCCCTCCTGCTTGTCCGTTAAATCACACGTCCATTTATTCTTCCATTTGTCCATCTGTCCATCTACCCACTCGGCCCCCCAGTGGCTCGTCCTTCCCCTCAGTCCTGGGCCAAGGAAAATGCAGACTCCGCCTGTTGGGCCCCTTCTGCGTGTGGGGGACACAGGAGGAAATTTACAGTGGTTTCCTCCTTTAGTCTACAAGGTGACAGCCAGGTCAGGGTCACTCTCCCCTGTGGCAGATGATGAAACAGGTCTACAGAGCTTCAGAAGCCTCGGCCTTGGGACTTGGGGTTCAGGGAGGGCTTCTCAGAGGAGGCAACCCAAGCAGGTGAGGGCAGGACACCCCAAGTTCCTCCAGCAGAGGTGGAAAGGGTCGGTGCGCTTCTGGTATTGAGAGCCGTGTGATGGACGGGAGGCGGTTAGGAGGATGGGGTCCACTGTAGCCTGGTCACCCCACCACACAGAGCGGCTGCCAGACTCAGAGCTCCCAGGGGTGAGGGGGCCAGGGAAGGGTTCACCTGGGCCAGGCTGAGGACAGACAGCCCAGAGCAGTGGCCTCAGCCCTCCAGAATCTTCCAAGTGACCTGGAACGAGCATGTCTCATCTCTGGACCCCAAGTGTCCCATCTGTAACGAGACGATGGGGGACTCTGTGAGAGGCCTGCTGGGCACTCGTGAGCCTGAAGATGTGCGTCCCTCCAGAGGGGCCGCAAAAACAGCCAGGAACCCAGTTAGCAGGTGAGGCCTTGTACCCGGGCCATCCGGGGTTCCCAGGACCAAACAGATGACCCCCAGGGATGGGCCCCAGTGTACAAGCCACATCATGAAGGGGCACACAAGGGCTGCTGAGAGCCATGCTGCCATTACATAAGCCACCTACCCGGCCACCACTGGCCAGCTGTGTTACCGGGTAAATAGAGTCCTATATTTACCTATGATGGGAGAGGGACAGGTCCGCCTGGTGATTAGGGCAAAGATGAGCTCAGAGGCCTTCAGCTCTGATTTCTGTTATGCTCCGTGCACACCTCCATGCCCAGCATCTGGGTACCTGCCAGGGCATACTGGCAGAGGGGGCAGTGGGAGGCTGCATCCTAGGAGTGCGGGGCCATGAGTCTTCGGGTTGCAGGCTTGGCCGGGGAAACAAGGCTGCCCTCACAAGTGGCAGGAGGCCAGGCCAAGACCACACAAGGATGACAAGCTTCCAGTGGTCCCCAATGCCCCAAGACCTCCCTGGTGTTGGCACCGGTCAGCTGCACTGGAAGGACAGATGCCATCTGCACAGGGTGACAAGGAGCTCAGAGACTATGACATCACTCTGCACTCTGCCATTAGGGCAGCTTCATGTGGCATTATCTGTCCATGAATACTTGGCTGGATCGGTGTGTGGATGGGTGGATGGACAGTGGGATAATTAGCAGACCACAGATGGACAACTGGATAAGGGAGTGCCACCTTTATGAGTGGGGTGGGAAGATGGAAGGGTGGATAGGTGGTTAGATGGATGGATGACCTGTCAGCAGGTAGACTGATTCATGGAATAGTAGGTAGAAAGGTAGATGAATGGATGGATGATTAAAAGGGTTATGCGTGACTGGATGGATGGGTGGATGGATAGATGGATAATGGATAGATGGATGGATGGATGGATGGATGGAAGGATGGATGGATGGATGATGGATGGAGGGATAGATGATGGATGGATAGATGGTGGATGGATGATGAATGGAGGGATGATGGAAGGATGGATGGATGGATGGATGGATGGATGGATGGATGTTTGGATGGATGGTTGGATGGTTGGATGGTTGGATGGTTGGATGAATGGCTGGCAGGCTGGCTGGCTGGCTGGATGGATGGATGGGTGGATAGATGGATGGATGATGGATGGATGGATGGATGGATGGTTGGATGGTTGGATGGATGATGGATGGATGGTTGGATGGTTGGATGGATGGATGGATGGATGGAAGGATGGATGGAAGGATGGGTGGATGCATGATGGATGGAGGGATAGATGATGGATGGATAGATGGTGGATGGATGATGAATGGAGGGATGATGGAAGGATGGATGGATGGATGGATGATGGATGGATGGATGGATGGATGGTTGGATGGTTGGATGGATGATGGATGGATGGTTGGATGGTTGGATGGATGGACGGATGATGGAAGGATGGATGGAAGGATGGGTGGATGCATGATGGATGGAGGGATAGATGTTGGATGGATAGATGGTGGGTGGATGGATGATGGATGGAAGGATGAATGGATGGATGGATGGATGATGGATGGATAGATGATGGATGAATGGATGATGGAAGGATGGATGGAAGGATGGGTGGATGGATGATGGATGGATGGATGGATGATGGATGGATGGATGGATGGACAGACCTTTGAATGGATGGGCCAACAGATGACTGAAAAGACAGATAAGTAAGTAATGAATTAATGAACCAATTGGCAGGTGGATGGCTACGTGGAAGACTGGGATGAAAAGTAGAAGTCTGGCTGGAGGATGGGTGAGAAGTTAGATGGTGAGTGGGTGGGTGCGTCCTTCTGATCTAACTCTGGTTGCACAAGGAGACTCTTTCTCAAATACCCACTGTCCATCCCAAGCAAGGTCCAGCTCTGTGGTCCAGGTGCTGCCTGGACCTTATGTCAAGCCACCTTACAGAGCCAGCATCCCCCGAACTGTGCCAACAACCCTCTGGCAGGTGGAATGTGTAGCAGGAGTCTACACAGGGCCCTGGCCAAGGTCTGGGGGGTTACTGTTTCCTCCAGTGGTGCCAAGTCCAGGATCCTAAGTCGGGGCTCCAGGCACAGCCTCCCCTCCTCAGCTCCCTCTCCTCCCACTGAGGTTGGGAAGCCACACGTGAACCAGAAGCCCCTTCCCCATCCCCCTGAAGAAGCCAGAGGAAGAGCCCTGGATGGGAGAGAGGAGGCCTGGAGGTGTCTCCAGCCCTGATGCCTGTCCCTGGAAGGCTGGGACTCTGCCACAGTGGGTGATCCGACAGGAGTGAGGACAAGGCTGACACCTGTGGAGTTGTTCTGCTGCAGCCGATGGAGCCCCAGAGGCCCTCACTTTGACCCTGGCCGCAGCCCCCGGTGCTCCTCCTCAGGGCCCGGGGCTCTCCGGACCCCACTGGCTGGGACCATCTGCAAGGGGCCTTCCAGTGTCAGGAGGCTGAGGCCCTGGCCATGAAAATGAGTCGTCACAGTTTGCAAGGAAAAGGCAGCTGGACGAAGACAAGACACTTGGCTTCCCCAGGCTCCACATTCAGTCTAGCCAATCTCTGTCCTTCCCCAGGTGCCATGTTCCCATCTCTACCCTCAGCCGTGTTGGGAGCCAGTGTAGGTTAGGAACTCATGGATTTTTCTAGGGCAGGGATCCAAGAGGTCCTGGGCTGACAGGAAGCAGGCCTGCAGCAGGAGTTAGAAGGGGTACGGGAGCCACACATGCTCCAGAGGCAGAGAAAAGGGGCAGCCAGGAGGAGCAGGAGACCCAGGGGCAGACTCAGGGAATGAGGGCTCATATCACCTTCCACACACTTCACGGCCTCAGTGTGGCAGATGCCTAGGGCTGACTTCCTGCCATGGTGCACCCACCATCTCAGGGCCACCGTGGGGTGCTGGGCTCTTCCCCTCTGTTATCCCCACAGAGGGGCTGGGGCCAGGCCTGGGGGGAGAGGGAGGGACCAGAAGGGAGTCAAGGGCTCACTGTTCCCAGCACACCCCGCCTTGGCTGCCTGCCCCCCACCGATCAGCTGTCAATCTTGTCCCCTGGGAGGCAGAGCATAGGCCCTGGACCTTGTCAATCTGCTGGAGCACATGAAGCCTGAGCCAGACCGTTCCCACGCCGTGCCAGCCCCTGAGGAGGGGCCCCAAGCGGCAGAATCCCTGCCTGCCCCAGGCCTGGGGTCCCCATGTCTGCACGCAGAAGCTTTGTGTGTCCCCATTGCACCACTCAGCAAACCGAGCCCACCAGAGACCCTCACGATCACCCAGTTACAGAGCACACACAGCTGTTTTTCTGGCTTGTCATTGGGGAGAGTGCTGGGAGGGGCAGCTGGCCCACCGAGGAAGGGAGAGCCAGGCCTCTTTGGGATGCTCTTCTGGTAGATTCTGGGGTCCCACAAAGGCTGAGGTGGTACAGCTAGAGGCTGAAGGCAAGCGCACTGGGGTCCCTCTTCATGCCCACACCTGCACTCCACCTCCTGCATGGCCCGGGGATGGGGCTGCCCCAAAGCAACAGCACCCACTTTGGCCAGACTGGGGACCTGAAATTCCCTGAGGGCTGTTCAAGATCCCAGTTTTCAGACTCACTCTTCCCAGTGAAGAAAGGGATAGAAACACAGACGTTTTCAGATGAGGAAAGCAGGGCTCAGAGGAGTTAAGTGAGCAACCCAAGGTTGCAGAGTGATGAAAAGGTGGGATTCAAACCCAGAACTGTGTCTTGGCCCTGGTGGGTGATGGACGGATGGATGGATGGTTGGATGGATGGATGGATGGATGGATGAATGGCTGGCAGGCTGGCTGGCTGGCTGGATGGATGGATGGATGGTTGGGTGGATGGATGGATGATGGATGGATGGATGGATGGATGGATGGACGGATGGCTGGGTGGGTGGGTGGATGTATGGATGGATGACGGTTGGATGAATGGTTGGACAGATGGATGGATAGATGGATGGATGATGGATGGATAGATGGACGGATGGTTGGGTGGGTGGGTGGATGTATGGATGGATAATGGTTGGATGAATGGTTGGACAGATGGATGGATAGATGGATGATGGATGGATGGATGGATGGATGGATGGATGTGGGAGTGGATGGATGGATGGATGGATGGATAGATGGATGGATAAATGGACAGATGGATGGATGGATGGATGGATGGTTGGATGGTTGGATGGTTGGATGAATGGCTGGCAGGCTGGCTGGATGGATGGATGGATGGACGGATGGTTGGGTGGGTGGGTGGATGTATGGATGGATGATGGTTGGATGAATGGTTGGACGGATGGGTGGATAGATGGATGGATGATGGATGGATGGATGGATGGATGTGGGAGTGGATGGATGGATGGATGGATAGATGGATGATGGATGATGGTTGGATGAATGGTTGGACGGATGGATGGATGGATGATGGATGGATGGATGGATGGATGGATGGATGTGGGGGTGGATGGATGGATGGATGGATGGATGGTTGGATGGATGGATGTGGGAGTGGATGGATGGATGGATGGATGGATGGATGGATAAATGGATGGATGGATGGATGGATGGATGGATGGTTGGATGGATGGCTGGGTGGATGGATGGATGGTTGGATGGATGGATGAATACCACAGTTCATGCTCTTAACCTCTATCCTGTGCCATCTCTGCTTGGTAGGGCCCAGCTCCTGCTGAAATACCTCCAGAGATGGGGTACTCACTACTGGGAAAGTGCCAGCTTTCTCCTAAATAGCTGGCTGCGCTGCTGTCCTCCCCACACCCCGCCAGGGCCTGGGTTCTGCTCCAGCTCACCCAGGAGAATCCCGTGTCCTGCCCCCAGGGCAGCCCGCTGGGCTCCGAGGCATTTCCAAGTGGAGCTTCCCAAGCCTTGACCCTGACCCCTGCCCAAATCCTCCTGGCATGCCTGGCTCCCCCACTCTGACCTCCCTGAGCATTTCCCTGGCCCCGTCCCCGTGTGCCAAGCCTGCCGAGCCTGCTGTGGGTCCCTGGTTCCCCACCAGACTCTGGGAAGGCCTGGGTCATCCAGCTTTGAAGCCTCGAAGCCCGTCTCTGCCCAGGCGACTTGTTCCCTGGCGTCCTGGGCACGCAGCCAGCATTGCCGGGCCCAGCGGTACCCTCCTGCCCTCCTGCCTTTGCATCCTTCCTGGGCCCCCTGCCCCAGTCTCTCCAAGGGCCAGCAGCCTGAAGAAAGACCTCTATGCTGTTTCATTGGAACTGCCCGAGACGCCAGCACCCGGCCAGGACAGAGCCCCCTGCTCTAGCCAGCTGGCAATTTTCCTTCCCGCCACACAGGCAGAAAGGGGTGCCCTTCCCTCTGCCCCACACAGTATGGAGGAGTCTGGGGCGTATCTGGCTCCGGAAGGGGAGGAGGGGGCCTCTGCAGCTTGGGGCAGGGCGGCAGCTAACTGGTCCTCCAGACAGAGCGGGCTCACAGGCCCAAAGCCGGGCTGAGACAGGTCACGGCCGTGCAGATGCCCTCTTAGCATAGGGCGGGCACAGACGTTTCCCAAAGCAGACTCTGGTTCTGCGGGACGTGAATAGGGCCACGGGGTTGGAAATCACAGGAGGAAGCAGAGTTTTCACTGAGGTTTGACTGGAGCCCTTCCAGGCCCCTCCGAAAGGAGACAGCGAACAAAGTTTCTCAAGCCAAGCTGACCTCAGAAGTCCTTTTCCTAGAGGATCTTCTGGGACCAGCGTTCCCTGGAACCCTCGAGAAACTGCCCAAGTAGCTTCCAAAGCTCTGAAGGCCCAGCCCAGTGTGAAGCTGGGTCGGAGGTGGGTGCATAAAGCGCTCGGGGTACCAAGCCCAAGGTTCTGGCACGGCCCCGCCCACACCCGGCGACCAGTGGAAGGAAGGTGCCCACCCTGCCTGGACTTGCCTCCCTTTTCTGAAGATTACGCGGCACCGAAGCCCATGGCACCACCACCAGGGATGTGGGGCCCAATGGCAGCCCCTCCTGGGGCCTGGAGACCCGGCCAAGTGGAGCCTGCAGCTCACAGCCCGCGGCGGAAGCTTCAGGAGACACGGAAGGGCCTGTACAGGTGGCTTTGTCCCCCTGGGAAGAATACAGCAGGCAGGGTCTGCTCCTGCCCCTCGACCCCTGCCCGCCCTCCCCTCCTCCCCTCCACTCCCCCAGCCAGGAGCCCCGCAGGGGCCCCAGGATCTGGGAGGTCTGGCCACCACAGAGGCGGGCACGGGTACCACCTGGCCCAGCTGCCGGGAGCCTGGGCTGGCAGGACGGCTGGGTGCCCGGACCTTCCTTCCACATTTCCGAAGCCGTGTCTTCAATGCGCTGGGAGGCTCTCCTATCGATTCAGCGTCTAATCCGGTTTCCCATCTGCTTTGCAAAGGGCCCTTCAGGCCTCTCTCCACTTGGTATTTCCTAATCCTCAAACGCTGCTTACTTACCGCTCTCTCCTGAGGGACGCCCAGCTCCTCCTCACCCCCTTGACATTCCTGCTCTGTCTCCCTCCCTCCTGGCCATGGCCTCACCTCGCGACACGGGCAGCCCGGAGCCTGGGGGGTGGGGGCCGTTCCTGGAGCAGAACATCAGCCACTCCCTCCTTCTTTAACCCAGTGCTCATTGGGTGCCTCCTCTGGGCCAGACACAGGGGCCCGCGTCTGTGGTCCTCTCCGGAAGCAGTGTGTCTGTCGGGGAGCCGCGATGAGAGGAAGCACGTGCCCAGCATGGCCGGGGGCTCCCGGAGCCGTTACAAGCCCCCCATCCACCGCCCTGCAGACGGGAGGTTGTCCCCACTGTGCAGATGAGCAAGTTGAGGTGAGGAATTATGCTCGCTTGCTCCGGGTGCCGGGACCTGAATTCCTGCCCTTTGGGCCAAACTCCGGGAGGAATGTTCTGGACGGCGTGCCTCTGCCTGGCACTCATGCTGGCCTGCGGCAGGCAGCCCTGTGACCAGGCCGAGCCCAGGGCCCTGGGGGAGCCATGCTCTGCAGGACTCGGCCCAGCCTCTGAGAGCATCCGCGCCCCTTCCCAGCCGGGCCCACGCCATCCACCCCCGCAAGGCCCCGCCGGGGAGTGCCCTCCACGTGAAACATCAGAGGCCCGTGTGCCGCTGAGGGCCTGGGCTCCTAACCGGAGATTATCTTCCAGGGGAGGGGAGCGGGTCCTGGAAAGGCCCGTCCCCGCCCAGCAGAGATGGCAAGCCCCAGCCCTCCTCCCACTGCCAGGATGGGATGGTGGAGAGGCCTGGGCTCCGGAGTCAGCCCCTGGCCCAGCTCGGGCTCCTGGGCGGCAGCAGGACCCACAGAGATGCCGAGCAAAATGGAAACGCAAGCCCCTTGTTCAAAACTGGGTAAGAGTTTCCAGCTGGTAAGTATGATGCATTAGACCGAGTGCAGGGGCCTGGCGGAGTGAGGTCCTGGGCACGACCACCGGCCCCTGAAGCTGGCCCTGCACCCGGAGCTCAGCAAGTCTCCAGGGTAAAGTCCTGTAAGGTCCCACCTGTGACTTGGCTTCGTGCCCCTGTCTCGTCTCCCCGGGCCACTGCTACCCTGCGTTTCCCCCAGCAACACGCTGCCTCCCAGGACAGCACCGAGGGCCGACTCCCGCCCCGGGCCCCAGCTGACCAGCAGGACGGGCCACCTCCTTCCGCTCCCTGCACCTCCCTGGCCTTTCCATGGGGTGAAATGATGCGTGTGTAGGATTGTTTGCTAGACCGTCGTCCCCACCACGAGGGCCTCACCACCGTGTCTTTAAGTGGCCTGGTGCCTGCCTCGCACACAGGAGGTGCTCAATAAGTCCTTACTGAGGGTGAGAAAGGGGGGGCTTCAAATGTCCATGGACAAAGAAGACGTGGGATGTATATACGATGAAGTATCACTCGGCCATCAAAAAGAACGAACCCTTGCCATTTGCAACTACGTGGATGGAACGGGAGGGTGTTATGCTAAGCGAGATCAGTCAGAGAAAGACAAATATCTTATGACTTCACTCACATGTGGAATTAAGATACAAAACAGATGAATGTAGGGGAAGGGAAGCAAAAACAAGATAAAATCAGGGAGGGGGACAAACCAGAAGAGACTCTTCAACACAGAGAGCAGACGGAGGGTTGGGTTGCCCGAGGGAGGTGGGTGGGGGATGGGCTAAACGGGGGACGGGCATTAAGGAGGGCACTTGTTGGGAGGGGCCCGGGGCGTCGTAGGTAAGTGATGAATCCCTAAATTCTACTCCCGAATCATCATTACCACTCTACGTTAACTAACTCGGATTGAAACGAAACACAAATAAAATGAAGTTAAAAGAAAAGAAGGGAGGGGCCTGATTTAACCCCCTGCGGGACCCTCACTCCCTCTGTGGGATCCTCAGTGGAGACCGTGCACAGCATGGAGACCCCCGGCTTAGTCACTGTCATCTTCCACAGCCTGGCCCCCATCCCAACCCCGAGGCCTGGCTGGGAGCTCCGGGAGGCCGGCCTTGTCGGGTCACCCTTGGGGCCCCCAAAGAGCTCGGTGCTGGGCTGTGCAGCAGGCGCTCGGGTCCCCCTGGCCACCACCCACACACAGCGCGCCCGCTGGGTGGGGAACGTCTCTGTGGGAAAGTTCGGCCCTCGCTAAGCACCAAGCGACGCGAGCAGGACGGATGGACGCTTCCAGACGTAACAACAACAGACAGTAAGTCAGGGCCTGCGAGGCAAGGTGTCTGGTAACAAGGGTCCGCAAAAGGGGTGGAAAGACCCAGCGATGAGTGTGTCCCCTCCAGGCTGACGAGCCGCCCTAATTCCGCCACCCTGGTGACACCCAGGATGGTCCCATTCTGCCCAGACATGCAGACAAAACCAGTTGCTGAGCAGGTCCTGGCGAGTCACAGCTGTGGCGAGTGGGCTTGCCTCCGTGTTCCTCCCACGGTGCTAGTGCCTGCCTGCTCTGGAAGCTTCTGCCTGCCGAGCGTCCTTGGCCAACCTCAGCTTTGGGCCCAGGAGCCGCAGCGCGGTGAGAGGGGCTGAGGCGCAGCGCGAGAGGCCCCCAGACTCCCATCACCCCCCTTACACGCCTCTTCCTCTCTCTGATTCCTCCTCCAGCATCCAGGCCTAAACCAGGGACGCTGGTGATTCGGCCTGTCCATAAGGACTTCCCATATACCTCCTCTGTGCCAGGCATGGGATGCCCAGCCCTCAGTTCTTTTCAGATCCTTCTGGATCCTGCCAGCGCCTTGACCAACATACAGTGCTGGGGATGAAGGCCACGGGTGCCAGTGGACCATGGATGGCACCTGGTGAAGGGAGCCCACTGTGGCCGAGGTCCCGTTTGTGCTGCGAACTGAGCGCCTCTGGGGGGAGCTACACGGGGGTGGCAAGGGCCGACCTCGTGCCCCAGCTCGGGGGACCGGAGCGGCAGGAAGCGAGGAGATGGGGGGACCGCGGCCAGGCAGCGGGGGGCGAACATGGGAGCCAGGGAGAGGCCAGTGGAAGGGGGCCTGCTCAGGAGCGCCCTGGCTCTCGTCCCTGTGTTCCGGAAAGGCAGGTCAGGGCCATATTCTTCCCGGTAACAGCTTTATTGAGATATAACTCACGTGCCATAGACTTCACCGACTTTCAGTGTTTTTAGTGTGTTCGCAGAGCTGCGTACCCATGGCCACGGTCTTTTCCAGAACGTTTTAGACACACCAAAAAGAAACCCTGTTCCCATTAGTAGTCACTCCCCACTTACCCCCGGCCCCAGGTAACCGCTAGTCTACTTCCTGTCTGCGTGGGTTCTCCTGTTCTGGACGCTTCACAGAAATGGAACCACACTCTGTAAGTGGCCACTGGTGACCAGTTTCTTTCACTCCACGTTCTGTTAAGGATCTGCCCGACCCCCCACGTGGGGCAAGAGATGGTCCAGCAAGAAGGCCTGAAGGACAGAGGTGAGAGGGAGAAGACCACTGGCGATGCCCACCCCAGCAGGAGAGCTATTTCAGAGGCGGGGCCCCTGCAGGGACATAAAGAATTGCCACCAGCCCACCATCTCGCCATCTCGAGGGATAGTGGTTCCTCTGCCTCTGAACCGGGCTCGGTGTGACAAACAGGCACCAATGTGGGGCGAGGGCCACCGGCTCAGGAAGCAGAAAACTTTCAGAGCCACTCCCCTGGCTTGGGACGGCTCTCTCATTTAACTCTGGGGCTGGGTCAGGGGCACCGTGCTGGTGTGAGAGGCGGATGTGAGTCCTGTGTGTGCAAGCCACGCTAGAACGCTGGCTTCAGCCTCAGATCCCGCCAAACCCTTCACACCGTCCAGGCAAAGCTGCTGTCCAGCTCTGAGTCATAAAGGGTCGCAGGAGTGTTAACTATGTCACCAATAGCAAGAAGGGAGCATGGGGACATACTGAGGGCACAGATGAGGAGCCCACCCTTTCATGCCACCATTTCATGGTAAAATTCCAGATGAATCCTGATAACCCAAGTTCAGTATGACAGCGAGCTGAGCTTAAAGGGATCCAACATCAAAGCCAAACCTGGCCCCAGAAATCCCCACGAGCTGGGCTTACAGGCTGGTGTGGCCACTTAAGGCCAGAGCGACCCCACAGAGTAAGAACCTGCTAGAAACGTGCCTCATCACCATGTGGCAGATTTTGCTCTGCCTCTCCCAGGCCTGCCACGCCCTGAGGCCCTAATCTCGCCGAGCTAGCCATGAAATGGTTAGAAACACATCTAATCAGAAGCGTACAAGATTTCCTTGACAAAATGATGAAATGCCATTAAAGAACTTAAATCAAGTCCTAAATAAACGAAGAGAGATGTTCTCTGAGAAGGATCGACCATCACAATTGGCCAAATCTTCAAGGATTATATATACTTATTCTATTCCCTTCAGAATCCCAGCAAGACTCTGAGTTTGGGTTTGTGGCATTTCTTTAAAAATGAGACCAAATCTCCTCTCCTTTTTTAGGGGGAAAATTGGACCATGTGAATCTGATGCTCAGGGGGGAGAAATCAACCCACAAAAATTGTCAAGATGACTCTGCAAAGGACGATCATGAAGGAAGGGTGACTGACCAGATATTAAGCTGATTCCAAAGCTACGGCAAATAAATGGTATACTCGTGGCATGAGGACAAGATGATCCGTGGGAGAGAAAGAGTTCAAAGGCTCTTCCCAATAGACACTGGAACTTAAAACATGACAAAGGGCAGATTCTTTGCTGAAAAGAGCTGGGACAGCTGACCATCCAGTTAGAAACAAAGTTAAATCCCTACCTCACACTGTACACAAGAATAATTTCCAAACGAGTTAAAGGCAAAGGAGTTTTGTTGTTGCTTTTGAACTACAAGCATATGGAAAGTAATAAGGTAAATATCCTTATAACCTCACAGTGCAGAAAGTATTCCTAGGCCAGACAGAAAACCCAGAAGGTACTAAGGGAAAAAAATTAAATTGAGTGCTCAGAACACATAAAAGCGTTGTGCTTTAGGAAGGCCATGGCTGGTGGCCCGCATGGGAGGACACATTGGTGGAGGCAGCCAGCCCAGAGGTGAGGAGTCCAGGGGAAGGAAAGTGACATGGTCCTTTAGAAGGTATCAAGAGGGACCAGAACAGTGGCCAGTGGGGGATTGTGAAAGACACCAGGATTATGTTAGAGTTTAAAACACATATGATAGAGACAGACTTCATTAATATATGGGCACACCTTGCCTTTTCTCCAGCAGATCCTCAATGATAGACACAACTCCAACTTGGCCCAGTCAGAATCACGCCCTCCCCTGCCCCAGAAGCAACCTTGGGGTGTGTTGTGGGAGAACGCAGATGCCCACTCACCAGGTAAGTGTTTAAAGGAGAGTGTTAAGGGAGGAAGCCCTTAAACACTTCAGCCTCCAGATGTGGTCCCCTTCACCCCCCACCCCCACAACTTCTGTGCTTTCCCAGTGGTTCCCAGGCAGTGCCCCAGACTCACCAGAGGACTTTTTTTTTTTTGAGAGATAGAGAGAAAGAGAGACAGAGTGTGAGTGGAGGAGGGGTAGAGACACAGAATCTGAAACAGGTTCCAGGCTCTGAGCTGTCAGCAGAGAGCCAGATGGGGGAGCTTGAACCCATGAACCTGGAGATGATGACCTAAGCCAAAGTTGGATGCTTAACCAACTGAGCCACCCAAGTGCCCATTACCTGAGGACTTATTAAAACACAGGTTGCTGACCCTGCCCCCGAAGTCTCATCTTTTTCAGAATTGCATTGACTACTCTGTCACCCATGTCTTTCCACATAGATTTTAGAATCTGTTCCTCAACACTTACAAAACAGCTTAATGAGACTTTGGGCTCATGTTGAATCTACATGTGAAACAATACTGGGTTTCCCAATCCATGAACATGGACTACCTCCCTATTCCCCGCCCCCCAGAGTTTCTGATTCAGGAAGTCTGAGGGGGAGCCTCAGACTTTGCATTTCCCACCCCTGGCCCAGGTGACCCCACCTAGGCCTGGGCAGGAAGCCCGACTGGGTCTGGGAGTCAGGGCTATTCTGAAACTGGTAACCTCCTGGGCTGGGCCCCAGGATATCAGAGAGAGCTTATGTTCTCAAGTAAATCACCACCAGCCAGTTCTTCTGGGATTTTCATGCTAACAACTAACTTTTTCAGATTTTTAATCTCCAGCAGATAAACAGTGAGTGCCAGGAATCTGCAGGTGTATAGGTTCAAGGAGACACAGCCCCTTGTGATAAAGGGTTTGCTAAGTATCCAATTCCTCAAGTTTCTGGATGAATTTCTCACCTCTTGCAACTTCCTCTCTCAATAAATACGCTCTCAGAAAATCTCAGAAAAATCAACCCCAGGTTGGCTAAGGCTCTGTCATTCCCTGTGGGCTGTGGGGCAGTGCTCTCTGGCTGACCCCAAGGTGAGTCCAGTTGTCCTTTGAGGACAAGACATGGCCGTGTGGGCAGGGGGCTGGCACACAGGAGACCTCAGCTTTCTTCCCACCATGGAGAGGAAGATGAGAGCCAGGCAGGGAAGGTGGAAGGAACAGCATAGGTGAGGCTCAGGGGCTGGCACCTAGCCTCCAGTAGATCACACAGGTGGCAGTCTGAGTGGCCACCCTCCTGCCTACCTGTGATTCTGAAGCCCAGGCACTCACTGGACCCATCCCCTTCCCGTCTCCCTGAGTGGTCCTCCCGGAGCTCATATAGAGTGGTGCCCACCCATACAGAGCTCAAGCCTGTGCAGGGCACCTGCAGGGGCCCCCGGGAGGTTGTTGTGGCCCATCTCTCTGGCCGACAGTGTGTGTGGCCTTATTCTCCTCCAGATCCCTCTTCTCCCCAGTGTCTGCAGGGACCCCGGGAACAGGACTCCATCTCTCAGTTTTCTCGATTGGGGGCCAATCGAAAGCCTGCTCTGGGGAAACAGGGACCCCAAGAGGAAAGGGTAGCTATGGCTTCAGAGTGCAGGAACAATGCCACCTGGACTGCCACTGGGATTGAGGTCTCTGATCAGCACACACAGGGGGCCAGAGCTGTTTTCATGCACGCCAGACAGAGCCCTATTGTCCCCAGAGCTAAAATACAAGCAGAGGCCACAGCCTGAGCCTTGTTCCCTGGCAGAAGGGCAGTCCTGGTGACCCCATGTCCCCAACTCCACACTCTGGTCCCTGCATCAGGGTTCTGGTGCTCTAGAGCCCAGTAGCACCCCCGAACCCAGACCCCCAACTGTTGAGGATCCGGGGGGGGGGGATGAGGGGAGACGTATGGGGGCCCAGTCTAGAGCTGCCAAGGGCCCCACATCAACACCAGACTCTTTCAAAGTGGCCAAAGACCCACCCTTTGGTAGATGCCGCAAGGCCAAGAATTGAGTGGCCAGGGGCCCTCTGCTCCAAGGTCCCATAGGACCTGGGTTCAAATCCTAACTGGGTGGCCCAACAGCAGTGTGGCCCTGGGCTTCCCAGCCTCTGGAGTGAGGACATCAGCCAGAGGCTGCAGTGAAGGTCAGAGGCGATGCATCTCTCAGTGGGGTGCAAGGCCTACATCAAGTGAGCCGAAAATGCTGCCGCTGTTATTTCTGCTTTGGGGTCCTCGGCACTGGCCACCAAGAAGGTGCTGGGGACGTACACAGCAGGCGTTGCTCCGATTTGCAGAGAGCCATTGCAAACCCACAGCCACTGTCAGTCCTTGTAGCAGGAATCTTCAGCGTGGCTTTGACCTTGCTGTAACCTGGCCCGGGGCCACGCCCAGTCCACCTCGGAGCTCGTGTGCGCTCGGTGTTCTGGCACTCATCAGCGGCCCCTGTCTCCAAGTGTCCGGACTGCTTTCCCTGTGTCCCCAGCACCCTGGGGTCCTTCTCACAGACCCACTGCTTTGCAACCAGGCATCGTAGAGTCAGTTCGAGCTGCTGTAGAAAGTCTCAAAGATGGGGGAGCTTAAACAACAGGGTTCATCCCCCCCGCCACGTCCTGGAGACCGGAAGTCCAAGATCCAGGACCCTCCTCCCACGTCCTGGAGACCGATTCCCCCCACCCAGGTCCTGGAGACCGGAAGTCCAAGATCCAGCCCCTCCCCCAGGTCCTGGAGACCGGAAGTCCAAGATCCATCCCCTCCTCCACGTCCTGGAGACGGGAAGTCCAAGGACCGATTCCCCCCACCCAGGTCCTGGAGACCAGAAGTCCAAGATCCAGCCCCTCCCCCAGGTCCTGGAGACCGGAAGTCCAGATCCAGCCCCCTACCCCCGATCCTGGAGACTGGAAGTCCAAGATCCATCCCCTCCTCCACGTCCTGGAGACCGGAAGTCCAAGACCGATTCCCCCCACCCAGGTCCTGGAGACCGGAAGTCCAAGATCCATCCCCTCCTCCAGGTCCTGGAGACCGGAAGTCCAAGATCCAGCCCCTCCCCCAGGTCCTGGAGACCAGAAGTCCAAGATCCAGCCCTTCCCCCAGGTCCTGGAGATCAGAAGTCCAAGATCCATCCCCCCAGGTCTTGGAGACCGGAAGTCCAAGATCCATCCCCTCCTCCACGTCCTGGAGACCGATTCCCCCCACCCAGGTCCTGGAGACCGGAAGTCCAAGATCCATACCCTCCCCCAGGTCCTGGAGACCGGAAGTCCAAGATCCATCCCCTCCTCCACGTCCTGGAGACCGATTCCCCCCACCCAGGTCCTGGAGACCGGAAGTCCAAGATCCAGACCCTCCCCCAGGTCCTGGAGACCGGAAGTCCAAGATCCATCCCCTCCTCCAGGTCCTGGAGACGGAAGTCCAAGATCCATCCCCTCCCCCAGGTCCTGGAGATCAGAAGTCCAAGATCCATCCCCCCAGGTCTTGGAGACCGGAAGTCCAAGATCCATCCCCTCCTCCAGGTCCTGGAGACCGGAAGTCCAAGATCCACAAGCGCACAGGGCTGCTTCCTCTTGAGGCCTCTCTCCTCCTTCGTGTCCTGTGTCCTGATCTATTCTTACAGGCAAGGACACCTGTCAGATGAGATTAGGGCCCCCCACCTAATGATCTAATTTTACATTAATCACAGAACTCAGAGAAACATTTACTTACTAGGACACTGGTTTATTGTAAAGGAAAGAATTGGGACGGCCAGATGGAAGAGGTGCGTAGGCGTCAGGAAGCACCGTGGCTTCCGTGCCCTCCCTGTACGTCACTCTCCCCAAATCTCCACCAGCCCAGAAGCTCTCCAAACCCAGTCCTTTTGGGTTTCCTGCGGGCTTCCTTACGCAGGCCTCGTTGATTAAATCATTGGCCATTCGCAATGGATTCAAGCTCCAGCCCCTCTCTGGAGGTGGGTCTGAAAGCCTCCAAGCCCTCGGTGGGCTCCCGTGGCCGCCAGCCCCCCTCCTCAGGGACTTCCCAAGAGTCACTCCATTACATAACAAAACACCTTTCTGTTCTCATCACAGGAAATTCCAGGGGTTTCAGGAGCTTTGTGCCAGCAAAGAGGACAAAGACCAAATAGATATCTCTATCATAATCGCAATATCACACCTGCCAAGACCCCATTTCTGCCTGAACGGCCCCTTTGGGCAGCCATGCCCATCCCTGTCCTGGGTGCCACACGTGAGAAATGCCCATGGCACGTTCTCTGCTCATTCTAGACCCTGAGGTCCAGACCTGCCCCCCACCGCAGTGCCTCCTCCTTCCTTGGATTGGGTCCCACCCATCTCACCCCAATCTTGAGGAACAGTCAGACAGGCCCCAGACAACACCGCCTGCCATGGGTCTTGTCCCTACCCTACTCTCTAGGCTCACTGAGCGATCAGGAGCCCGCAAGTGAGACATGCTCTTTGGCCCTTGGCCTTTCTTGGCCCATGCTGTTCCCTCTGTTCCCGCTGCTTGCCACGCCCTCGCTATCCACCCCTTTGACTGTCTGCAAACACACCTCCCCCAGGAAGCCTTCCCTAACCGTCCATGCCCTGAGCGGAGGAAGCGTCTCCTTCCCCTGGGCTTCTGCAGAATGTTTACACTTCCAGCACAGAAAACCTTGGAGGCTACTGTTAACAGACAGAAGCCTCGCGATGTACTGTGTCTCGTGCACCAATGCCCCTTCCCGGTCCACGAGACTCAAGAAAGGCAAGGATGGTCCCCGGACCCAGGATGGCCAGTTAGTGTCTCTTGATCCCCCTCTGGCTAAACTAGTTGATTGAGAAGTAGACATGTGACCCCATTCTTATCAATCAGAACCAATCCGAGGATTAGAACTCTCTGAGGAAGGCAGAAATGAGAAATGGAGAAGGTGAGATTGAGGTCTGATGATAGCATTTGAGCCTCTGGACCCAGCCATTCCTTTCTGTAAAGTTTAGTTATTTTGAGAGAGAGAGAGAGAGAGCACACAAGCAGGGGAGGGTCAGAGAGAGGGAGAGAGAATCCCAATCAAGCTCCATGACTTTGCCCTGTTCTCTAGAGAACAAGGGAAGTCACTTAGCTAAGGGGCAGCCTCACATTTCCTTCCAGAAGCCTATGGTTTGCCTTCATCGACTGCACACAGCACTGCTGGGTGAGTCCCCGGGCCCTGGCCGAGAGGACGCGGCGCTTCTGAGGGGAGCACCCAGGGGCAGAATGGTCCCTGCATCTTCCCAGTGAGAGAAGGGACATCTGGGGTGGCATGAGAGAATTGGATGGAAAAGGGGATCTAGATAGAGAGGCACTGTGCCCCCCCCCAAAAAAAACATGCCAGCATGAGCGTTAGGCTGGGTCCAACTGTGACCACTGCCCAGTCCCTTTGGTGGCCTGCTCCACGTCACATCCCTGGCGTCTCAAACACATGAGCGGGTCTCACTGAGCAGGGCAGATGTGATGGTCTACACCCACTGGACCTCCCCCCAGGGCGCCCAGGAGGGGGAGGTGAAGAACACACGAGGAGTGAGTAAAAGCCATGTGTCACTTCTGGGGACAGCAGCCCAAAGGCGCGCGCACGCCTCCCCAGCAGAAGCGCGACACGAAAACAGCCCGGATCTCGGGCTCGCCCCGTGGACAGCGGCGCCCCTCCGCTCTGCGCTCCGCGCGAGAAGAAAAGCGAGTTTCGTGGTTGAGCCACGGAGATTTGGAGGGGACCTTGTTACTGACTAACACACCAGGGATGGCAGCAGGTGGCACACACGTCCTCGCGGAGGACAGACGGTCACCGTGCCCTCCTGGCGCTCGACACGTGCCCGGGCGGCCCACGGCAGGTGGCAGGACCCTTCTGGCTCAAACGCTGACCACGCAGGTGGTTGAATGTTTGACCGGCCCCCCTCACTGGACACTCAGCGGCGGGTCCCCCCCACCCCGACACCCAGTGGCGGGTCTTGGGAGTGAGGGAGGCCGCCCCTTGGGTGCCCCCGAGCGCCTTCCTAGCACTCCCTGCCGAGGGCCTGTCCAAGCCTGCTCTCCTCCCTGCCCGCCACCCGCCCTCCCCCCGGGGTGCCGGGCAGAGGCCACCCCCGGGCCCCTTCCCGCGGCCCTTCCCTCATCGCTGGCTCTGAAGCCTCGGTGATTTCAGCGTCGGTGACGTTTTCCTCTGCCTTTTAGCTGCGATTTGCAGAGCCAGGTTGAAGCTTGTTCCTCTGAAGACACCGGGAGCTGGGCTGCCCCCACGCTTTCTCGTGCTTTCTCAGGGCGCGCCCAGTCTCCGACCCAGGAGAGACAATTTCACTCCCTCCTGGCGGGGCTCCTTCCAGAAGGAATGCGGGGGCCCACATCTCGTCTCTCGATGGTCAGCTCCCTCCCCGAACCCGAGACGAGGGAAGGGCCGTCCCGGGACGCAGGCTCCAGGCGGACAAACAGAGCGAACATGACTTTTTACAATGGGGCTTTGATCCGCCTAATGTCACAGACAGGCTGGGGACAAACGCCAGGCCCTGTGTGACTCCCGGTTCCCACAGGAGATGCCCTGCGCAGGTATTCACACGGGGAAATTCTTGGCAGGCCCGGCCCTGGGTCCGTGCCCATCACAGACACAGCGTGGCAATTAGGTTTTGGAAAATGGTGGGCGAGGCTTGTTTGGCGAAGGCTTTAGCCTCCGGCCCAAAGGCGGCCTGGGAGGGAGGGAGGGGGAGGGAGAGCAGCCCCCCACCCCCGGCAGTGAGCCCCTCCCTGTGTGAATGAGGGTGAGCAGGGGAATTCTTGTGGTCGGGGCAGCCCGCAGGGCACAAAGGCGGGCTGGCGCCCTCGACAAGGCTCACTCTGTCCCGGCTGATGGTGACCTTGGCCAAAGCGCTTGAGTGAATGGGCCCCGCACCGCTCCCAGGTGTGTCCGAGCCCGGGGGGCCGGAAGCACGCAAAGAGGCCAGGCCGTGGGGGCCACTCTTGGGCAGGTCTGTAACCCAGGGGCCCACGGGGGCCCATCCTCGGGGCTGTCGGGACACATTATCCCCACCCGTGCGCCGGGGAACAATAGCTTCACCTGGAACTCGCCGCCATCCCGAGGTGGATGAAATGGCCCGCGCGCCTCCCGCCCGGGCTCCGGTTTCCCCTGCCCGATCCCCCGGGAAGGGTGCCCCGGAGCCCAGACAGATAGCGGCTGGCGGGTGGCAGGCCCAGCCCCTGTTGGACAGGCCGCTCCGAGCCCCTTCCCGACCTTCCTCAGCGGGGGTCAGTGCCCTTGGCTGCTCCGTTTTTCAGAAACACTGAAATCGGGCCCAGCAGCGACAAAGTCCCCATCCACCTGCCGCATTCTGGCCTCTCGAGGACGGTTTTGTGCTCACGACCTCTGAGCAGCGTCTGCCCGGTGCTGAGCTGTGCCTCCTAGAACCACTCAGTCGTTTCATCAGCACAAGACCCGCCCCCACCCCCGTCTCCCCCTGGGAGTAGCTGGGGAAACTGAGGCTTGCAGCCAGGAAGGGGAGGCCGTGGATGTGAGCCCAGGAGTCTGGCATCCGCGTCTGTGACTGTGGCCACCTCGGCGTCCTGGCTGCCACCCCCAAACCCAGAGCCCTTTGGTGTCGCCTGGGAAGGGTCCCCCCGAACACACCTTCCAGGCTCCTGCCCCTCCCACGGCCACCTGGGGCAGGGACCAGGCGGTACTCAGTGCTGTGCCCTGGTACCCAGGTGAGGCGACTGCTTGTTGATTCAGTAAGAAACTAGCCGGGAGGCGCGAGAACGGCCTCTGTCCCGAACAGCTCTGCAGGCCAAGCATGTCCAAAGGCTTCACGCCCATTTTGCAGGACAAGGAAACAGGGCGAGGGGGAAGAGGTGGCTGGGAAGGACTGCACGGGGTCCAGACCTGCTCTTGTGCCTGTGGACGCCGGGAAGGGACAGGGAAGAAACAAGAGGGCCGATGGGTGCCGGGTGGAGGCGTCGCCTCAGCTCATGGTCTGGCGGGGGCAGTAGGTAGTGGTACAGAGACCTGGGGAGGGGCTGCCTGGGGTGGTCTCAGGGGCAGCCTACCTCCCCACCCCTTGCTCCTGGGGATCAAGGCCTATCTCGTCGCTCTCGACGCCCGTGTCTGGCCACTTTGGGTTTTGAATGATCCCACTTGGAAGTCGTAACAGCAGGTGGTGTTTCCAGTCCTGGAAGGTGGGGGGGCTGTGGAGATGACAAAAGGCTAAACAATGACCCAGAGAGGGTAGGGGTACAGCGAGCCCCAAGTGCCCAAACCCCAGCCCCACGCGCAGCCGACGGTGCAGGCAGACGGGAACCCGCGTGTCCTCACCAACAAGACGTTTCAGGTAACAGAGGACGAGCTCGCTGGTGTCTGTCCCGGGCTGACGCGGACAAGGACGGGCCGGCGTGGGCACTTCCGAGCAGGGGGGGGGACCCCGGGACTATCTGCAGCCCAGCGCCTGGGGGCCCCCATGCGGGCGCGCGGCTGTGCGCTGGGCACCGGCCACGCAGGAGCCCGGGAACAGAAGAATGAAGAGTTAGTTCACCCAGCAGGACCCCTTCAGTGTCCGGGAAGCTCTCACACCTTCTCTGAGGGGCGGACGGTTTCCCTGGGAGGAAAGGCGGTTGCACAATCGGTCTGCCAAGAGGCCACGTTAAGCGTCCTGCCAGGTTTTTCCAGCCGCGGCCCGCTGCTTTGATTCACACAGTCCCCACAGGCGGACCCAGGCCCCGGTGCCCCGCTGCCCCACGCGGGCACAAACCTCCCGCGCGGGACCCCACACGGGAGCCACAGGAAACACAGTGGGGATGAGACCGCGTGCCCACGACGCGCAGCGGGTAGGGAGCCAGACCCCCTGGGGGCCCACAGTAAGTCGGTGTGACGGACCGACACCCATTGTGCAGGTGGGTACACTGAGGCACACACGGCCCCAAGGCCTACAGGAAGCAGGGCAGGGATGCCCAAGCTCCTAAGACAGATGCAGCGTTTTTGCCCGTGAATGGGGTGGGCAACGCGGCTGAGTCCAGGAAATGTGGAAACAAAAAGACAGGCTGCACAAAATATAAAGGAAAAAAGGGAAAGAAAGGGAATCCAGTGCCACATTTACAGGTTCAAGGACGCGCTTCGGAAGGCACCATACTGGGGACCCACCGCCACGAGATTCCAGGACCTCGACCCGGCCCCCCAGGTCAATCACCTGGAGACTCTCCAAAAAGATTCCCCTATCCCTGGAGAGTCATCAAAATCACAAAGGCAGAAAGTAGGATGGTGGGCTGGGGCTGGGGGAGGGGCGAGTGGGGGGCTGGCGTTTCCAGGGAGGAGCTTCAGTCTGGGAAGATGTAAATGTTCTCTATGTGGATGTGGCAGCGGACAATTGCGTGTCACTGTCAGCATGCACAGGGCCACTGACCTGCACGCTCAAAAATGGTTAAGATGGTGGGGCGCCTGGGTGGCGCAGTCGGTTAAGCGTCCGACTTCAGCCAGGTCACGATCTCACGGTCCGTGAGTTCGAGCCCCGCGTCGGGCTCTGGGCTGATGGCTCAGAGCCTGGAGCCTGTTTCCGATTCTGTGTCTCCCTCTCTCTCTGCCCCTCCCCCGTTCATGCTCTGTCTCTCTCTGTCCCAAAAATAAATAACGTTGACAAAAAATTAAAGAAAAACTGGTTCAGATGGTAACCTTTATGGTGTGTGTTTTTTAAGACGGTAAGAAAGCCGGGAAAAAGAAAAATGTTCTATATGTATAAAAGGTCTTCAGAAGGCTGGTTAGCATCCAAGAAAGTGTTCGCATCGGTGCCCTCCAGAGAAGGAAACCGGACGGCCGGGGGTTAGGGGTAAGAGGTGAATTTTAGGTGCCCTTAGAATTCTGAGCCCTGTGAACGTATGACAGTCAAGAAATAAATTTGTTCATGTTTTTAAGTTGAAAAAAAAAAAAAGAAATGAGTTAGCAAGCCACCAAGAGACATGGGGGGAACCTTAAATGCATTTTGCTAAGAGAAAAGATGGCAATCCGAAAAGGCTGCATTCTGTACCAATCCAGCGGCCATGACATCCTGGAAAAGGCAGAACTGTGGAGAGCATGAGCGGGGGTAGGGGCAGAGAGAGAGGGAGGCACAGAATCAGGGCTCTGAGCTGTCAGCACAGAGCCCAACACGGGGCTCGAACTCACAGACCGCGTTTCGTGACCTGAGCCGAAGTCGGACGCTCAAGCTCAACCGACTGAGCCCCCCAGGCGCCCCTACATTGTACATTTTCAAAACCCACAGAATGTGCAACACAAGGTGTGCACCCTAATGTAAACTGTGGACTCTGGTTAATAATAGTGTATCAACATCGGCTCCTTCTTTGTAACAAATGGACCACACCAACACAAGATGCTAATAAGAGGGGAAACCACGGAGGGGTGAAGGGGGTGCATATGGGAACTCTATGTGCTATCTGCTCAGTTGCTCTGTGAATCAAACATATTTCAATGTTTTGACCCCATCAGGACTCAGTGCCACCCAGGCAGGATCCATCCTGGGCTGAGCATCTCAAATCTCTCCCGAGACCCTGGCGACAAAGAGGGATGTGCAAACAGACCAGGGTCCCAAGCCGACGTTCCCACTGCTGCAGCCACAGCACCCAGCAAGACCCTCGTAGGTGCTCGGTAAATATTTGTTTAAGGAATGTTTGGGGAGTGAGAAACGTACGTAAAGTCTAGGACAAGGGAGCAAGATGACAGGGGGGGGGGGAAAGGGTGTGGGAAGGGACTTTGTGACCTGGAGGGGGCACTGCTGTTCCTGCCCATGTAGACGTGGGGAGGACCCCCTCCTAAGGGCTGCCACGGGGAGCTGGGCACACAGAAAGAAATGCAGAATCGAGGATCAGAAAACATGAGTGTTAGGATTTTGTGTTTCAATCCAACCTATTTGAAAATTGAATTTCTGGGGCGCCTGGGTGGCGCAGTCAGTTAAGCGTCCGACTTTCAGCCAGGTCACGATCTCGTGGTCCGTGAGTTCGAGCCCCGCGGTCAGGCTCTGGGCTGATGGCTCAGAGCCTGGAGCCTGTTTCCGATTCTGTGTGTCCTCTATCTCTCTCTGACCCCTCCCCCGTTCATGCTCTGTCTCTCTCTGTCCCAAAAATAAATAAACGTTTGAAAAATTGAATTTCTTATTTCTAAGCACAGAGCTATGGTGTAGGAGGAAACAGCTGGGTCTAGGAACCCAGAGGCTTGGAACCCACCTCGGCCCTAGGCTTCTTGTCAGCAAAATACAATGGGTCGGGGTCCTTCTCAACACCCCACCCCCCCCACCAACCAGTCTGGGACGTTAGAGTGGAAAAGGGCTTCTCTAACCTGTCCCAGAACCTCACAAGAGCCCTCACTGTGTCCTTCAGATCCAGTAATGTCCTCTGCGTCTTGTTTAAAGCGGAGGTTAAAGGAGAAGCCGTCTCCCTGAGTTTTAGATCTAGAACTCTGACTCCCTTGGATGGTGTGTGTGTGTGGAGAGCCACTCCTTTCCCATTTCAGATCAACCAGTGAAATCTGGTGAGTCCTGGTTGCAAAGCACAGCTATTTGCCCAGTGCTGCATGGTGTGTGATGCACCCACACCTTGTGTGAGCAAGCCCAGGTTCAGGAGCATGCGAGAGAGGGAAAGGACAACGTGAAGTGAGGAAGGCCATGTAGCATTGCACCAGCTAAGCTCTATAATAAGCTTTCCAGAGACAGGGAGGAGTTCCTCTCGAGGGGGTTCCGCACCATCACACCATCAAAGAGCCCAAAAAGGGAGAGAGGTGGGAGGATTTAACAGCCTGGCTCCATCCCATGTCCCATTTCCTTTAGGTCAAGATTCACCACCCAAGGTGTTTTCATCTCAAGAGAAAATGCTCAGGAAGCTGGACCCCATTCCCCATGGAATGTTTTTATCATCCAAGTCTGAAGGCAGAGCAGTGACCCCCAACAAGATAAGTTGTCAAACCAAGAGATTTTTTTTAAAGTCAAGTAGAGGAACTGAAAAGGCATGAGGATGGGTCCAACACGCCTGTGTCTTACTGCATGTAAGCCTAGGAGGTAGGTATGTCATCCCCAATTTCTCAGGTAAAGAAACTAAAAGTGGAATTTCCACCACCCACCCATGAAGAATCATTGGTATGGGACTTACCCTCTTTCATTAAAAACAAAATCCAGTAGGGTGCCTGGGTGGCTTGGTTATGCATCCAACTTCGGTTCAGGTCGTGATCTCGTGACTTGTGAGTTTTGAGCCCCACATCAGCTCTGTACTGACAGCTCAGGCCTAGAACCTACTTCAGATTTCTGTGTCTCCCTATCTCCCTGCTTCTCTCTCTCTCTCTCTGTCTCTCTCCTCTCTCTCAAAATAAGAAAACATTAAAAAATTAAAACCAGAAAACTAAACAAAATATATGAAAACAGATCTTTTCAGGGTATTGGAAAACAAGCAACTTAAGATTGTTATTCTCTAGAGAAGGAGGGAAAACAACATTGAGCCCCACGGCCAACTTGGCATCTTTCTGGGGACCCACACTGCAGGGAAAGGGTATTTAGTGATCTCATTGTGAGGCAGAGTATTGGAGAGGAAAGAATTATAGAGAACAAATTCCAGAAACATCACAGGGTCCTCTTGAGTATTTGGTTGAAGATTAAGTTGCACATATGTGAGGGGAACTGCACAAGGCTGGGCAAAACTCAGCCAGGTCCCAGAGCTCACCTGAGGACCCATGCAAGTTCCTACCAGCTAGGATGGAAAGCCCTTGTGAATACCTGGGGCATTCAGTGGAAACCCAGAATGACCATGCCTAGTCATATATGTAAACTAGCCATGCAGTATAGGCTACTCTAGAACTGCCCCCACAGAGATAGAAACCAAGCTTCAAAAGGAATAAACGATCACAAATAACTTTGTTGACTGCCCTAAAACAAATTTCAATCCACTGCGAAAGAGGACAACCTCATCCAAACTCAGAATGCCATGTGTGCGTTATGTAATGCCCAGATACAATCGAAAATTGCTAGACATGCCAACAGGCAGAAAAATGTGACCCAAGGACCAGGAGAAAAATAGTCAAAAGAAACAGAGCCAGACCCCGACCGAGATGGTGGAATTAGCTTACAATGAACTTTATTTTTTTTTTTTAAATTTTTTTTCAACGTTTTTTATTTATTTTGGGCCAGAGAGAGAAAGAGCATGAATGGGGGAGGGGCAGAGAGAGAGGGAGACACAGAATCGGAAGCAGGCTCCAGGCTCCAAGCCATCAGCCCAGAGCTGACGCGGGGCTCGAACTCACGGACCGTGAGATCGTGACTGGCTGAAGTCGGACGCTTAACGACTGCGCCACCCAGGCGCCCCTACAATGAACTTTAAAAGAGCCCTTATAAATATGTTCAAGAAATGAAAGGAAAATGTGAACATAATGAGGAAAGAAATGGAAGATACACACACACACTCAAATGAAACTTCTAGAAATGACAAATACAACATCTGAAATGAAAAAATTTACTTCACAGACAGCAGGTTAAACTCAAAGACGTAGAAATGTTAAAGCCATCTAAACTAAATACAGAAAGGAAAAATACTAAAAAAATAATAAAATAAACGGTGACTCATGACCTGCACGACAATATCAAGAGGTCTAACATTCATGTTGATGGAGTTCCTAGACAGAAAGGAAAGGAAGGACAGTAACAAATATTTGAAGAAATAATGGCTGAAAGTTTTCCACAAATTGATGAAAATTACAAATGTATATATGTAAGAAGCTCAAAAGAATCATAGACCAAAATGTAAAATCTAAAGTTGTTAAATTCTGTAAGAAAACAGAGGAGCTAAATCTTGTAGCCTCGGGTTGGGCAAAGATTTCTTTGATAGGGACACTAAAGCATAATCAGCAAAAAGGTTTACACAAGAAGAAAATCTATAAAGAAGAAAATGACAAATTGGATTTTTATTAAAAACTAAAAACTTCTGCTCACTGAAAGACACTCTTAGAAATGAAAGACAAGCCACAGACTGGGAGAAATATTTTGCAAACCACATACCTGATAAAGAACATGGCATCCAAAATATTGAAAGAACTCTCAAACTCAATTATAAGAAAATAAACTACTCACTAAAAAAGCAACCAAATATTTGAACAAACACTGCACCAAAGAAGTGGCTGGCAAACACACATACACCACACACACACACACACACACACGCGCGCGCGGAAAACAATATTATCAGCCATCAGGAAGCATTAGTGAAACCTTATTGAAATACCTCTTATCTCTTAAATTTTTTTTTCAACGTTTATTATTTTTGGGACAGAGAGAGACAGAGCCATGAAGGGGGAGGGGCAGAGAGAGAAGGAGACACAGAATCGGAAACAGGCTCCAGACTCAGCCATCAGCCCGGAGCCTGACGCGGGCTCGAACTCACAGACCGCGAGATCGTGACCTGGCTGAAGTCAGACGCCAACGACTGCGCCACCCAGGCGCCCCCCTCTTATCTCTTAGAATGGCAAGACAATGAATTATTTTTTTTTTGAAAAAACCCTGACAATACCCCAGTGCTTTGAGGATGCAGAGGAATTAGAGGATGCAGGGAAATGGGAGTTCTATACATCGGTGATGGGGATGCAAATGGTGCAGCCATTTTAGGAAACAGTTTGGCAGTTCCTTATCGAATTATACACTTACCGTAGAACCCAAATCCCACTCCTAGGTATTTACCTAAGAAAAATGAAACACTTAGGGGAGCCTGGGTGGCGCAGTCGGTTAAGCGTCCGACTTCAGCCAGGTCACGATCTCACGGTTGGCGAGTTTGAGTCCCCCGTCGGGCTCTGTGCGGGACAGCTCGGAGCCTGGAGCCTGCTTCGGATTCTGTGTCTCCTTCTCTCTGCCCCTCCCCTGCTCATGCTCTGTCTCTGTCTGTCTCTCTCTCTCTCAAAAATAAATAAAACATTTGGGGCGCTGGGTGGCGCAGTCGGTTAAGCGTCCGACTTCAGCCAGGTCACGATCTCGCGGTCCGTGAGTTCGAGCCCCCGCGTCGGGCTCTGGGCTGAAGGCTCGGAGCCTCTGGAGCCTGTTTCCGATCTGTGTCTCCCTCTCTCTCTGCCCCTCCCCCGTTCATGCTCTGTCTCCTCTCTGTCCCAAAAATAAATAAACGTTGAAAAAAAAATTTAAAAAAAGAAAAATGAACACTTAATGGTCACACAAACACCTATATGCGTTTGTGGGTTTTGTGGCTTTATTCAAATTGCCCAAAACTGGAAACAACCCAAATGTCCTTCAACAGAGCAATGGATAAACAGGCTGTGGTACATCTACACAGTGGAATACTACTCAGCAATGAAAATCAATGGAGTAGCGACAGACACATTGAAATATTGATACACATTATGCTAAGGCGGAAAAGTCAGACTCAAAAGGCTATATACTATATAATTGAATTTATAGGATGTTCTGAAAAAGACAAAATTACAGGGCCAGAGAATAGATCAGTGGCGATGTGAACTGAATTGTGTCCTCCCAGAATTCATATGTTGAAGCCGTAACCCCCACTGTGGCTCTATTTGGAGATAAGGCCTTTAGGGAGTGATTAAGTTTAAGTGAGGCCCATAATGGTGGAGTCCTGAACGGATAGATTTGTGTCCTCTACAAAGAGGAATAGACACCAGACAGCTCTTTCTCTCTCTCTTTCTCTCTCTCTGCATGCAGAGAAAAGGCCATATGAACACACAATGAAAATGTGAGCATCCACACGCCACGAAGAGGTCTTGCCAGAAATCAACCCTGCTGATACCTGGGCCTTGGTCTCGGAATAAAGTCCAGAACTGTGAGAAAATAAACTTCCGCTCCTTGAGCCATGCATCCTGTGGCGTTCTGTTATGGCAGGACCAGCAGACTGATGGTGGTTTCAAGGAGCGGGGGTAAGGAAGGGATTGTCTACAAAGGGGCGCCAGGACTTCTGGGGGGGAGGGTAGAAATATTCTGTATCCTGACTATAGTCCAGTAACAGTGATACACTGTCCATGTTTGTCAGACCTCAGCAACGTCAGAACTAAAAAGGATGAACATCACAGTGTTTGGATTATACCTCAATAAAGTAGCCAAAGGAGAAGTACACATTCCTTACAGGGCGACGAGGATGAGAACGACCAAAACAGCCCATTGGAAACAATACAGGCTGGAAGAAACTTAAGCGTGTCGGGGAGCGGGGGAGCCTGGGAAGGAACAGAGCCTCTCCTGGGGCTGGAGGGCGCTGGGAAGCATCACGTGGAAGGTGTTCAGCCTCAGAAGAGGAGAAAGACGTTGTCCAGCTACGAGTCTCAAAGGGGAGGGGACGTTCAGCCTGCAAGATGGGCTCAGGTAGGAGGTGAAGCTAGAAAGTGAGCTGGAGGCATACTCATAAAGCCTCAAACTTTAGGCCGAGAAAGTGAATTTCACTCTAGAAGGAATGAGACGTAGCAACACGGTGGGCAAGAGAGAGAAATGGTATCTCCCTGTCTGTACCCCAGAGTCAATGCCAAGGACGACCTATAAGGGCACATGGAGTGTCTTCCCACTGGCCGTGACTCGGGTTGGGCCCCTCCCTGTCGTCCCTGAGCTGATGCGTGTCCCAGAACATTCATTCTGCAGCTTCTGTGGGCCATGTCAAGGAGGTGGAAGTGTGAGAAGTGTTTAAATCGCTCCCAAGCCTGAAACAAGCAGCTTCCATTCTCCCAGACACATCACTGTGGTTTATGAGGCCCTACCTGGACTGCTGCCCACCGCCCTCACCTCATCAACTCCAACTCTGAATCTCCCCTCACTTTGTTCTAGCCTTGCTAGCCCCTTAGCCTTCCTCTAACATGCCAAGTAAACTCCAACCTCAGGACCTTTGCACGCACTGTGGTTGCCTCAGCCCAGAGCACTCTTTCCCCAGCTATTCACAGGACTTATTCTCAGACTTCTTTTACTTCTGTGCTCAATGTCCCCTCATTAGCGTTGCCTGCCTTAACCTCCCCAACTAAACTCACACCCACACCCACACCTAGACATTCCCTCACCACCCCCCCCATCCTGCTCAATTTTCCTTCATAGCACTCACTTCCTTTTCTCTTCGTTGTTTGTCTACCCCCACCAGAAGGTAAGCTCCAGGAGAGTGGGCCCTCAACAAATACTGTGGAATTAGTGCATAAGTAAGGAGTGTCTTCTGGGAATTCCTTCCGTCTGCGCCCTGGCCCTGGTCAGAAACATTCATGGGAGCCACATTCTTTGTCCCAGTGGCCGGCACAGAGAAGGAAGGGCCAGTGCTGGGGGCTGAGCAGGCCGCTCACCATGCCCATGTATTAGTATCTATTGCTGAGTAACAAACTGTCCCGAACACGATGATGTCAAAGCAATTACAAGCATTTGTATCCTCATAGTTTCTGTGGGTCAGGAATGTGGGAGGGGTGTGGCTGTTGTAGTGTTGGCTGGGGGTCTCTCCTGAAGTGGCAGGCAGAGGTCGGCTTGGTGGCCCAGTCCTCTGGAAGTCTGACCAGGGAAGGGGATTGGCTTCCAAGGTGGTAAGTTGGTGCTGGCTGCTGGTCAGAGGCCTCCGTTCCTCTCCACGGGTCCTTTTGAATGTCCTCATGTCATGGCAGCTGGCTTCCCACAGATAGAGGAATGCATGAGACCAGGATTAAAAGCTGCAGTGCCCTTTACAACGGCATCTTCGCCACACTCTACTCATCACGCAGACCAGCCCTGATTCCACATAGGAGGATACTATGGGTACTGCGGAAAGGGTACCTATGAAAGGCAGGAGGCATGGACACTACCTTGCTGACCGGCTACCACACGCCTGCACCTGTCCCAAGAGACTGAGGTAGCACTGTGTCTCTTGTCCTGGAATGTCCTTCTCCATCTCCCTCCACATGAGCTTCTTCTTCTCCTCCAGGACTCAGGTCCGAGGCCTCCTTCCATTGAAGCCTCCCTTGGTCTACCTGTGATGAGTGAAGGGCTCCTTAGGGTGCCCACTGCACCAGCCTCAACTAGGGCATGGATCCCCTCATGTTGCTGTGTTCCTCCCTGGTCTTTCTGCAGAATGAGGCCAAGACTCCTTGGGGCAAACACAATGTCTGATTCACCTGCCTCTCCAGTACCCAGCAGCCAGAGTTTGTCCCAGCAGTATTGGGGTTCAGTGAACATGATTGGATGATATGTGTGTATCTATCTATTGGATTAGTCGGTCAATAAGTGGATGATGATATGGACGATGGGTAGAAGCATGGATGGACAAATGCATTATGATGGGCGGTTGTGGTAAGTGGCATGGATGGGTGGTTTGTGTGGATGGGTGGATGGATGGATAGATGGAGGATGGATGGATAGATGGATGGATGGATGGATGGATAGATGGATGGATGGATAGATGGATGGATGGTGGATGATGGATGATGGATGGATGATGGGTAGAAGCACGGATGGACAAATGCATTATGGATGGGCGGGTGGGTAAGTGGATGGATGGGTGGGTGTGTGGATGGGTGGATGGATGGATGAGTGGATGAATATACAGATGGGCGGATAGATGGGTGACAGGTGGATTGGTAAATGGAGAGATGAGTGGGTAGATGAATGAATACACGGATGGTACATGGTTGGATACGTAGGTGGATAAATAGATAGCTTTTCCTCTATTTCACTTACAAAGTAACTTCTTGGGATTCGTAGAAATCCCAAACCAAGAGGGATCCGAAAACTCATCTTCAGAGCCAGCAAAATCAAAGAGCTGTATTGAACAAAGTCTAGATTCCAAGGGCTGACAGGAAGAGTTCCCTGCTGTTGACATTATCTGCCTCTTGGTGGTAACGCCTTTTCCCACCACGATGTACCCTCCCTTGTCACACTTGGGCACACATGCATGTGGGCACATGGGAACATGCGCACAAGGGTGCACCCTCGTAACCCAGACAGCAGGGCATGTGCCCTCATAGGGCAGTCTGCACATCTTTACGCTCAGTGGGGGCTGCTCAGCTCTCCCTGGGGCTAGAAAGGCCAGACAAAGCGAGCTTCCTCTGACATCTTGTCCTGCACTCGGTGAGGGTGGGGCCTGGAGATGGAGGGAGGGGTGGGGAGGAGACGGGAGGCTATCCTTGAGCCCTGCACACCTGTTCACCTGCTCACCTGCTCCTGCCATCTGGTCTGACCCAGATCCCACAGAACCCTGCCCCCGCCCCTCTCTGCCCCCCCTCACTTCCTTTTAACCAGAGGCCTCCATGGGGACCCAAGATCCCACAAACCCTGGGATCAGGGAATTGTATACCTGCTCTGTTCTTGTTAGAAGGACGGGTGATGGGCCACACTCTTCCAGCGGACCTCCTTGTGGGAAGTGCGACCACAAGACAGTGCCCGGACCTCCGCCCACGGCCCCAGTGGAGGAAGCAGGCGGCCTCAGCGCCTGCGGTCTGGAGGGTCTGTTTAAGAACAAGGACACCACGCTACAGAGACGAGTGAAGCCCAAAAACCAATCGTTTAGAATCCTGGTCATTGTGGCCCTGGGTGAGAAGCTCCCTGAGGTCGGCTTGGGGCAGGATGTCGTGGGGCCGGCGCCCAGCCCAGAAACCAGACAAAGGGGCCGAGAACGATTTGTAGGCTGGAGCAGAGAGGCCCATGGAGAGCCCTGGATGAACCCACGGGGTGGGGCGTCTGTTTAAGCTTCCTTATCTTCCTTGGCCGCCCGGCAGTGCCTCCTGCAAAATGCCCAGGGCTCTGGCCCCCCAAATCATCACCAGCTCCCCCTACCCCTACCAGGTCTAGGGAGTCGGACCGCCACCTCGCACTCAGAGAAGTGGCCTGCACATTCTGTTAGAGGGAGGACAGAGGAAGGGACAGCCGGAAAGCTATCCCGAGGAAAGATGTGGCCGTGCCCACAGGCGGCAGGAGCTGTCATTCAATGCCAAATCCAGGCTTCCGGAACCTGCATTTCCAGACAACCCCGTGTGGAGCTGTTCCATCCCACGGCTAGAGACAGAGGCCTCACTGCAAGGCAAGTCTCTCCTGGGTCTCTAAGGGAATGTGGGAGGGCAGAGGGCCGGGGGACAGCCCCCAACCCCAACAGCCTTTGCAGAGCACAAGGGAGGAGACTGTCACAAGTGTGGGAGTAGAGACCACCGTGCGGAGAGTCCTGGTGGTCTCCTTGCATGGCCATTCACTCCCCCGTACTTCCAGAAAGTTCCTCCCCACCCCTGTGCTTCGGGTCCTTCATCTATAAAATAGGCACTCGGGAAGGCCAAGCTCTGAGCCCAGCAGCCCCACAGAGCCATGGCAAAGGTGATCTCAGCAAGGCCACAGCCATGACCACCTGGGTCAGAAGCCACCAGGGCGTCTGGGATTCTGGCTCCGCCCCCAACACCACTCGTCCTTACCCAGTCGTTTGCCGGCCCAAACCCTTGGTCAGTTCACGCCGGGGCCCCTGCTGTCTCCTGGACAGGTCTGGGGCTACCCTGCTCCCAAAGCCCCCCAGCCTCACCCCCCCTTACCTGGCCTTGAGACACAGACCCTCTCCCCTGAGAGGCTTGTCTTGGAAACTGTGCCTGAAGTACCCCCCCCAGCCTCAGTTTCCCCCCACTTTATATTTTTTTAATTTTTTTTTAACGTTTTATTTATTTTTGAGACAGAGAGAGACAGAGCATGAACGGGGGAGGGTCAGAGAGAGGGAGACACAGAATCTGAAACAGGCTCCAGGCTCTGAGCTGTCAGCACAGAGCCCGACGCGGGGCTCGAACCGACGGACCGTGAGATCATGACCTGAGCCGAAGTCGGACGCTTAACCGACTGAGCCACCCAGGCGCCCCCAAAACACTCTTTTCTTTGTGTAACAGTAAGTGCAAGCTGTCAACTCGTCCTGGGACAAACCTGCGTCCTACAGGAGCACCCAGTAGGGGCCTTGTCCACATCCAGCAACCTGCCTCTGAATCCCTTCTCTGGCCCCATAGCCTCCGTTGTCCCCAATGTCACTTAACAGTTCGTGGTGTCCTGGAGTCACTTCTCGTGTCTGAGCCTCTGGTGTTCACACATTCACGTGTGTCTCCACCGCTTAACGTCCACTCACCCGAGACGGGCTCACCTTTGTGCCCCCACGGTCCCCGGCAGGGGTTCACCGTGCTGGTTAGGAGCTACTTGTGAGTTAAAACGCCCCTCCGAAGTTGACTGGGAAAACCCATTGGAAGCATCCACACCCTCCTGGTTTGTCTGGACAGACGAAGTATACGGTTCACAGACACGTGGGTGGCTTCCAGCGCTAACCTGAGCCAGAAGTGGGTGGGCAGGAGGGGAGACGGGAGCAGGTGGAGTGGTCTGTGAAAGGAGATGCTCCCCACCCACCCACCTCCAGACTATGGTGTGGGGGCAGGAGTCCAGATGGGGCCCAACGAATACCACACTCAGGCGGGACACACTGCCTTTGATATCCGATCCTTTGCTCAGGCGAGCTCAGTTTCCCCTTTTGCCCCATTACAGCTGTACAGCAGGCAGAAGGCTGTGAGGGGTTTTCTTTAAAAAAAAAAAAAAAAAATCCCAAACCTCTTTCAATGATGCTCATTCTCCTAGCGTTGAAGAGATTTACAAGACTTTTTTTCTTCTTTAACAATAGGTACAAGCTGCCAACTAATTCTAGGGCAAACCTCCCTCCTATAGTTTCTGGGAAATCCATGTCAACGTGCCTTCTGATGTGGTTGGGTAAGTAGTTTCTGATCAACCCAATTGAATGCAAAATGGCCTGTATCAGTGTCCATTTGTTTGCATGATGAGGAGGAACCCTCCATAGGAAGCTGGAGCCTCCTTCACAGCTGCAGTGGGACAGGAGAGCTGGCCGCAAAGCCAGAAGGCCAGGCTTCCCCCTCTGGTGGCCATGGGAGTGGGCTCGAGTACCTTATTCCTCTGCCTGGAGCCTCGGTATCCCATCTGCAAAATGGAAGTCATTCTCCCTGTGACCAGAGAAGATCAATTTAAGATCATGAATGAAAGGGCCCTGAAAAAAAAAAATGGGACATGGGACATGAGTGGCAATTTTGACCCAGAGGAAAAGTATTAAGTCATACTCAAGTTCTGCCTGGCTGTCATCAGATTAGCTAAGAGATCAGTCCCCGACCCCATGCAGTATTAGGTATAACACACAAATAGGTTTAGAGTAGAAAAATGGAAAATATTTAATAAGGACATTTCACAATGCTGAAAAGGTCAACTAACTAAGATGTGACCATCCTAAATGTGCACGCACTGAGTAAAAGAGAAGTCCAAAATACACTGAGTAAAAACAGACAGAACTGAGAAAAGAATTGGACACATTGTTGAAGACTTCACACTTCTCTTGTTAATTGCTGGAACAAGTTGACAGACCATCAAGCGTAATACAGAAGACTTAAACAACACCGTCAGCCAACTGGACCAAATTAAACTTGTAGGGATGAAAAATACAATGTTTGAAATAAAATATCACTGAATGGAATCAACAACTCATTAGACGCTACAGAAGAAAAGACTGGGGAACTTGAAGACATAGCAAGAGAAACTATCCAAAATGAAGTACAAAGGAAAAAAAGAGATTAAACAGTGCCAGTGAGCTGCAGGGACAAGATCAGGTGGTCTAGTGTACCTATAACTGGAGACTCAGGGGTTGAGGAAAGAAAGCTAGTAGCGTGGTAGCCATTCTCTGAGATGGCTCCCAATGGTCCCCATCTTTTGGATCCATGACCTTGACAGCCCCTCTCCACCCTGAATAGGGCTAATCTAGTTACCTCTCAAACACTGCAGGAATGATGTTGTATGACTTTCTGAGGACAGGTCATAAAGGACTTTGTGGCTTCAGCCTTATTCTCTCTCGGACCATGCTCTCTGGGGGAAGCTGGCTGCCATGTTTGAAAGCACTCGGGCAGCCCTACCTAGGAAGGGGTCCGCGTGGTGGAAAACTGAAACCAGCATGTGACTGCAGCCCCAGCTGACACGTAGATTGGGGCCTTCTTATGAAGGACCTTGAGCCAAAGGCACCCAGATGAGCTGCTCCCACATTCCTGACCCACAAAAACTGTGAGATAATATGCTTGTGTTTTTTTTTATGTTTATTTACTTTTGAGGGAGAAAGAGACAGAGTGTGAGTGGGGAAGGGGCAGAGAGAGGGAGACACAGAATCTGAAGCAGGCTCCAGGCTCTGAGCTGTCAGCACAGAGTCTGACACGGGGATCGAACTCACAACCTGCAAGATCGTGACCTGAGCCGAAGTCGGCTGCTTAACCGACTGAGCCACCCAGGCGCCCCAGGCAATATGCTTGTTGTTTTAAGCCACTAGTTTGGGGGTATATGTTTATGCAACAAAAGATAACGAATATGAGGGTGGGGCAGGAAAAATATCTGAAGAAACAATTGCCAAAAATGTTCCAAATATGATGTACGCTGTAAACCCACGGATCCAAGAATCCCAACGAATCCCAAGCAGGATAAACGTAAAGACAGTTTCACGGTGGCACATGAGAAGCCAACTGGTGATGAGGAGAAAATCTTAAAAGCATCTAGAGAAAAAGACACATGGTATATGGGGGAACAAAGTTAAGAACAACATTTTTCATTATGATCCAGTATATAGTACATCTTGATGAAATGTAAAAGTGTGTATTCTGCCTTGGGGGTGTAGACTTCAATAAATATCACTTCAGTCAAGGTGGTCTATGGCATTGCCCAAATTTTCCACATCTCTTAGGGTTTTTCCCCCCAGTGGATGCATCTAAGCAACATCCTGCTATTTTTTCATTAGATATGGGTAAAGATATATAAATATAAAATATATATATTTAATCCCCGTTCACTTATTTCTTCCACGACCCACCCCCCACCTCTGGCCACCACCAATCTATTTTCTGTATCTATGAGCTTTAGAGAGATCATACAGTGTCTCTCTCTATCTGACCTATTTCGCTTAGCATAATGTCTGGAGGTCCTTCCCTATTGCCCAAACGGTAAGATTTCAACCCTTTGTGCGGCTGAATAATATTCATATACATCACATAGGTACCACAATTGCTTAATCCATTCATCCGTCCGTGGAAATGTAGTTTGTTTCCATATCATGGCTATTGTAAATTACGTCGCAATGAACACGGGGGTGCATATACTTTTTCAAGTTAGCATTCTGTTTCCTGGGATGAGTACCCAGAAGTGGAATTGTTGGATGATGTGGTTGTTCTATTTATAGAACTCCATACCGTTTTTCCCCAGTGGCATCACCAATTTACATGCCCACTAACAGTGCACAGGGGTCCCCTTTCTTCACAGCCCCACCAACACTTATGTTTTCATCTCTTTTTGAGACTCGTCATGCTCACGGGTGTGAGGTGGCACCTCATTGCGGTTTCAACTTGCATTTCCCTGATGATTATCGACGTTGAGCATCTTTTCATGAACCTGTTGGCCATCTGTATGTCTTTTGTGGGAAAATGTCTATTCGGCCTCCTCTGCTCATTTTTAAATTGGTTGGTTTGTTTTCTTTGCTATTGAGTTGTATGAGTTCTTTATGTGCTTTGGATATTAGCCCCTTATCAGACACATGGCTTACAAGTATTTCTCCCATTCAGTGGGTTGTCTTTCATTTTATCAGTTTCCTTTGGTGTGCAGAGGCTTTCTGGCTTGATGTAGCCCCCACTTATTTATTGTTGCTTATGTTGATTTTGATTTTTGGTGTCAGATTTGAAAAATCATTGCCAAGACTTACGTCAAGGAGATTCAGGCTCATGTTTCCTTCTAGAGACTGTCCTTTTCCCCATTATATATTCCTGGCTCCTTCCTCATAAATGAATTGACTGTATATGTGTGTGTGTTTACTCCTGGGCTCTCTATTCTGTGCTACTCATCTGTGTTTCTGTTTTCATGCCAACACTATACTGTTGAACTACTATAGCTTAGTAAGATAGTTTGAAATCAGGAAGCATGAAACCTCCAGCTTCGTTTTTCTTCCTCAAGACTGCTTTGGCTACTTGTGGATTTTTGTGGTTCCATCCAAAGTTTAGGACTATTTGTTCTATTTCCGCTGGAATTTTGATAGAAATTGCATTGAGTCTGTAGCTTGCTTTGGGTAGTATGGACATTCTCATAATATTGATTATTCTAATCCATAAGCATAGAATCTTTCCTTTTATGTGTGTCTCCTTCCATTTCTCCCATTAATGTGTGGCCTTCAATACACACATCCTTCACCTCCTTGGTTAAATGTTATTTTATTCTTTTGGATGCAGTTCTCCATTTTTTTTTTTATGTTTATTTATTTTTGAAAGAGAGAGAGAGACAGAGTGTGAGTGGAGGAAGGACTGAGAGAGAGGGAGACACAGAATCCGAAGCAGGCTCCAGGCTCCGAGCTGTCAGCACAGAGCCTGATGCAGGGCTCGAACCCACAAACTGTGAGCTCGTGACCTGAGCTGAAGTCGGACATTTGACCCACTGAGCCACTCAGGTGCCCCTTAAAATTTTTTTTAAAGTTTATTTATTTTTGAAGAAGAGAGAGAGTGCGAGAGGGAGAGGGGCAGAGAGAGAGGGAGGCACAGAATCCGAAGCAGGCTCTGGGCTCTGAGCAGTCAGCACAGAGCCCAATGTGGGGCTTGAGCTAACAAACAGGGAGATCAGGACCTGAGCCGAAGTCAGACGCTCAACCATCTGAGCCACCCAAGCACCTCTGCTCTTCTCAGTTTTTGTCTAGTAGCTCTATCAACTGCTGAGAGAATAATACTATAATAATCAATTATGTTATATGTTATGTTATTTTTTTTTTTGGCCTGTGTTGTTTTTGCTTAAATATCTTTTGGAATTCTATTTATCTGCTCCCTGTAACTATACCCCCTTTGCTATTATTCACTGATAAGTTTTTTTTTCTTCTAAGAAAATCAGGGAGATTCAGTTACATTCCTATTCATCAACAACAATCAGAAAAGTAACTTTAAAAAGACAACATTTATGGGAATGCAAGCTGGTGCGGCCACTCTGGAAAACAGGGTGGAGGGTTCCTCAAAAAATTAAAAATAGAACTACCCTACGACCCAGCAATTGCACTACTAGGTATTTATCCAAGGGATACAGGTGTGCTGTTTCGAAGGGACACATGCACTCCCATGTTTATAGCAGCGCTAATTGACAATAGCCAAAGTATGGAAAGAGCCCAATGTCCATCGATGGATGAATGGATAAAGAAGATGTGGCATATATATACAATGGAGTATTACTTGGCAATCAAAAAGAATGAAATCCTGCCATTTGCAACTACGTGGATGGAACTGGAAGGTATTATGCTAAGTGAAATGAGTCAGTCAGAGAAAGACAAAAATCACATGATTTCACTTATATGAAGACTTTAAGAAACAAAACAGATGAACATAAGGGAAGGGAAACCAAAATAATATAAAAACAGGGAGGGGGACAAAACAGAAGAGTGTCAGAAATATGGAGAACAAACTGAGGCTAACGGGAGGGGTTGTGGGAGGGGGGATGGGCTAAATGGGGAAGGGGCACTAAGGAATCTATTCCTGAAATCATTGTCTCACTATATGCTAACTAATTTGGATGTAAATTTTAAAAAATGAGAAAATTTTTTAAAAGACAACATTTAAACAGCATCATGTAATGGACAGCACCTAGGAATGAGTCTAATCAAAGACATTTAAGATCTTTATGGAGAGGAGTATAAATCTGCATTGAAAGCGTAAAAGAAGCACTAAAAAATTAAGAGAGATATCATGTTCATAGATAGGAGGACTCAATTGATGACAATTCTACTCATATCAGTTATGAATTCAAGGTAAATCTAATCAAAATTCCAATGGGCTATTTTTATGAAACTCACAAGGTGACTTAAGAATTTATATGGAAGAGTAAAGTGCTTAAAGCAGGAAGACAGTCAAAGGAAGACAAGGAAAAGGAGGAAAGGGTAAGGAACGAAGGAGAGAGGTAAGACGGCTTCCTACGAAGGATTTACAGCAAAGTCATTGTAATTCAAACTTTGTGGCATTGGTGCAGGAATAAACCACTCTGACAAGACAGAGCAGGGACACAAAAGATATATGTAAAAATAAATCTGTAAAAAAATAAATAAATAAAACAAAGATAAAGCACCCGGTATGTGGATCTGGGACAACTGGCTTTACAATAGCAAGCAAGATAAAATTAGATCTTTTTCTTACACCTACAAAAAAATAAATAAATAAATTCCAGTTAATACGAGATCTAAATGTTGAAAGGCAATCTACACGATTTTAAAATAAAACCTAGGAGAACATCTTTATGACCCGAGAGAATACGTATTCAACCAACATAAAAAGCACAATTAATCGATAAGATTAATAAATTTACCTGTATCCGAAGTTTAACACTTTAGTATGACAAAAGATAACACAGGAAAAATGGAGAGCCCCAGATGGGGAGAAAATATACCCGGCGCTGATATTTGACAAAGGGTATGTATCCAGAATATATAAAGAACGTCTAAAAATCAACAAGTGAAAAAATGGGCAAAACATACAAAAGAGTCAAAATACAGAGAAAGAAACTGAAAAAGGCACCACAGCCTCGCTGGTAATCACGCGAATGAAAATGAAAGCAGTCAGGGATACCACGAGGCATCCGTCGGACTAGCAAGAACAGGAAAGTCTGATTGTGTCAAACACGGGCCACAATGGGGGATGGGATCCCATCACATCTGTGTTTGGGGCAGGAAGAAAAGCGAAAGGGCACAAGGGGCCCATTAAAGAGTTTCAGACTGTTAAAGCGTTTCCCCAGAAGCCCCATCCCATAACCCCCCGTCACGTGTCACTGGCCACGACTGTGTCACATCGTCACCACGTCAGTAAAAAAAGGCTGGAGAACGTTGTTCTTTCGCTAGATCAACGATGGCCCAAATGGTGGTTTTGACAGTAAGGAAGATGGGGGTATTGGGTTTCTGCCACACTCCAGGGCACTCTTTTATTGATTGATTGATAGGTTGATAAAAAATTTTTTAATATTTAGTTATTTATGAGAGAGAGTGTGTGTAAGCGGAGGAGGGACAGAGAGAGAGAGAGGGAGACACAGAATCTGAAACAGGCTCCAGGCTCCGAGCTGTCAGCACAGAGCCGGACGCGGGGCTCGAACTCACTGACCGCGAGATCATGACCTGAGATCATGACCTGAGCCGAGGTTGGACGCCCAACCGACTGAGCCACCCAGGTGCTCCTCCAGGGCACTCTTTCTATGGAACCGGTCCATGGGCAGAGACCCAGGATTCAAGGACATCTGCTCCAGTCACCGACCCTTTTGCCCGCGGTGCCCACCCTAGCCAGAGCCACCACTGCTGGCAGATGGGTGGTCTCCAGAATACTAACTCCCTTCCTGACATCCACTGGCCAACGGTCTTCCTCGGAGAAATGCCAGGAAGGCATCAGGAGCCCCGCAGAGGCGGCATGGGTGACCACAGGCTGAAGCAAAGACCCTGTGGCAGAGTGTGCGGGTCCCCTGTGGGCTCCAGCCGCCGAGCCGCCACCTGCCGCTGTGAATCTTGGGCCTCGGCAGGAGACCACAGCTGGTACCTGTTGCTCTGCCCGCCCCCCCCCAGCACCCCGTTCACCCCTCTTCTGAGCACCATGGCCAATTCCTCTCCGGAGAGGGCGTCCCCAGCCCCCGAGGTCCCCTTCGGAGTGTGGGTTCAAGGCCACCCAGGCCTGTGATTGGTCAGGAGTGGTCACGTGGCCCAAACGTAGCCAATGAGGCTCTTGCTAGGGAATGCTGGGAAGAGATCTGTGCTCAGTCCCGCTGGACTTGGATCCCTGGAGGACCAGGGATTGCAGGTGCAGCAGCCACAGGCGTGTAACCAGCAAGAGGGTGTGGCCCGAAGGGGAGCGTGGGGCCGGTCCTGGGGCCCCGGGCACCTAGACTGACTTCCTGGTCCCCAGTCAACACAATGTGGCTGAATCCACTTTGAGTTGGGATTTCTGCCTCTCGCAAACAAGACTGCAAAGTAGCACCAAAAAGCCCAGGAGGACTGGGGGACCGAGCAGGGTGGCTGTCCCCGTGCCTGGTGGCCTAGGCCCAGCCCGCTCATCTGCGGCAGATCGGGGCCTCCGCACCGCGCTGCAACCAGGCCGTTTCCTCTCTCGCCCACGACCACGGTGCGTTGGGCTTAATTTATTGTAGGAAGCCCTTAAAGGCGCAGGGGCTTTGGAGAGGCCGTGACAATAGGGCATAAAGCGTGCATTTAACCCGTCTGAATGGAGGCTAGATTTACTGTCTGGGCCAGACGGGATTTTTGTCCCCAAGTCATCTCGGAGTACATTGGCCACTAAAGATCTCAACAGAAGACGAAGCCGGAACAAAGGGAGTAAATTTTAAAAGGAACTTTGTCAAGGAGTTTTAGATGTTCACCAGATAGAATACCACGGCTGCCCTCACCGAAGTGACTGCCGGAATTGCCCAGAGGTTATGGATCAGAGAAAGACGCTAATGACGTAGTTTAAATGCACGTTTGATGGACCCCGGAGAATGGGGCCAATTTCATACAAGCCGGCAGCAAGGTTAAGGAATCAAAGAAGGTGGCCGGCAGATTTGCTGCTGGGGACAAGGCTCCATTGTCAGGGCCTCCTTTTTCAGCCGGGAAGCATGTTTTTAACCACAGTGTTTACCAACGTGTACATCCTCGCCTGGCTGACCGGGCCTGCAGAATTTATGACCAGGAACAAACCTCTTAGAGGGGAAAAGAAAACAGCTCCTACCAGCTGGGGAAGGTCTGTTGATGAGGGCCCCGCCGAGCTGCATGAAGTGTCTGGGCTTCCCCGAGCTCCATGGGGGGTAGGCGGCGGCATTTGCAAAGCCAGAGGCCCAGCATTGCAGATGGAAGGGTCTTGCCTTTCTGGAACAATCAGAGGGGGAAGGAGGCTCCCTCTGAGGCGTCCCGGACAGTTTCAATATGGCTCGTCTTGGGTTCTTTCTCCCTGAGACAATCCACCGCGGGGCCCCTTTCAGCCGAGTCGGCCGGGAGCCTGAAAGCCAGCAGTGACAGGCTGGGCCCTTGGAGAGACTCGTGGACCCCCGGCGTGGTCGACGGTGACGGTGTTGATCCCACTGGCGTCTGTGAACCGGCTTCCCGGCCAGGAGATGGAGCGCCCTCTGCAAACCTTTGTGGCGGCAGGTGCCAACGCGGTGCTCCGGACTTTGGCCCAAGGCCTTGGCTTGCCCACTTGGCCTTCCCACCCCGTCCCGTGCTCTCCCGCACCTGCCCGGCTCACGCATGGCTTTCCTTCCCTCAAGAGGCCTGGAGCCGACTTCCGAACCTTGGATGGGCCCCTGGCCCTCCTAGAAATGAACCATCCCACCTGTCACCCCACCGTCAGGCTCCTGAAGGCTGGCCTCTCCGCTCCAGGATCTCTGGTGTTTTCTCGGCCCACATCTCTGCTCCACCCCCTGGTCACCCAGCCCCCACCCGAGCTATTCCCTCGGCCTGGAGTGTGTCCCTCAGTGTGATCCCCAGACCAGCAGCCCCAGCAGGGGCTGGGAACTTGTGACCCATGCACATCCCTAGAGCCCCCCTTAACTGAATCAGAACCTCTGAGGCGTGGGAGCTGAGGATGTGTTTCAAACTCTCCAGATGATTCTTAGGAACACCAAAGTCTGAGAGGCCCTTCCCACTCTGCCTGGGTGCCCCACCACCCCCGCTTGGTGTGAACCTATCTACAGGAGCTCAGAGCGGCCCCTAGAGGACCGGGTGGCATCGTGGAAGTTTCCCGGGAAGAACAGGCAGGAGGAGGAGGGGCTGTCTTCACCCTCCCACTCAGGTCTAGGTGCTTGGGGGTCTTCCTGGGTTCAACGAATGCTGGAAAAAAATTGAGTGTTCTGGCCGGTCAGGGGGCTGGCTCTCCCTAGAAGGGGCTTTGGGGGCTGTATTAACAGCTCGGGGCTGCTGTACCAAATGACCACAAACAAGGTGGCTTAAAACGCGAATTTATTCTCTCCCAGTTCTGGAAGCCAGAAGCCCTAAATCAAGGTTTTCGCGGGGCCACGCTCCCCCTGGAGGCTCTGACACAAAGTCCGCTCCCTGCCTCTCTCCCAGCTTCTGGGGGCTGCTGGCAACCCTGGGCGTTCCTTGGCTTGTGGGCACTTCGCTCCGATCTCTGCCGCCCTCTTCACTCAGCCCTCTCCTCTCCTGTGTCCGTGTCTCCGATCTCTCTCTCCTTTCTCTTATAAGGACAAGTCATTGGACCTAGAGCCCACCCTAAATCCACGATGACCTCATCTTGAGATCCTTAACTTGACGACATCTGCAAAGATGCTCTTTCCAAATAAGGTCGCGTTCTCAGGTACCAGGAAAAAGGGCTTGGATATGCCTTTGAGGGTGACCCGTTCAACCCACCACGGACACTGAGAGCGGTCCGGAGGGAGGGCACGTGTTTGGGGCAGGCTGCCTGAGCTCCAGGCCCAGCTCCACACCTCCTGGCCCTGAGACCTGTGAGCGGCTCCGCCCGCCAAGCCTCAGTTTCCACTTCTGAAAACAGTAACCGAGTGAAAGGACCTTCCTGCCCTCGTACCGCATCTGCAAGCCCATTCTCCACACCCTGATGCTGGACGTGTTGGGAAGTGTCATTCCCCTGTTTCAGCCTTTAGGGCTCCCCACCGCTCCCAAGATACCCCCCTTCCCCACTCCCTTAAGCAGGGCACTGAGGCCCTTCATGCCCTCACTTCCTCACCAGCTGCAGAACTCATCACTGGGACCTTAAGCAACATTCCAGAACACCACAGGCTTTTTCTGACTTCTCTGCAGAATGCTTTTTCCCACCTTCCTCCCTATTACCCAGCCAACCCCACTCACCCTGCAGTCCTCCCTCCCTCCCCCCGTCTCTGTCTGAGAGAAGCAAGCTGCCTTCCATAGAGATGCCCAGTGTAAGGAACCAGAGTGTCTGGCCAGCAGCCAGCGAGGACCCGAAGCATACCAACACCCACGTGAGTGAGCCTGGAAGCTTCTTCTCTGGCCCCAGGCGAGCCTTCAGATCATGCAGCCTGAGATAGGCTCTTGATCATGGGAGACCTTAAGCCAGAAACCGCTCCCTGGTTCCCAACTCTCAGAAACTGTGTGAGCTGTTGGAGAGTGCTGTGTCTGAGGACAGTCTGTTACTCAGAAAGACACACTGGTACAGTTCCTTTGGACTCGCTTGCAGCCGTTTGGAATACAGGCTCATTTCAACAAGGCAGTGATGTCACCCGTGGCTCAGTGCCACAGCTAGCCCTTGAGGACTGCAGATAGAGAGTATTCATCTGGCCGGCTTAAGCAAGATGGCTGCTTCTTTACAAGGACATGGGGCGGCTTCTCACCCAAAGACAGGGCTATCTCCTGCTCCTTGTTCCTCTGTCCTCTGCTTCTTGGGGCTCCTGACATGTGAGCTGAGGTTCGGACACTTAACCGACTGGACCACCCAGGCGCCCCAACCCGGCACCATTTATTGAAACTCTCATCTTTGGGGGCGCCTGGGTGGCGCAGTCGGTTAAGCGTCCGACTTCAGCCAGGTCACGATCTCGCGGTCCGTGAGTTCGAGCCCCGCGTCAGGCTCTGGGCTGATGGCTCGGAGCCTGGAGCCTGTTTCCGATTCTGTGTCTCCCTCTCTCTCTGCCCCTCCCCCGTTCATGCTCTGTCTCTCTCTGTCCCAAAAATAAATAAACGTTGAAAAAAAAAATTTAAAAAAAAGAAACTCTCATCTTTGAAACTATCATTGGGGATAACAACCTTTCCCTTGTGACCACCTTCTACCTCAGCTGTCTCCCCACGTCAGGTGGCCCCTTTCCCCCATGCACCTGTGGCCGGCCTCTGTCTCCATATGTTCAGAGGACCGTAGTCAGGAGATCCACTCTGGCCCTGCAACCAGGACGATTGGGGACCCACAGTAGAGCCCAGCTGCTCCTTGGCTGACTTGGCATTCACTTGATGGGGGGGGGGGGCACGTGGCACTCCCCCGGCCTCAGGTTATATAGCCTGTCCGGCACTTCGTCACCCCCTGAAGATCATTGCATTGTTCACCTCATGTGTCTTTCAGCCTCTGACTTGGCCTCTCCAAGGCATCCTTCCTATGTCCCCGAGCATCCTCTAACCGTGTCCCTTGCTGTCAGCCTTGTCTGGCTCACCATGGCCCTCAGGGTAAAACCCAAGGATGTTTCTTGACTCTTGCCTCTGCAGCTCCGGTCTTTCTCTCTGGTTCAGAGTGTCCTTCTGCTGCCACAGTCTCGTCTTGGACAAGTCCTGCCCATCCTTCCACACGTGGCTCTGGGGTCATCACTTCCAGGACACCTTCCCTGATCCCCCACCCCAGCTCAGGTTAATTTGGGGACCCCTCCTCCATGCCCCTGTAATACAACTATCAATTTCCTCACCATTACACTCACTACCTTTCTCAAGATCACCCTATAAGGCAAGAAGGCCGTGGGGATCTTGGCTCCTCGCCCAAATCCCGGCAAATAGTTGACACTTTTTCAAGGAAGCAGTGAGTATAGAACTGACCGACCACCCCTGCATGGTTACCTGGTTTAAGACCTAAGGACTACTGCAATCCAGGGGAAGAAAAGGTGGTAGTTTCAATAAATGATGCTGGGTTGGGGCGCCCGGGTGGCTCAGTCGGTTACACGTCCGACTCTGGCTCAGGTCATGATCTCACAGTTTGTAGGTTCGGGCCCCGCGTCGGGCTCTGTGCTGACAGCTCGGAGCCCAGAGCCTGCTTCGGATTCTGTGTCTCCCTCTCTCTGCCCTTCCCCCGCTCGTGCTCTGTCTCTCTCTCCCAAAAATAAACATTAAAAAAAAATTTTTAAATGAATAAAAAATAAACGGTGCTAGGTTGATCAGATAGCCATTGCAGGGGCAACTCAACCACGCACAAAAACTAATTTTACCTCTGCTTGGCACGAATGAAACATCCTCCTTCCTCCTACCAAAGCACTGTCAAAAAACCCCCAGGTAAAACAGAAGATTTAAATATGATCCGGAGTCTCAGAACATAGTACAACAATGTCCGGATCTCAATTCATTATACCAAGAACCAAGAATATCTCAAAATTGAATGCAAGTGACAATCAATAAATGCCAACACTAAGGTGACAGAGATGTTAGAATTATCTGACAAAGATTTTAAAGCAGTCGTGGCAAAATACTTCAATGAGCAGTTAAGGATACACTTGAGGGGTGCCTGGGTGGCTCGGTCAGTTAAGCGTCTGACTTCAGCTCAGGTCATGATCTCGCGGTCCGTGAGTTCGAGCCCCGCGTCGGGCTCTGTGCTGACCGCTCAGAGCCCGGAGCCTGTTTCAGATTCTGTGTCTCCCTCTCTCTCTGCCCCTCCCCTGTTCATGCTCTGTCTCTCTCTGTCTCAAAAATAAATAAACGTTAAAAAATATTTTTAAAAAAAAAGGATACACTTGAAACAAATGAGACAATGGATATCCTCAGCAAGTACGTGGAAGAAGAACCAAATGGAAACGTTAGAACTAAAAAATACAATAACTGAAATAAAAAAAAAAAAACCTCAGTGATGGATTCCACAGTAGAATGGGAAAGACACAGGGGTGCCCGGGTGGCTCAGTCGGTTGGGCGACCAACTTCGGCTCAGGTCATGATCTCATGGTCCGTGAGTTCAAGCCCCGCGTCGGGCTCTGTGCTGACAGCTCAGAGCCTGGAGCCTGCTTCTGATTCTGTGTCTCCCCCTCCCTGGTCCTCCCCCTCTCACGCTCTGTCTCACTCTCTCTCTCTCAAAAATAAATAAACATTAAAAAAAAAAAAGAATGGGAAAGACACAGGAAAAAAAAAACCTGGAAGATACACTAATAGCCATTACCAAATCTGAACAAAAGAAAGAAAACAGAACTATAACAAAAGATCTAACATTTACATCATCGGAGTCCCAGAAGGAAAAGAGGAATACAGCAGAGCTGAAAAAGCCCTCAAAGAAATAGGCTGAAAACGTCCCAAATTTGTGAAGAGACATAGACTTACAGGTTCAAGAAGCCAAGCAAACTCTAAACAGAACAAACCAAAGAAATTCACACCAAGACATGTACTGATTAAACTTCTGAAAACTAAAGTGATAGAAAATCTTGAAAGCAGACCAAGAAAAACTGGTGGATCTGAAAGGATAGATTAAGGCATATACAGAATTATAGTTGGGGATTTCAACACCCCTATCTCCACCGTTGATAGAACAACTAGACAGAAAGTCAACAAGGAAACAAAAACACACAGCACAATCAACCCATAAGATCTATCCAATATTTATAGAACGTCCCACCCAACAACAGCAGAAGATACATTTTTTTTTCAAGTGTTCATGGGGCGTATGCCAAGATACACCATATCCTGGGCCACAAAACAAACCTCAACAAATTCAAAAGAATAGAAATTATGCAGTGTGTTCTCCAACAATGATGGACTCCAACTAGAAATGAAGAATGAAAAGACAACAGGAAAATCTATGAACACTTTGAAACTAAAAAGCACACTTCTAGGGGCGCCCGGGGTGGCTCAGGCAGTTGAACGCCCATCTTCAGCTCAGGTCATGATCTCATGGTCTGGGAGTTCGAGCCCCACGCTCGAACTGAGCTGACAGCTCAGAGCCTGGAAACTCCTTCGGATTCTGCGTCTCCCTCTCTCTCTCTGCCCCTCCCCTGCTCACTCCCTGTCTCTCAAAAATAAATAAACATTTAAAATATGTATTTTGAAAAGCACACTTCTAAATACTTGGGTCAAGGAGGAAGTCTCAGGGAAAGTTTTAAAAATACATTGAACTTCATGAAAATGAAAATACAACATGGCAGTATTAGTGGGAGACAGCTAAAGCAGGGCTGAGAGGTAATTTTATAGCACTAAATGCATATAACAGGGGAAAAGTCTTAAATCAACAATCCAAACTCCCACCTTGGCAACCTAGATAAAGCAGAGAAAATAACAACAACAACAAGAAAAGCAGAAGGAAAGAGATAATAAATACAAGAGCAGAAATCAATAAAATGGATAACAGGAAAACAATTTTTTAAAAATCAGGGAAACAAAGAGCTGGTTCTTTAAGAATAATAATGAAATCGAAGGGTGCCTGGGTGGCTCAGTTGGTTAGGCATCCAACTTCAGCTCAGGTCATGATCTTGCAGTCCACGAGTTTGAGCCCCGTGTTGGACTCTGTGCTGACAGCTTGGAGCCTGGAGCCTGCTTTGATTCTGTGTCTCCCTCTCTCTCTCTACCCCTCCCCTGCTTTCTCTCTCTCTCTCTCTCTCTCTCAAAAATAAATAAACATTAAAAAAATGTTAAGAATAGTAATGAAATCGACACAATTCTAGTGAAACTAACAAAACAAAAAGAGGGCTAGGACACAAATTGCCAATATCAAAAATTAAACAGGGGATATCACTACAGATCCAGGAAACACCAAAAGGATAAAATAGAATACTATGAAAGACTCTACACAAACAAATTTGACAACTTAGGTGAAATCGACTAATTCCTTGAAAACCCATAACTCACTCAATATGAAATAGATCATCTGAATAGCATTATCAAACAAATCATATTCATAAGGTAAAAATACTTCCCATCAAACATTTCCAGGCCCATACAATTTCACTGGAGAATTTTGGTAAATGTTTACAGAAATTAAACACCAATTCTACACAATCTCAGAAAATAGAAGAAGGAACACTTCCCAATTCATTATATGAAGTTAGTATTACTCCGATACCGAAAACAAAGACAGTACGAGAAAAGAAAGAAAAGGAAAGAAAGAAAGGAAATTACAGAATAATATCTTTCACTAATAAAAATACAAAAATCCTTTAAAAGATATTAGCAGATAGAATTCAGCAATATATAAAGTGAATTATACACCATGACCAAATCGGGTTTCTGTCGGGAAGGCAAAGCTTGTTCAGTACGCAAAAATTAATCAGTGCATTCTGCCATACTAGTAAGCTACAGAAGAAAAATCGCATGATCATATCAACCAGGACAGGAAAAAGCATTTGACAATATTCAACGTGAATTTATGATCAGACAATATTCAACGTGAATTTATGATTAGACAATATTCAACATGAATTTATGATTAGACAATATTCAACGTGAATTTATGATTAGACAATATTCAACGTGAATTTATGATCAGACAATATTCAACGTGAATTTATGATTAAAAACTCTGAGAGAAATAATAGTAGAGGGGACCTTCCCCTTCCCCAACTTAATAAAACATATATATTTTTATGTATCTTACAGCTAACATATACCTAATGGTAAAACATGAGAGCTTTCCATCAAAGATTGGGAAAAAGGAAGCCTACTCTCACCATTCTCACTTAACATAGTGGTAAAAGTTGTGGTCACCTCAATAAGGCAAGAAAAGGGAATAAAAGCCACACAGACGAGGAAGGAGAAATAAAACTGTTGCTATTTGCAGATAACATGATTGTAGAAAATCCCAAGGAATCTACACACACAGACACACACACAATTCCTAGGATTAATAAGCAAGTTCAGCAACATCACTAAAACAAGATAAACACAAGAATTTATTGTATTTGTATATACCAGCAAAAATGGCAACAACAACAAAGGGACATCAGAGTTCAAAATACAATACCATTTCAGTTGCTCAAAAATTAAATGCTTAGGTATAAATCTAAGAAAACATGTACAGAACTTATATGCTGAAAACTACACAACTCTGAGGAAAGACTTCAAAGAAGATCTAAATAAATGAGAGACATACCATTTTCATGGATTGGAAGAATTCAACATAATAAAGATATCAATTCTCCCTGAAGTGATACAAATGTGTTTGGCTAATATACAGCAATTCCTTTCAAAACCCCAGCAAGAATTTTGTAGATATAGATAAGATTCTCCTAAAATGTGTATAGAAAGGAAAAGGAATTAGAATAGATAAAATGATTTTGAAAAGAAGAATAAAGCTGGAGGAATCAGTTTACTGATTTCAAGGCTTATTATAAAGCTACAACAATCAAAATGAGAATATAGTCAAAACCTGTGAATATGAGAAGGTAGAGGGATAGACACACAGATCAATGAAACAGAATAGAGAACCCAGAAATAGATCCACACAAATATATACTTATATATATACTAATTTTTTACAAAGCTGCAAAAGTCAATGGAAGAAAGAGAGCATGTATAGTAAATGATGCTGAAGCAGCTAGTCAGCCATAGGCAATAAAATGAACCCTGACCTAAGTTTCACACATTTTACAAAAATTAACTCACAGTGGGTCATGGACATGCATGACAAATAAAACTGTAAAACGTTTAGAAAAAAACATGAGAGCAGATCTTTAGGATCTAGAGTTAGACGATGAGCTCTTAGACTTGGCACCCAAAGCGCAGTCTGTAAAAGGAAAACCTGATTAATTGAACCTTATCAAAAACTGAAAACTGCTCAGCCAAAGACCCGTTAAGAGGATGAAAAGGCAAGCTATAGGCTGGTAAAAATGGCAAACGAACAAACAAAACACAGACAAAAATTTGCAATCTGCATATCTGATGAAGGACAAGTACCTAGGATATATAAAGAATTCTTAAAACTCAACAGTGAAGCAGCAAAGAATCCAATTAGAACATGGGCAACAAAAATGAAGATATTTTATGGAAGAAGACATCCGTATGGCAAATAAACACAGGGAATATGGTCAACATCATTAGTCATTCATGGTGCACATTAAAACCACAGCAAGCGACACACTTCTCAGAAGGGCTAAAATAAAAAACGGTGACAGCACCAAGTGCTACTAAGAAGGCACAGAAGCTGTGCCTATCATACTTCACTGGTGGGAATGTAAAATGGGACAGCCAGTCAGGAAAACAATTTGGGGTGTTCTTTAAGAATTAAATAGTCAGGGCACCTGAGTGGCTCAGTTGGCTGAGCATCCAACTCTTGATTTCCGCTCAGGTCATGATCCCAGGGTCGCAGGATCGAGCCCCACATCAGGATCCGCACTGAGCATGGAACCTGCTTGATATTCTCTCTCGCTCTCTCTCCCTCTGCCCGTCTCCCCCACTTGCACTCTTTCTCCCTCTAAAAAAAAATAAATTAAATAAGTAAATAAATAAATGATAAAAAGTAAGCATGCAATGACTATATGACCCAGCCATTTACATTCTTGGCATTTACCCCAGAAAAATGAAGACTTATGTTTACACAAAAACCTGTATGTGAATGTTTATAGTAGCTATTTGTGTTTGTAATGGCCAAAAACAGGAAACAATCCAGATGTCCTTGAATAGGCTGATACATAAACAAGCTGTGATCCGTCCATCCTACAGACTACCACTCAGCAATACAAAGGAATGAGTTAATGGCACGCGTTAGAGGCTGAATTCCCAAAGAAGTAGGCTGAATGAAAAAAAAAAATAGCTAAAGTATTATTCCATTTATATAACATTCTTGAAACGAAACATTAGAGAAGCGGAGAACAGATTGTGGTTCTGTTGTGGTTCAGATCGTGGTAACAGCGGTTGGCAGGAGTTAAGGAAGGAAGGAAGTGGGACAGGAGAGAAGTGGGGGTGGCTATAAAAAGGCGGCAACATGAGGGATCCTTGCTGGTTGTGATATTGTACTCTAGTTTTAGAAGGTGTTACCATTGGGAGAAGCTGGGGAAGGTGTACGTGGGATGCCTTTGTATTATTCCTTACACCTGCATGGGAATCCATAATTATCTTAAAACAAAGGTTATTTTTAACAAAGAAAGGGGTGCCTGGGTGGCTCAGTCGGTTAACCATCCGACTTCAGCTCAGGTCACGATCTCGCGGTCCGTGGGTTCGAGTCCCGCGTCAGGCTCTGCGCTGACAGCTCGGAGCCTGGAGCCTGCTTCGGATTCTGTGTCTCCCTCTCTCTCTGCCCCTCCCCCGCTCATGCTCTGTCTCTCTCTGTCTCTCAAAAATGAATAAACATTAAAAAAAAATTGTAACAAAGAAAAAGGAGAAAAAAGCCGCCAAAGAAATGGAAGAACGTAATTAAAATGGGGAAAAGGCAAGCCACAGAACGGGAGAAGATACTCACAATACGTAGATCCAATAAAACACTTGCAAATAGAATACACAAACACCTCCTAAATATCAATTAGAAAGAGACAGACAACCTAATTTTCTTACAAGGAGAGGAAAGGCTCAAACACACGCTTCCCGCAAGAACTGTCCAAACGAGAAGGCGCTCAACCCCCTCAGTCATCAGGGAAACGCAACAAAGGCCACATTTCCCGTATATCCAACGGAATGGCTGGCGTTAAGAACACCGGAGAATCAAACGTTGGCGAGGATGTGGAGAAGCCCGAGCCCTTGTGCCTCGCAATTGGGCGGCCGAGCAGCGGAATCAACCAAAGGGAAACAAACCTGGCTCTCTGGCCCAGCATTTTCAGTCCGAGAGAAAGGATGTGTGAGTCCAACACAGAGATGCGTGTTGCAACAACATTCACGGCCCAAGTCCGGAAATAAGTCAGGTGCCCACAGACAGGCGAGTGGACAAACTGTCCAGTTCAAACAAAAGGATGCCGCTCAGCAATCTTTTTTTTTCTTTTAATTTTTTTTAATGTTGATTTACTTTTGAGAATGAGAGAGACAGACAGACAGAATCCAAAGCAGGCTCCAGGCTCCGAGCTGTCCGCACAGAGCCCGATGCGGGGCTTGAACTCACAAACCATGAGACCATGACCTGAGGCCAAGTCGGACGCTTAACCGACCGAGCCACCCAGGTGCCCCAGCAATCTTTTAAAAATAGAGAGCAGGGACGCCTGGGTGGCTCGGTCGGTTAAGCGTTGGACTTTGGCTCAGGTCACGATCTCATAGGTTGTGAGTTCAGTACCACATCGGGTTCAGCAGTGACTGTGTGGAGCCTGTTTTGGATTCTCTCTCTCTCTCTCTCTCTCTCTCTGCCCCTCCCCTACTTACACTCTCTGTCTCAAAATAAATAAATAAGCTTTAAAAAAAAAATAGAGCAAACCACTGATATATGCAACAAGAACGAATCTCCGAAAGATAATGTTGATCAAAAGATGGGAAATATCATGTGCGGAAGTGTTCCCTTTTTCCGAAATTCAAAGACAGGCAGAGCTCACCTAAGCTGACAGCCGATGAAAGGCTCCCAGGCGTGGGGGAGCCAGCTGACAAGGGGCACAGGGCAGCCTTGCAGGGGCTGGAATGTTCACTTCCTTGACCTACGTCGTCATTACCTGGGTGTAGACATAAGTCAAAAACAACCCGGTGAGCTGTCCACCTGACATGGGTGTACAGTACTTATGTAAGTGGTAAAACTCAACTGTAGAAAAATGATTTTTGATGGTTTTTCAGTGAATGCATAAGACACAGGGGGAGACCAGGGGGGGATCTGGGGGTACAGGGAAATAAATCCGGACCAGGACCTGAGTGGGCCGCTAAAACCTGCACCTGTTTCCAGGGGCCAGGGTGCCCCAGGCAAAAATGCTGCCAGTGACAGAGCGGGTGAGGCGGCGAGCGTCCCCTCTGGACGTGGGCTCAGCCTCCCTCACCGGCAGGAATGCCCAGGCTGTCACGGGGCTTGGCCTGAACTTGTGAGCTCTTGGGGCAAGGCTGAGGCAGGGTGGAGGCTACGGGGGGCGGGGGGAGGAGGTGGCTTACTAGCGCCCTGGGTGGACACCCAATGGCGGGAGGGGGGGTTCCATGGGAAGGTGAGGAAAAGCCAGTCCCTGGTGAAAAACCCCGCCTGCCCCAGGCTGCCCTCGTGCTGGCAAAGAGCAAGCAGCTAATAAATGTCTACCAAATTGCAGCAAATTGCCCGAGCCTGGACACATTCTACAGCTCAGCCCCGTTCCCAGGGGACTACTCACCTACAGACTGATGATCAAACTTTGTGCCCTACTTTATAAAGCACTCCTAATAAATAAAACCCAGGGCGTGGGTCCCGACTCCACCTCTCACTAGCTGTGTGAGCTTGGGCAAATTCCTCAACCTCTCCGTGCCTCCATTTTTTTCAACTGGAAAATGGGAACGAAGATTGGGCAAGTGAGTACACGTAAAGCTCTTAGAATAGCGCCCGGCACGCCGTGAGTGTGGGTCGCATAGCCAGCTGGCGGGACAGGCAGTTCTCCAGCCCATCTCTATCCCCAGGGCTGTGCGGTCCTCCGGGGCGGTCGTTGACCACCCAGGGCAACCGAGCACTTGGGATGTGGTTAGGACCAACTGTGACAATACCACCATATCAAACGCCAAAAAAGAGAATAAGATCTCACTAAGATTGCTTTCCATCCATTCCATGTTGAAATGATAGCATCTTGGATGTATTAAGTTAAATGAGATGTATTACTAAAAAAAAAAAAAAACCCTTCACTAGTTTGTGCTTCCTCTTTTGACCGTGATTACCGGAAAACTTGGCATCACACGAGCGGCTCCCGTTTGGGGTCACCTGGCCACCTGGACCTCTGCTGGACCGCCCTGCCCTGCAGAATTTTGTCTTTGACATTCTGACTTCTCCACTCTTAACCTTCTTTCTCTTCCCCTACGTAAGGCACTCACTCTCCCCCACGAGGAGCTCAGAACCGTGCCTATCAGAACCTACCCCCCTGTGAGGTAGTGACACAATTTCTGGGGATAACGGGGCGTCGTTCCCCAGAAAAGAGGGCTCGTGTCAGCAGAGCCTTCTGCCAAAGGAGAAGAGAGGGAACCTGGTGCTTCTGGCTGGTGGCTGGGGCAGGGGGTGGGGCACTGGCACTACGGGGCATCCCTGCTCCCCTGGAGTTGCTGAATAGAATCTTGGAGGTGGAAGAAACCTGCCGGCTCATCAGTCCAAAGTCCTCCGTTTCAGGATAAGAAAACTCAAAGGGAGAAGCTCAGGCGCTCTCTCGACTGAGCAAAGCCAGGGTGCAGGTGCAGGGCGGGGGGGGGGGCTGGGCTGCCACCCCGGGGCCCCTCCACCGCACTGTCCAGCTGCCACCTCTCCCGTGTCTCCCTCTCTACAGGCAGCTGCTTGGGTGGTGCTCCTAGGAACGGCCTGGGTTCAAATCCCGCCTCTCGACCTACTGGCTCCGTGAGCGTCGGCAGGTTACTCGACCTCTCTGTGCCTGCACCTACTCGTGTGTGGAATGGGAGAAGCAGCAGTGCCTGCCCACCTTCCAGGGCCGTTCTGAGGACAAGCGAGCACACGCTGAGCTGTGCCAGCACAGAGGCCCCACGCACAGGAGCTCTCTTCTCTTCTCATTGTCACCACAGCGTATGTGGGACAGCCTGCACTGGGCCACGTCACAGGCAACAAAGCTCTCTAACTCTTTTCCCATGGTAGTTACCTATCGCCACGTCAGGATCCAGGCACAGAGGATCCTCTGCTCAGGGCCACACAGGGCTGTAAGCAGAGTGTCTGCTGGGCTGTGGTCTCATCTGGAGCTCGACCGGGGAAGACTCTGTTCCCAGGCTCACTCTGGTTGCTGGCAGAATTCAGTTCCTCGTGGCTGCTGGATGGAGGGCCTGACCTCTCGTGGCCATCGGGTGGATGCCGCCCACAGCCCCCGCCACGCAAGCTTCCCCATTGACCATCAGGGGCAGTCTCTGGAGCGAGTCTGACAGCCAGCCAGAGTCTAACAGAACACGACCCAGTCAGGGACGGGACGTCCATCACCTTTGCCATCTTCTGTTAGTTGAGAGCGGGTCACGGGTCCCGCCCACACTCGGGGACCTCACACAGGGTGTGTTTACCAGGAGGCCGGGAGCATGGAGCCACCCTGGAGTCTGTCAGCGGCACCTCCTTCCACCCTTGGGATCCCCCCACCCCACTCCAGTGCACCCCAACCCCACCACCTGCCCAAGTGAAATGCTCACGCCCCCGGCACACAGTCGGGTGCAGTGGGAGCCCACCCACATGCTGATGATCTCAGGGGACTCCTACCTTCCCTGATCCCTCCCTTCCATCTGCAGAATCAAGGTCTGGGTCAGCTAGTGGGCACTTGCTGGCAGTCATGCGTGGGGCACCTACTACGAGCCAGATGGGGGACGGGGTGCAGGACCGGGGTCCGGTACAAACAGGGAAACCCCGTATAAAAAGCCCGGGGGGGGTGGGCGGCTGGCCCCGAGCCCCCCATTATTGCTGCCCCCAGACCACAGACCCCTTGCTTGCCTAGCACACAGACCCCTCAACAGCCCAACATTCATGGTTGCAGAAAACATTAAAACAAAGATCCATGGATGGAAGTTAGAGCTTCCCAGGCTGTAGCCAGGCCCTGGGCCAGAGGACACCCACCGGACCCCATGGGCAAACAGATGGGGACAGTCAAATGGGCCTCTTGGCCCAGGCAGGCCGGACGGGGCTGAGCTGACTGGCAGCAGGCGGGAGGGCCCCACGGTCAGCCCGGGCGGCAGGGAGCCATGTGCAGGATGGGGTGTCCTGGGGCCCAGACCCCCCACCCTGAGATGTCTCAGGACCAGGACCAGGGCCGCAAGGCACAGGCGGCTCGTGAAAGCCGGCGGCAGGGTCCAGGTCTGTGGAGGCGGCCAGCCACCCACAAAGCAGCATCCTCGGAGGGCTCCCGCCAGTCTTATCCCCAGACCTGGCCGGTCAGCGGCAGGAGGGCCCAGGCGGGAGGGAGGAAGGCTTTGGTGCTGGGTTCGAGCCCCGGGAGCAGCATATCCAGCGAGCCTCGGTTTCTCCATCTATAAATTAGGGGCATAGTGGTATCTCACCCCTGGGACAACATAAGGACAACACAAGGAAATGACACAGAGGAAGCTTTCACTGAAAGGCAACTGAAATAACCGAAGGTAAAAAAAAAAAAAAGAGAGAAAATGGGGCGCCTGGGTGGCTCAGTGGGTTAAGTGTCTGACTTGGGCTCAGGTCATGATCTCATGGTCCGTAGGTTTGAGCCCCGCCTCAGGCTCTGTGCTGACAGCTCAGAGCCTGGACCCTGCTTTGGACTCTCTCTCTCTCTCTCTCTTTCAAAAATAAACATTAAAAAATTTTTTTTGATAAATAAAAAGTAAAAGAAAATGATCTGGTCTGTTCTGTTCCTTGAAGACCTAGAACTCACCCAGGAAAGATGCTTGGTCGGAGCCCATGATTCGACCAGAAGGGGCCCCTCCCTGGGCCTGGAGGGCACCCCCAGTTACCCGCCTGGTGCTCCGGCCGCAGAGCACATCGCCACCGCACAAAGTTTAGCGCGCCCTCAGAGTCGGGCATTCTGCCTGCTGGAAAGTTCCCTTATCTTTAAATCCGACTCTGGGGGTATGAAAGTTACAAATGTGGCGGCTGCGGCTCCCGAGTCGTCAGTGGGGAAACACTGCCGGGGCTTGAACGAGGGCAGACAGAGGTTTCCAAAGATCGGGGTGGGTTTCCTTAAGCCTCTAAAACGTTCTCATTTCATAACCAGCTGACATGCCCATGGAAGTGACACTTTTCCCAAGGAAGCATCGCGCACAACTAGGGCGAGGCTAATCGCCCGCCAACGCCCTCCATCACCGCTGTGGGCCTGTTGCCCACAGCCCCGCCGGCAAGGGAGGGCCCCCATCCCCTCCCGGTGACCATGGTGTTTGTTTCTTTGAGTTCCTACCAACAAACCGTGGGCTGCTGATTTTCTTAGCCACGCCCAAGGCCAAGGGATGTGCCGAGCAGCCTCACGGGCTGACGAAGGCCAGAGGCATTGAGGTACCAGGTTCCAGAAACCCAGCCCCTCTGCCCCAAGCTGCTTCTGCCACCCACCGCTAGCAATAGCCTGTACCTCGCCCCGACCAACAGCCCCCCCCCCCCCCCTGCCAGGCTCTGGGCCTGATGTAAGAGATCTGGCATCCCCACGGGGACCTCTCAAGTAGGTGTTCTTATGTCCATTTTGCACACGGAGAAACTGAGGCTCGGAGAGGTGAGGCGCCAAGATCTCACCTCTACAATGTGGGGGAGCACGGTTGAACCCATGTCCGTCTGGCTCTAGCATTTGTCCCCTTAGCTCAAGTCACCAAGAGATGTTCAGCACCGGCTGCCTGCACGGCCACGACAAGAACAGACAAGGGCAGGCACAGTCCCAGTGAGGGAACTCGCAACATGGCCAGAGGAATGAATGAGCGAGCGAATGAATGAATGTGGGGCCTCTGAGGCAAGGTGACTGATTGCAATTTCCTGGCCTGGAACCCTAGCTGCTCTAAGCTGGCAGAACCCCAACACTGCTTTGGGATCTGCCTGAGCCTGAGAACGGGGGATGTGCAGGTGGCACATATCGGGGATCGGGCCCAGAAAGAGGGACCAGGGAGAGTAAGAAAGGGCAGGAGGCTGAAGCAATCTGTGGTCCATCCCCAGCCGGCGACCCCTGAAAAGCACGCAGAGTGCGCCTCACACACAACGGCCAAAGGATGGGGGAGGGGAGGCTATACCCACCGGCTCCCATCCCCCATGGTCAAGGGTAGCTACAGAGGGCTTAACTCCTTCACCCTGCTAGGCCTGTGGGTGAGTCAGGTGACTGAGCAGCAAAGACAGCCCAGCAGAGAAGCCCAGAGGAGAAAGGACCGACCTGAGGGCGGCCAAGGGGAGGTGCTGTCGGGACCCACCTGCAGTCAGCCAGCTTTCCCAGAAAGGGCCACAATGTAAAGGGTGGAATGATGGGCAGCAGGACACAAGAAGGCCTGTCTGTGCACCTGTTTATTCTGTCAGTGTTTACACAACCAGAATCGGGAACGCAGTGATGGATGTTCTCTGCACTTGTTCTTATATCTTCTCTAGGAAAATCCCTCTCTCAGATTTGAAGGTGAGTGGACCTGGCACATGCAGATGCTCAACAAATAGATGAGGGAGGTGGATGGATGGATGAATGAATGGATGGATGGATGGATAATGGAGGAGCATGTGGGTAGGTGGATGGATGGATGGATGAGTGGATGGATGGATGGATGGGCATGTGGATGGGTGGATGGATGGATAAATTGATGGGCATGTGGGTGGATGGGTGGATGGATGGATGGGCGGGAATGTGGGTAGGTGGGAGACAAACGGATGGACTAATAGATGGATGAGTGGGCGTGTGGTGGAGCCCAGATTCCTTCTGCTGCTATGGCCCACCCACCTCTGCACTGGCAATGGGTCCAACAAACAATATGGGATCCCTAGGCAGGTTACAGCTAGAAAACCAGCCAGACATGCTGAGAGGAACCTTTGTGTCAGATGCACTGGGGAGGCTGGGAGGTGGCTCCCAGCCAGGAGACATAAGCTGTCTCCTAATGGCTTGGCAAGAAAGCCTACCAGCTCTGGGGTACATGGGCCAGTGTCTGAATCCTGGCTCCCTTCCCTTTTAAGGTGGCTTGTCCGAGTCTTGGTTTTCCCACATGTAAATGAGGATCATAGCAGCTCCCACCCTTGGCCATGTCAACTGCAATAGTGTCCCCCTGGAGGGAAACCGCCATCACGTGCTAAACCTGGAAGCCCCTTCTCTGGGTGAAGAAACCCCCAAATGGAGAAGGTTCTTGAAGTTCCCAGCCAAGGCTGATACTTCTGATCAAGGTGATGGAGTCAGGCATAGGAGTGAGCAAGGCCATGGGATTGGTGGCCCCCAGCTGTGTCTCCTGATATCACAGTCTGTTCCAAGACGCACAGGGACTCTCGGAAAGACCCCAAAGCCAAATCTTGGCTCACCCTGTATTCTGAGAACAGTTCTAGATGTTGACCGTCTGTGGACGGAAGGTGTCTGCATCACCAAGGAGCACACCCAGAAAATGGGGTGAGCTGTCCACTCCCCAGAGGGAATGTGCTAAAGAAGTACACCAAGGGAGAACAAGACCCATGCCTCTTGGGAGGGAGGAGGGAAGAAGGAGTTGATGGAGTGGTTGGCTGACCCATCAGTCAGTAACTTAGTAACTCACAAGCTTGAAGCCTGGTCCACCAACACCTACACAACGATAGCCCCTACCTGAGGTCCCGCTTCCTTTTTTAAAAACATTTTTTGATGTTTATCTATTTTTGAGAGACAGAGTGTAAGCAAGGGAGAGGCAGAGAGAGAGGGAGGCATAGAATCCGAAGCAGGCTCCGGGCTCTGAGCTGTCGGTGCAGAGCCCGACGCGGGGCTCGAACTCATGGACCGTGAGATCATGACCTGAGCTGAAGTCGGACGCTCAACCGACTGAGCCCCCCAGGCGCCCCAAAGTCCCACTTCTAATACCTGCGTTTGGGTTCGTCCTCCCCTGGGCCAGAATGAGTCACATCACTGTCCCACTCAAAACCTTCATGGACCCCCAATATCCACAAAACAAAATCTAGAGACCTCCTTCAGACAAAGCCCTGAAATTGAGCCTGAAACTGAACCCCCAAAACCCCTTGCCCACCACCCCCATTATACCCTACTCCAGCGATCCTGGAGAAGTTCCCTTGGTCAGGCCTCCGCTCACACTGTCCCCCTGACCCTGGCGCCCTCCCTCCCATCCACCATGCGTCCAAGTCCTGCTTCCACAACAAATTACATCCATCAAGAGTCATGTTTAAGGGAATAGGTCAGGTAATGGGGACACAGGAATCATGTCATCTTTACTAAAAAAAAACAAAAACAAAATGAAACAAGAAACCAGAAGTCTATTGAATGATAAACACACTTTGGCCTCAATTTTGTGTTTGTTTTTCAAGTATATCCACGTGCAGAAACCCGAGAGAAAGAATGGCCACATGTCACAAGTGGTCTCTACCCCTGGAGCCCGCCAGACCGGCTTCATTCATCAGTTCATCATCAGGGATCCCTTCATTCAGTGAATCCTCCCCTGCTTCGGGCAAACGTTCTGGAAAGTCCGTGGGCTCCCACCCTGAGGGGTTCCGCGGCTACAAGCGCTGTTCGCAGCCCCAGGAACAGATGATGAGGGTCGGCTCTGGATCGAGTGGCGCTCAAGGGCCTGGAGTAAGTCACTGGGGGCACAGGCCATGAGCTGGAGCCAACCCAGTGGCCAAGCGCCATAGCTGTGGCTCTTCCCCAGCCTCTCTGAGCCTCAGTTTCCCTGCCCGTGGAAGAGGTCGCAGCGGCCCGGCTGTGGGATGGGAGAGGGCGGAGCCCGTGGCAATCTGGTCTCAGCCAGCACGGTGGTGTGGACAGCAGCAATGGGACGGCAGGCCGACCCTCTCAGAGAGGGAGACCGCAAACTAGGGAAATCTCCGCCCACTTCCTTCAGTCCTGTTGGCAACGGATGTCGTCTGAGTGTCGCGGGGCTGCGGTAACAAAGAACCCCACACCTGGTCGCTTAAAACAATAGAGACTGATTCTCTGACGGTCTGGAGGCCAGAAATCTGAAATCAAGGGTGGGCGGGGCCCCGCGCCCTCCAGATGCTCTCGGGGAGGGTCCTTCCCACACCCTACAACTTCTGGGGGCTCCGGACATCCCCGGGCTGCGGCCGCATCGCTCGCATCTCTGCCCCGATCTCACACGGTCTCTGTGTGTGTGCGTGGGTCTTCACCTCTGTCCTTTATAAAGACACTCGTGGGATTTGGGGCCCTCCCTAAGTCACGATGATCTCGTCTCAAGACCCGGACTTTAATTACATCTGCGGCAAAGACCCTACTTCCAAATAAGTTCACGTTCTGAGATGCGGTGGGTATGAATTTGGGGGGGTGGGGGGACACGATTACCCCAGTCCAGATGGCCAGGCAGGGGTGGACAAGTGGTCCACTCCATGCATCCTGGAGTCAGGGAGGGACTCTCCTCTCCCGCTGGACGCTGAGGCCCCCTCCTGGCCCACGGATGCTGTCGCCTCCGGCTCCACGGGTCCCCGTGGCCCATGGAGCGCACGCATGCCACGCTCAGCCCGGCCTGTTACTCCCGACCTCCCTCTAAGAAAGGAATCAGACAGACCCAGAGTGGAGGAACCCGTGAAAACGCCAGAGAGGTGCCAAGTGGAAATCACAGGGAAGGGCAAGTGTCCACAACATGCCCACCGCCTAGAAAGAATGGAGGTCCGCTGCATCAGGAAGGGAAATCAAGGCAGGCATCACGGCGTCGAGGAGCCTCGGGGGTCATCCCTCACGGGAGAGCAAGGCTCCTCCAGGGGGGTCTGGTAGGTGAAGGTCACCCCAGGTGCCAAGCCGCCTGGGCAACGTGCTGGGGGCTGGGACACTGGATGTAGAGTGTCAGGGAGACAGAGGGAGAAGAGTGCGGATGGAGACCAGGCCACCATTTGGCCGGTGGGTGGGGACAGCATGGGGAGACGGGCCAGGAGGCGACAAGCCACGCTGCTGCCATCAACCTCCGGTCCCCAGCAGGGAGGCCAGGAGAGATGATCCTCCTTGGGGGACCAGAGTCGCCTGCAGCCGGGGTGGGGGTCCTCGAGCCGCTGGGTGGAAGGTCAGCACACAGATCGCCTCCTGGACACAGGTCCTGGCTCAGAGACACGGACCCCGGTCACACGCGGAGCACGGCCACGACAAATATTTCACTGGGAGACCCTCCAGGAGGGGGAGAAATGCCCAAAGCTCCCTTTGTCCTAAAACGTTAATGTCCAATTTTAAATTGGGTCGGGGGACGGAGGAGGGGAAGAGAGGAAGGCGGGGGCGGGGAGCCATCACTGGGCATCATTCATAAGCCACACACTGGGCCCTTCATCGGGCCCCAAACTCACCCTTGTGGCTTTACGCAAAGATTTATTGAAGCCCCAGCATGGGCTCATTTATTTTCCTCCAAACCGATTTGAAAAGACCGTTTGCATCTGCCCTGGAGGGGGAAAAAAAACACAACAAAATGTGCCTATTTGGCAAACTTTGTTTGAAAAATCTGCTTGTCCCCAAAGAAGCGACTGCGTGTTTCGTCGGGGCCAGGGGCTGTGCGTGTTGGGGAGGGGATGGTTGGGGTTCGGTCCTTCCCTATCATCTGCTGGCCAGAGAAAGCATCCAGAGAGCACAAACTCAGACATCCTTTTCTTGCATAAAGGCTGTTACACTGGGGTCTTTTGCTCCAAGATCAAGCTCTCCTTGGGGCTTTATGTAGCCCCCCATAGGGGCAGCTGTGCCCGGGCAGCTGTGAAATGCAAAGAAAAGCGTAAAGCTGAGTGGGGGAGGAAAAGGCAATAGGAATGTCAAACATCAGCTGACCTTGAGAAAGGGGTGACAGTTCCATTTACTCTCCCCAGAAAAGAGAACGAATCCGTGAATCCACTCTGCCTCTTCTTCCTATCCATAATATACAAAGAGTTCTTGTAAATCAACAAGAAAAAAAACACATTAATGGAAGAGTGGGCTAAGGATACAGTTGGGTAATTCATCAAAGGAAAATAGGGTCCATAAACACAAGGTAACAGAACGTTGAATTTTGTCAACGATCAAAGAAATGCAACGTCCCCGCATAGACGGCCAAAGTGCCATTTTGCTCTTAGCGCACTGGCCAAGGTGCGGAAGAATGTTAACGCCGGGCTGGTGAGGGCTGGAGAGCGGAGGCACAGCTGCGGGACCTAACGTGGGGTCCCCCCCCACCCCTTCCCGGCCACACGCCTCCTCCAGCCCCAGACCCGGGCGTGCTCTCTGACCCGCCTCACGTCCTAGGACTCGAGGTCGTGCCCGGGGGGGTTGGCTCCGGGGGTCCAGGTGCCAAGCCTCATGTAAGCAAGCGAGAATGGCTCGTCCCCGCGGCCTCCAGCCCTCAGCACAGGCAGCCGGCGGGCAGAATGTCGTGGCTGCGAGCCTTCTCCCGGACGGAGCGTCCGCTCCTGGCCTCGTGAGGCAGAGACACGTGCTGGAAGCGGTGGGTGGGAGCCCCGGGGAAGAACCAGCTGAAGGTCAGGAAGGAAGCCCAGGCAGTCAGGACCTGCCTTCTGGACTGAGGGGCCTGCTCGCTGGGGGCCGATGAGCGGAAGCAGGCTGCGGTTTCCCCCCAAAGCAGACCGGCTCCCAGACACCTGCAGCAGCCTCGGCCCCGCTAAAACCCGGAGTCGCCCACGCCTGGAACAGTGAACTCAGAGCATCGGCCTGGAAGGTCCCCCGGAGAATGCCCTGGCCGCCAGGTGGGGAAACTGAGGGCAGAGGTTCACCCATTAGCTCTGGATGCTGGTGCTGGTGCACGCAGAAGGCCCCCGACACTTGCTCGTCGAATGAGTGTGTTGGTTGCACCTTCCCTTCTCCCCCACTAGGGGGATGGCGGTCTGCTTGCCTCTGAAACCCCCCTCACCACCTCTCCCCAGTGCCTAGCCCAGGGCCCGTATACAGGAGGCGCCGAAGCTGCCTGCTGACTGCGGAGTCCTGGTGAAGGGAGCCGCTCGAGGCCAGAGCCCCTGGCCACACAGCGGGACCTTCAGGGGTGTCTGCAGCACTTCCCGCAGCCCACCCGGTCCCAGCACCGTCCCCCGGGACACGTGTCTGCAGGAGAGCATAATTATTTCTTTTCAAGGGAGGACTCTGCCATCAAAAGATGAACGGATAAGACGCGGCCCATCCCTACAACGGAATATTATCCGACTTACGAAGGAAGGAAGGGATTCTCACACAGGCTGCACCACCCAAGAACCCTGAGGACATTGTGCTGAGTGAAAGATGCCAGTCACAAAGACAGAACCTGTGACTCCGCTCATATGAGGTCCCTAGAGCCGTCAGATTCCATGGAGACGCAGAGCCATCCCAGGGGCTGCGCGGTGGGCCCGGGGGGCCGTCCCTGCCTCGGGGGTTCAGAGTTTTGTCGGGGGATGACGAAAATCTCCGCGTAGGTGCCGGTGAGGGTCACACGGCACGACGATGTATCTGACGCCACTGGGTTGACACTTACAAATAAAGTGAGAAACATGAGGTTATGTTGTATTTAACCACAATTGGAAAAAAAAAAAACAAAAACAAAAAACAAAAAAACCACCAGCTCGGGCCTCCAACGGGTCTTGCGTGCGAGCTACGCAGCTGCAAGCGAGCTTCTCGGCCCTCCCCCGCCCGTGTCCCGTGCGTGGCGTGAACGTGACCGTGGCGCCTCCCTCCTGGGTTCCAGTGGGGCTGCCTGAGCAGGTGCGCACTGAGCGTCGCATCCGATGACTGTGGCGGCCCTCCGCAGCAGACAGGATGCCCTGGATGTGGGCCCCCAGGGCCAAGACTCATCCTGACCACAACTCTGGGACCTTTTGTTCCGTGCCTCTGGGCCTCAGTTTCTTGTCCGTCAATGGGAGAACCTAGCGTCCGTCCCGGCAACCTCCTGGGGGAGGCATGAGGTACCAGAGACACTGCTGCTTTTGATAAAGAGCTTCAAGACCGGGTATGGAACTTCCCTCAGGGGGTACGGCTCCCCTGATTCCAAGAGAGCTCAAGGCAGGGACCTCCGCCAGCAGGCCGTTGACCTCAGCTTTATTCATCTGACCCGCTGCCTCTTCCTCAGACCAGCAGCTACTAAGCCCAGGTAGCGTGTCTGGTTCACCTGTTTTTCCAGTCCCTGGCTACAGTCAGTGCTTAATGAATGTTGGTTGCCTCTCTTGGCTGAACCGTTCTACCCCAGGACTCAAAAAATGCTGTGAGGTTTACACGGAAGCCGAGAGTTCCCGAAGAGCGTGTACCTTCCCGCCACGGGGACGGCGAGCCGAGAAGGGGCATAAAGGAAGTGTTTCACGTGCCCTCAGCCCCCAAGAAGGGCCAAAAGGAGGGCACTTTCGTTTGGGCTGTTGTTATCCAGGAGACCCGCTAACGTCATGTCCCTGTGCACTCCTTTTCCTCTGGTTCATCCTCAGCCCAGAGAAGGACCTTCTTTCGAGAAAAAATGAGTAAGGGGGGGAAGGAGAGCGGAAGGAAGGAAGGAAGGAAGGCGGGACGACGGATAGGAAGGAAGGGGGAGGTGAAGGGAAGGAAGGGAGGGAGGGGAAGGAGAGGAGGGAGGAAGGAAGGAGAAAGAAAAGAAAGAAAAGAAAGAGAGAGAAAGATGTGAGTCAAAGGAAACCAGAATGAGCTAAAGGCCCCTCCCATGAACATGTGTTTCCCTGTATATTAAAACACTTTGTCTTTACAAACTCAGAAAATTAAAAACCTCTATAGAGCAGGCCGTCCACATCAGTATTCATGACATCTGTCCTTTCCCTATCAAACGCCCTCTGAATGACAGCCCCCCCCAGCAGAAACCACGACTCTTCTCCTCCCGGCGCTCTCTCTTCCCCCCTTCAAAACAGATTGGGAGGGACAGATGATTGCAGTGTTTTCCTCGCCTTTCCCTCTGAAACTCCCCTCCGTGTTGGCCACCTGGGCGCCCCTATTAAGGCCACTGGCACCACGGGGCACGTGGGCTCGTAGCAGCCTCTGTCTCCCTGGGAGTCCTTTCCATTCCATCAGGAAGAGAAAAAGCACCAGGCGACAAAGGTGCGGGACATAAATTAAGCCCCAGCTTTTTAAGTTCAGCAACTGAATTTTCTTTATTTTCCACAGCTGTCGAGGACCGGGTAGAAAGCCAGTATGCATGTTTAATGTATTAAAAAAAGGAGGAAAAAAAAAAAGCCAAATCGTCCACTGCGAACGTTCTGTCGCCGCACTTGCATTGGGACATTATTTCGGGCCAGTGAACGCCGAGCAAGTCAAGTGTGGAGACGTGGACTGGGGCCAAGAGCCCCCAACGGTGGCTGTCATATCTGCTGAAAGCCACTGTCATAGGCGCCAGGGGCGGGGAGGGGGACAGACATCTCTCCGAGCAAAGAGGAGGGCCACCGCGGCCGCCGCTTCTCCGAGGCCTGCTTTGTGGCGGCGCTGGCCAGGTCAGCCGGACCGCAAGGCGCGTGGACCGCCACCAGGCCCCCGCCACACCGGGCTCTGCCTATCCCTTTCCATGCGCCCTTGGCCCGTGGGGAGGCCACCCCGCGGGGAGGTAGGCCTGTCGGGAGCTGCAGGTGGCCGGGGGAAGGCCACATTGGGGCTCCCGGCCACACAAGAGGAGCAGGAGGAAGAGGAACCAGGGGCACCAGGGCCGCCAGGCGGCAAGGATCCTGGTCACGGTGCCACGCGGCACCCTTCGTGGCGGTGGGGACACCCCAGCCAGCCGGTCCTCGCCAAGCACTCGGCCCTCTGAGCCCAAGCTCAGTCTCATCCCCTAGGGGAGAGAGAGAGAGACCCATGGGGACACCCCTGGGGTCACCGCCTCCCCAGGGACATCACTACGCATCGGGGTCCCCCCCCCACGCCGCCACCGTGCAGAAGAGTGGCTCCCTCCTGCCACTTTCGAGGCAATTTCCCGGCACAGACTGGCCCGGTGTCCCAGCAGCACGTTCGATGACGATTCCACCGAGAGTAGCTCTTCCGGCATGAACCCACCTTCTGGAAACAGGTTTGGTGGAGGCTAAGGGGCCACCTAGAGCCGGATTGGACTCACCTGCGTCCCTGACTGGCTCCCTTCGGCACGTTCCCCACACCCCCCGCAAATTAGGCGACACAGTGTGCCCCAGACGTCTGTGCCACCGGCAGTCCGCCTGTCCGGACTCGTGGGGTGCCCCCTGCCCAGCACCACACTTCTAGCCGAATTTTTCCGGGGCCACGTGCAGCCCAGCGGGCCCAGGCCAAGGGCAGCGGTCCTAGAAAGGCCCCGGGCTTCCGCTCTCCTTCTGATCCCGTGTCGCCACCTGTAAAGTGGCTGAAGGCCCTCGGGCTGCCCGCAGCCACAGGGTCACTGTGGTTCCGATGAGAAAGTAGAAATCTCTAGAAAATCGCCTAAGTGCTTCCCCGAGGTCTGACCCCAGAGGCACCGAAAAGCAAAAGGTCTGCACATCCCAGGCTCTGCCCTACTCCCAGACTGCCCAGCAGGGCCTCCGGGCTGGGCAGAAGGGTCCTTTCTAACAGAACTTCCAGCTCTAAAACTCTATTCCTCCTGTGTCCACACTCATCGGGACCCCAAGGGGCCACTTGTTGCCAGGGTCATTCTCATGGGATTAAGGGGTCCGCTCGGTTCCACTTGAACGTATTCTGTGAGCAAACCCCGTCGTGGCTCGGGTCCTGGTGCCGGCCTCCCTCAGAACGCCTGGGGGTCTCAGCCAGAGGCTGGGACGAACAGCCCCCCCAAACAGGCCAGGGCATCTCGAAGCCAAATGTCAGAGGTGCGTGAGGGAGAGCCGCGCTCAGCGCCCTCCGAGGCGGCAGCCACATGGCTCAGGCCACGTCCACAATTCCTGGTCAGAGGTGCTGACCCCGGGGCCCCCCCCATGCAGTCCACCCCAGCCATTAGGGGACCCCGGTGGCATAGAGCTGCACAGCTGAGTCCCATTCTGGGGTCACGGAGCTACGGCCAGGATGAGGAACGGGTGGTCTTTGGGTAGCAGGTGGGAGAAGACCGAGCCGTGAGGCCCCGCGGGCCTGACGGGGTGGTGGTTTAAGGATTCGGCTCAAGTAACATGCCTTTCAGAGGCTCTGTCCTCTTTTGTAAAGTCACACGATGGTGCACCTTTTCCAGAGGGCTCTTGGAATTGCCCTGATTACTGGGTCCGTCCAAAGCAAGACGCGGGGATCATCGCCACAAAGGATCTGTGAGATTCTTCCTCTTTCCAGCCACACCCGCCGTCCCCATCCCTGGGACGCCATTCTGCTTTCCATCTCGGTAGTCCTGTTTTCCAGAATGTTATGTAAGTGGAATCCTGCGGTGTGGGCGCTTTTGAGATGGGTTTCGTGCACTCAGCCTGACACTCTGAGATCTGTCCTGGGCCCATCGGGTGACCACCAAGGTCGCATGATGGAGCCCTAAACGCCAGAACGTGTGTTGGAGAGAGGGTCTTTAAAGGAGGCGACGGGGCTACAACCAGGCCGTCGGGTGGGGCCCTTGTCCAGTGGACTTGTATCCTTGTAGAAATGGGAGAGTTGGACACACGTGGAGGCCCCCCAGAACGCACGCGCAGGGACCGTGCAGGACGAGGTGCAGGCCGGCCGTCTGCAGGCTAAAGGGAGGCCCTGCGGACACTTTGCTCTTGGACTTCCGGCTTCCAGAACTGGGAGAGGATGAACTCCCGCCAGCTCGAGCTGCCCTCTCTGTGGTATTTTGTTACAGCAGCTGGAGCGGGTGAAGACAAGGATCCACCCAAGTGGTGTGAAAAAGCCTGTTCGTTCCTTCATGTCGCTGAGCAGGGTCTCGTGGCGGGCGGGCGTCACGTTTCGTGCGCCCGTTCGCCTACTGTGGAACATTTCCGGATGTTTCCAGTTTGGGGCCATTACAAATAAGTCCCTCGGTGAATACGGCGGGTGGAGGCGGGAATCCCCAGCGCAGTGCCTGGTGCAGAGTCTGTGAGCCCACACGTGCTTGCACCTCTCGCACACGCAAATACACACGCACACACGCGTGCACACTCTCGTCACCGGCTCCTCCCTCGGATGAAGGACCCGTTGCTGTATTCGCGGGTTGCTTGAAGTCTGTGCTGAGGTTTGTCTCCGAAGGTAAGTCTTTTAGCAAAAAAGAACCCCCGGGCCTGCCCTCCTCCCCCTAAGCTGGCATTTCTCCAGAAATCTCTTCCTGCGCCCCCACCCAAGAAGGAATGTCACGCTGGAGTTGAGCATGTTCTACAGCAGGTCTGGTCATAAAATCTGACCATTCAAAGTCCTGGTGCTGTTTGAGGCCAGCTGACGATAATTGCTTTTCTGAACGACACTTTTAGAGGCCAGTGCAGGGCTGGGGGCTGTCAGAACCGAACGGGGCCAGCAAAATCAACCCCGTGGGTCCTCCCCGGAGAACAACAAGGGGGCCTCCAGCCCCAAGCCTGTCCTGCCGCTGGCCGGGAGACCCCCGTGCCCCGAGACAATAACAGCACCTGCCGGGTCCCTGCTCTCCCCGGGGAGACCCCCGGCCCGTGCCGGAGGCCGGGCGCCTGGCATGAGGCCTTCATTGTCTGCCATCCCTCGCTCTCACGGGGCTTCTCCACGGAGTGACAGGGCAGCCCCAAGGTCACCTCCAGGGCGCTCACAGGGGGTTCCCGGCACTCTGTCTCAGGCCGCGGGCAGCAGGAGCGGGCCGGCCCAGGCCTATTGTTGGGGCGTCACCCGACGGGAGAGGGGCCCATTGTCCCGAGGCCAATCTGCCACACTCCTGCCTCCCCAATCGTCCGAGGAAAAGGTGAGACCGCCCTGGACACGGCCGGGAAGCCTCGGCGACACGCACAGACCAGCAACCCTGCTTCCCGGTGCACGGCCTTTCTCGGTCCCCCCCGCGCTGTGTCCCTTTTTGAAATTCGGAAAACAAAACCCCATGTCCCCTAAGCCCTTCACAGTCCCTGCTGACCGTGTTGCAGCTTCCGAGCGTGACCCTGCTAACCTAAATTTGCTTGAACGGAGACACTGTGAAGGCCCACCCGCGTGTCGCGCCTGACCCGACGTGGCATCTCCGCGCGCCCGTCTTACCGACTCTCCGAACCATCCACGGGGACGCGGCTGCTGACCATTTCTCGCGTGAGGCCGGAAGGTCCCGTGATGGGAACAGCCAAGGTTCCTCCCCTAAGAAGTCTTGACAATGCTCTCTGCGGCCAAAAAAAAGAAAGAAAAGACACCCTCATTTTCACAAACGCTGCTACCAAGGAGATGAGCCAATCGAGCATACAATGAAGCCCCCATAATCCTCGACTGGTATCAGCCCAGACAGTCCTGGGCCAAAGCTTGAGGCTTTTGGCCGCAGACCCAGGCTGGTGTTTCAGAACCATCCAAAAAGTCTGCCGGCAAGAAAAGCCAACGCTGGGTCTTTCTCCCCGCATCTCAGGTGAGCCTCCGTGGCCTGCATCGCCCCAGGCGAGAGGAAACAAAGCCCTGAGGCAAAGGCCAGCTGGAGCGAATGCCTTTATTCCTCCAGCCCGACCTGTGGGATCTGATTCAACACAGCAAGCGGAGACACGAAAGGTAGCCGATTGCAGGATTGCGTCGGGGGGTGCGTGTCAAGGGGAAATCTGTGCTCTGTGAACCTTAAGAGCTAAAAGGCAACTCGTCATCTGCATGTGCGCATCGTGGTTGCAGGGTCGGGCTCTAAGCGGGACCACACCTCCACACCTTAACCATGAGCCATGAGGACCCTCGGCGGGGTCCTGGGGACAGGGCCCGGCGCCTCTCCTCCTCCCCGGGATCCAGCGTAGGCTCCCCCATTCCGAGTGCTCGATTGTTACTTGCAAGAAAGGATGGAGAAGCGAGGAAAGGAGAAATGCAGGAATAGAGGGATGGAACGTCAGAGGGTGGAGGGATACAGTGTTACAGGGATTGGGGTTGGAGGGATGCAGGGATGAAGGGATGGGGTTGGAGGGATGCAGGGATGAAGGGATGGGGGTTGGAGGATGCAGGGATGGGGATTGGAGGGATGCAATGATACAGGGATGGGGGTTGGAGGCATGCAGGGATGAAGGGATGGGTTGGAGGGATGCATGGATGAAGGGATGGGGGTCAGTGGGAGGAAGGGGAGGAGGCCAGAAGGAGGGACAGCACGCATGCAAAGTTTACGCAATGTGCACCTGCACCCCCTTCTTTGAGGGACCCCGAAGAGAAGGCTGACTCCTCTGAAGCTCTGGGAAGGGCCCACCACAGCCCGCTGGCCACGTAGCGACCGCTCACCCTGCTGGCCGCCCCCTCCTCTGGTCCTTTAGCCTGGAGGACCCTCCAGCAATCACCCTGCCCTTGGTGTCCTCGCCCACATCATCCAGCCGACTCGGCTGCTGCCTGCCTCCCAGGCGTCCCTCTCCTCCTGGCCAGAAGAGCCCCAGTTTTGCCCAGGTGTCGGCTGTGCCGCGCCTCACGGGCCGAAGAGCCCGTCAGTCTCACCCCGCCCGGCATCAGACCCGGCGTGAGGACCGGCCCTGACCAGCGCGACTTCGGGAAGGCTCATGAATCTTGCCCTGAAAGAAAACCGTCACGCGGAGGTGTCCCTTCCCCACCCCAGACACTGCCACGTAGGAACGTGTGCCAGACGAGACCGCACCCCCCTGCACCCAGATCCCCGACATCCAGGGACTTCGGATCGCCGACCCTACCGCCGTCCCCCTTCCTGCACAGGGTCAGGTGTCCGCATGGGGGCCACTCAGCCTAACATGGAGGGGGGCCCCTAAAAGACAGGGACCACGACTCGAGAAGGCAATGCACCACTGGGCCAAGAGCACGGCCACAAGAGAGCCTCGGCCCATCGGCCGCTTCCCAGGACTCGGACGTCACTCCCGCCCCAGCTGGGCGTCCCCAGAGAGGTCACTCCGCCGCTCTGTGCCTACGTCCCCTGAGTGTGAGATATCAGTGGCGTCTGCTCATGTGGCTTTGTGAGGTGAATGAGACAAGAAACCTCACAAAACCGGCAACACTTAAAGCTCCCTGAACACACAGGCCGCGGCTGCAGAAGACCCGTCACCCCCGCGGCTAGCCGCAAGGCTGCCCGTGGGGTGAGCAGGGGGCGGTGTGGGTACCCTCTCCCCCTCCTGCCCGAGCAGCTCCTTCTGGTTTACGTCGGGGGGGTCTGCGTGCGCTTGGGTGTGAACGAGAGCTCTGATGCTCAATGAAGTTTGAAAGCCCAGGTCCCCAAGGCCTTCCCGCCAATGGCCTGGGACTCTGACCGCCACTTGCCTTGGGCCTGGAAACAGGCCTAACGCTCTCCAGGCGCACGGAATCAAAGCCCCTCTGTCGAACACACATTTTCCAAGCGCTTGGAGGGTCTGGGAGGTCCTGGGAGGTGGTGAGGACGGAGGTTTTAATCGGCCCTCCCCTGGGCCAACACCACCTCTTGAGAAAGAGCCGCTCAAAGAGGGTACAATTTCCCAATCCGGGGAGGGCATGTGTTTTAATTAAGATCCATAAAAACGCAACCGGCCGAGCGAGAGAGCCATTTCATCTTTCATGGTCAATACGGGTGTGCGTCTTACCTGGAAAAAAGTGGTTTATGCAGAAAGAATTTCCCAAATGGGTTCCATATGCCTGCTTTCCCCCAAGCGGGGCCTTCCACGGGGCTGGGGAGGGGGGATGCTGGGACACGAGCCCCCCTAGACGCTCGGCCTCAGAGCACACCTCCAGCAGCTGCCGCTGTTTAAACAGAAGACGTCATGGCGAATGATCTACAGATTCCACAGATTGTTTCGTCCAGGGGAAATTGCTCCTGGAGCCAGCTCCGTCTCAGGTAAGCCAGGGGAACCGCTGGGAGTGAACTGTTCAACCCTCCGAGGGCCCTGACCCAGAGAGGGCCCCTCGCACAGACCGTTTATTGCCGATTACTCCGTGGCAGATCAAGGCCGTGAAGCACGGGCCCAAGACACTTGGGACCCCAGCGATAGAAGGGGCAAAGGAATGTCTGGCTGCATCCCACACACACTGGACCCCGCCAGGTCCCAGAGACGGGACGCGACGAACACAAGGCCCAAATCTAGGAAGCCACGGAGGGCGTGGTGCATCAGGTTCCCAACTGAAGGCTGAACTCAGTCCGGGGGCATAGAGGGGAAGAGGGCGAGGGGGCTGTCCTAAACACTCACCCTCCCACTATCAAATGTCACCCTCCTCCAAGGGCCTGCGGGGTGCCCCTCCATCACATGGCTCGCTGGCTTCCCTCTGTGACATGATTTTATAGATTTAGCAGTTTACTTATTCACTGGCTTCATCCTCACTAGGACTGATTCCCAGGAGAGCGAGATCCGTTTCTCTGCTCACTGTGGTATTGCCTGGCCTAGGACAGACCTTAGCAGGTAACAGTGCTCGGTCAGCTCACAGCATCACCACCACACACCATCACCATCAGCACCACCATCAGCATCAGCACCACCGCAGCACCGCCCAAGCACCGCCAGCAGAGCACAGCACCACCACCACACCAGCAGCAGCAGCACTCAGCGCAGCACCCAGCAGCACCCAGCAGCAGAACCAGCAGCACCTCCAGCCGCACCCGCCAGCAGCACAATCATAGGACCACAAGCAGCATCACCACCATCATACCTCCATCATCACCCAGCATCATCACCACCATCATCACCTCCATCATCACCTCCATCATCATCACCACCATCACCACCATCACCATCATCATCATCACCACCATCATCATCACCATCAATCATCACCTCCATCATCACCTCCATCATCATCACCACCATCACCATCATCATCATCACCATCAATACCACCACCACCATCAATCATCATCACCACCATCATCACCTCCATCATCACCTCCATCATCACCACCATCACCACCATCATCACCACCATCATCACCACCATCACCATCATCATCATCACCACCATCATCACCTCCATCACCTCCATCATCATCACCACCATCACCACCATCATCACCTCCATCATCACCTCCATCATCATCACCACCATCACCATCAATCATCATCACCACCGCAATCACCTCCATCATCATCACCATCATCACCACCATCACCATCATCATCATCACCACCGCAATCACCTCCATCATCATCACCATCATCACCACCATCACCACCATCATCATCACCACATCCTCACCACCATCACCAACATCATCATCACTCCCACAGCACCACCAGAAAACCCATCACCCATCACCAGCTGAATACCAGTAGGAGTTAACCTACACTGAGTGCCCACAGACATGTTCCATGGGCGCTCCATAGGTTGACCATGGTACCCCCAGTCCTGTGAAATAGAGCTGTATATTTACCCTCACAGGCGAGGAGGCGGAGGGACACTGGCCTTCAGAAGCTTTGCCCAGAGTCAGACAACTGCACAAAGGGCAAGTGCTGGGATATCCTGCGAATGGACAGAAATGGCCCCACAAGGTTGACGGCCCAGCCGCTGTGAATGGGCGTGAGGGCAGGCCCTCCATCCACCCTGAACGCTTTCCATTTCATCTCGTAGCATATGACAAAGTAACTACAGTTGTGCCCATTCTACAGAGAAAGAAACCAGGGCAGGTGGAGGTCTGGCCACTTCCCCGCCATCACCAAGTTGTATGACTTCCACTGGCCCCACAACCCCCGGCGATGAGATCCCGGCCGCTAGGGTTTCAGCAGACGGCAGAGTCAGCTGCCCACCTGGGGCTCAGCTGCACAGGCTGCCCGGCTGCCCCAGGCCGCCCCTCTGCACCCCAGCCCTTCCCCTGTCCTCAGCCTGCCTTGCACACGCACGGCCGTGACTCTGCATTCCGTGGTCCATCGCCAGCTCTGACGGACCCCGATCTCTCACTGCGGGGACAGGCCCCGCCTACCATGGGGCCTCTGAGGGTGAGTCTCCCCGTGAACCATCATCCCCCCCTTCGTTTCCACCCCGCTGCGCACCAGCCGACGCCCACGCTGTGTAGACTCAGGAACCACCCAGCCGGAGTTCCGGATGACGTCCCAACGGAGGCCGTGGCTTCAGAATCTGGGGGAGAGGATGCAAAGCAAGCATTCAGGGCGTCCTCAGAGAAGACCTCAGTCAGCGTCTGGAGACCTGACCTGAACTGAGCCGGGGTCCGTCTCCAGCTCTGAGCTGCCTCAGTTTCCACATCTGAGCAAAGTGGTCGGATCCACCACCACACAGCTCACACCCGCCCCAGGGTCTGGACTGTGTGCTGCATGGCTTCAAGTCGGGGTTTTAACTCTCAAACGGCCTCAAGGACCCCTTCAGGTATTTGAAACAGAAATGTATGGGGAAGGTGTGTGGAGCGGTTTTAAAAACAGGTCTATTCTGGGGCCTTTCTTCAGGATTTCCGGGCAGACCGCCAGCTTCTCTTTCCAATTAAACGCCCCATTTGGCCGGCCGGTGGGCCCTGGGAGGAAACGAGATGCCTGCTACCAGGGCTGTCTGGATATAATTTGGGGGACAGGAGATCTCACAAGCCCGGGGCGGGGGTGCACGTGAGATGCGTTCCCCGCGAGGTCCCCGGAGAGGAAAAGGACCCGCGCAGGGTCTATGGAAGGACACGGTCCTGGAGCAAGGCGGGGAGCTGGGGGCTGGGGAGGAAAGCGTGAGGAGGGTCACCGACAGACAGCATCCCGGCTGAGGGGTCAGTGAGAGCATGGGTCCTGGCCGTCCCGAGGCCCCTCTCCCGACACCCGCCTTGGGGGACGTTGGGAGCCACAGCTGAGGAGGGGAGCGATGTGCCACGCATCGGAACGGTTAACCTGTCCCAAGCTCACGACCCAGAACTCCAGATGCTTCCTGTGGCCCGCGAGAGACCCCTGGAGGGGACGCTGTCTGCAGATGGGGAAACCGAGGTTCGGGGCGACCGCATCCGCCAAGGGAGGCCACAGCCCGGCAGGACCCTCCGGCCTCCACCTGGCCGCGGAGTCCAGAGGAGTCTAGAAGCGGCGAGCGGGCAGAGAAGCATCCCAGGCAGGCCGCTCGAAGACGGCGGCGAAGCGCGCGTGTGCCAATGTCTGAGCACATCTGCACATCCATGTACTAGTCGGGAAGCGCCTTTGAAGAAAAAAAAAGTAATGAAATGACTATGAGCAATAAGCCAGGTGCCTGGAAAGGAAACAGAGGGAAGATGAAAGGCAGGAGGCCCCCCCCCGCCCCCCCTCCGCCCCCCCCCCACCTCCACGCCCCCTTCCGGAAGCTTCCGTGGGGCCGAGGGCCTGCCGATGGCTCCCATTTGTGGAAGCCGGCCCACTGGAGCCGCCGCGGCAGAGGGGACACGTCGAGCGGGGGGCCCGTGACCCGGACGTGGCTATCTGGGCCCACGATCTGAGTACCAGATGGGCCCCGTCCCGCTCCCTACAAAACAGGAAATCCGTCTGAAAGGCAAGACGAGTGGCCGTGCCTGCCTCCTTCCCATCTGCCGCGGCGTGCGAGCACCTGGGCTGTCACCAGCGAGCGCTGATGATTCTGGGGTATTATGGCCGAGGGCCCGTTATCAGCTGTGCTATCAAAGGCTTGGGACCGGCTTGACCCCACCCAGCCATGTCAATATGCCGCGCCTCTGAGACATGTCCAAGCCTCTAATTCAAGGTGACGCGATACGATTTCGTGTCAGGCCCAAGAGAGACGGCTTCCTGTTTTGCCAACGAACTTGCGCTTCGGATTTCAAGGCAAATTCGAGATAACTCCCGGGAAACGTCGCCCCCCACCCCCCGCTCCACCTCCCGCTCGCAGGGCCAGAAGGGCCCACGGCAGGCCCGGCTCGTGGCCTGGGGTTTCCACTCCGAGGCCCCAGCTCAGATCGGAAGCTGTTGGAAGGCCGCCCCCCCACCCCCCGCCGCCCGTGCCGGGGGGAGACACCGAGTGACAAGCGGGCTTCCGTTCTCCCAATTTGCGTCCAGAGCGCTGTGTGATGGGGCAAAGCAGCTCGCCCTCTCTGTTCTTGTCTACCTTTTGGCCGTTACAAAAGCTCTTCTGTGCTGTGATTTAAGGTGACCCTCCTCAGCCCGGACTTCCAAAGCCCCAACAGCCTAACCTGGCCCCTTCCCACGCGCCTGCACCCCAACTGCCCCGAACACCTCGCTGGTCTCAGAGCCGGGCCCACACAGCGCCACCGCCCGGCCTCTCGTGGTACGACACTAACCCCTGACCCCATCTGTGGAGGGATGAGCACCGGCCAGGCCCCTCACCTGTGCATTCCCGTTTTACAGATGGGGAGACTGAGGCTCGGAGTCGTGCAGTGAGAGCAAGCTGGTGGTGCCGACAACCAAAGGCAGGTTCTGCTCGGCAGGCAGAGCCCTGTGAGTCTTACGAGAGGGTGTGGGAGAGACAGAGACAGGAGACAGAGATGCGGACCGGTGAGACCCTATCACAGCCGGACGGACGGACGGACGGGGCTCTGCGTCGGCGGCCGAGCACAGGCAGCAGCGGGGGAATCGTCCTCTGCGGCCCCAGACGTCGCAGACGAGGTTCCGAGCTGCAGGGCCAGCACGGGTGGTCCCGGACGGAAATGCAAGAAGGGGGACCCAAGTCCCCTGGAGGAACCAGCCCCCCTGACAGCCCGGACTCCGGCCTCCGGGGCTCCCACAAACCCCTACCCCCGACCACCTCCACGAAGGTGTCTCACCTCAATATCATGCGGCTGGTCAGGGCTGCGACTCGGCCAAGAACCCAGCTCTCGCCCCCGGGAAGAAGCCGGGGCCCGTTGTCCGTGGTTTCAAATCGGTTTCTGTAAAGGCTCCAGTGAAAAGTTTCTAGGATACGTCAATTTTATTTATTTATTTTTTTTTAATTTTTTTTTCAACGTTATTTATTTTTGGGACAGAGAGAGACAGAGCATGAACAGGGGAGGGGCAGAGAGAGAGGGAGACACAGAATCGGAAACAGGCTCCAGGCTCTGAGCCATCAGCCTAGAGCCCGATGCGGGGCTCGAACTCCCGGACCACGAGATCGTGACCTGGCTGAAGTCGGACGCTTAACCGACTGCGCCACCCAGGCGCCCCTTGGATACGTCAATTTTAAAGGTTATTCTGTTGACATTTGCAAACCACGGTGAATGGTGACGGTTCTCCCCGGAGGGGTCTGCTGGGGGGCCTCCTGCAAAGGCTGGGACGCTCACCTTCCCAGCTCCAGCCACGGCGCCCCAGCGTGCACTCCTAGACGGGCCCACAGGCCGGCTCGACCAGAAGGGCAGGCGGGGCTCCCAGGTCACCTGCAGGCGCGCACGCATCCATCCAAGCATTCGGCAAGCACCTACCTGCCAGGCACCGAGCAGACGGGGACAGCCCTCCCCCGTGCCCTCCCCTCCCGCCCCGCTGTACCCAGCCCGTGGTGTCACCTCCCAAGACGCCTCTGATGTTCGGCGTCAGGCTCCACAGCGGCCGGGCACCGACTCCTCGGGTGAGACCAGACAGGCAGCCTCCGCCCATGGTCCGCCTCGATCCCCAGCCTCCTGCCTTCTTTCCCACCCACCGGGGCTCGGGGACTTAGGGTCTGGGAAACGAGGTCCCTGCTGGAATCCGAGCCCATGTAGCCCTGTCTGTCTGTCCCAAACCCAAGCTTGGGCACTCGCTTTCATTCCCGCACGTACCTGGTCCACCCGCACCGACGAGAACGGGGCCGCGGAGCAGTGACGCTGGCTAATGCCACTGAGCTTCGTGACCCACCCATCACTGTTCAAAATACTCTCCAAGCACCGACTCTCAACCCAAGAAGGCAGATGCTGGGGCATCCGGGTGGCTCAGCTGGTTAAGTGTCCAACTTCGGCTCAGGTCATGATCTCTCGGTTCATGGGTTCGAGCCCCAGGTCGGGCCCTGTGCTGACGACTCGGAGCCTGGAGCCTGCTTCGGATTCTGTGTCTCCCTCTCTCTCTGCCCCTCCCCAACTTGTGCTCCGTCTCTCTGTCTCCCCGTCTCTCTCTCTCTCTCTCTCAAAAGCAAACATTAAAAAAAAGCACCAGGTGTTATGGCCTCCATTTTACAGATGGGTACACTGAGGCACAGAGAAGTTAAGGAACCAAGGTTACCCAAGTAACAGGCGCCCAGGCCAGGACTCAAACCCAGGGGTTCCTACGGCCCTGAGCTGCCTGTCAACAGTGGGCAGCGGGGCTCCAGGCATCTCCCAGCCCCCTTGCTGTCCCCCACCTCCTCTTCCACCTGCAAGCCGTGCTCCAGGCTCCCCTCCTCTCCCGGTCTCCCTCCTTCTCTGTGCTGGTGACCCCCGACCCAGTCTCCATCCGGGGCTTTTCCCCCCAGGGTGTGCTACGTCCAAGGCTTTCTCAGCTGGGGCTTCAGGGGACGTAGGGGGGCGGCCTTGACAAATGACCACAGGCTGGGGGCTTGAAACAACAGACAGGTGCTCTCTCTCAGTACTGGGGGCCAGAGTCTGAAATCAAGATGGCCCTGGGGTCGGGCTCCCTCCAGCCTCTGCCTCCGTCTCCACGTGGCCCCTCCCCTCCGTCTGGGTGCTCTCCTCTTCGGACAAGCACACTTGTCCCCCGATTGAGGGCCCCCCCAGTGCATCGAGGATGATCTCAAGGTCCTTCACTCAGTGACACCTGTAATGATCCTTTTCCATGGGGACTCGGACATATCTTTGGGGGCACAATTCAACGGGGGCCCAGTATTCACTCCGCTGGAGTTCTGAACCCTTTAGGAAGTGGCACAAGCTCTGCAGGCAAAAACTGAAGCGTGGCCTCCATCACTGAAAAGCTGGATTCAGATCGCCCAAGGTCATAGACATGAGGGGTCACAGGCCGATGAAACCCAGGCCCCCAGATCTGAGCAGGTCTACCCCTGGAAGGTCAAGGTTGCGCTGGGACAGCAGCCTTGCTGCCCACGGAGCAGACCCACATGATGCGAGGCGGAAAGAGAGAGGGGCCGGAGCCCCCCAGGTCTCCGTCACTTAAGCCCCCCGTTCCTCCCGGGGGGAGGAAGGAGGGACCCGCAGAGGCCAGCTACTGCCCTTCGTGTCCCTCACACAGGCACCGCCTCTTAGTATCGAATTCCATCTGTTCCAGGGTACATTTTGCATAACAAACTGTCCCCAAACCCGGTGGCTCAAACGACAATCACCTTGTATTTTTTCTCGCGGTTTCTGTGGGTCGGGGACTCAGGCAGGCACAGTAGGGACCATTGCCCTCTGCTCCGTGACATCCCGGGGGGATCGGCTGGCAGCTCAAAGGCAGGCTGGGGGTAGAATCATCTGGAAGTTCATTCCCTCCCACGTCTGGCGGCTGAGGCTGGTGTCCACTGGGGGCTTACGGGACTATGGGCCAGAATCACGGGGGTCGGCGGGGGTGGGGGGCCCCTCCGGGCGGCTTGGGCTCCCTGGCATCATGGGAGGCACGTCCCCAGGGCGAGCTCAAGAGGGAGAGCCACGCGGAAGCCACACCGCCTTTTCCGCCCCGGGCCGGGGAGTCACGGGGTGCCGCTCCTGCCACACACTCGGGGACAGATCCCTGCCGGGAAGGGCAGGTGGGCATCGGCCATACCGCGAGGGCAGGGCAGGGGGCACCGGTTCCCCGGCCCCCCCAGTCCGAACGTGGCCCAGGCAGAACTCTCCAGTTTTCCCCAAGCCCGATCATGTGTCCATGTCACTTGGGGGCCAAAGCCTCCCCTCGCCCTCCCGGTGGCAGGCCACACGCTGTGTCCTTCCCAGGGAAGCCGCCCCAGCCCCTGAGGATCCGGACGGGCCAGCAAGAGCTGCAGGCCCCACGGGCGGGGAGACAGTGAGGCAGATTCCCTCCCCCATTGCCTCATCCCCCAAAGGGCTTTGATAAATGGAGAGATAGGCCCACTCATTCTTGGGCGCCATAGGGAGGGATGCCCTGTCACTACCACGGGCCCGGACCCCTTATCATGCGGTCACTCCACAAATCACCAAAGACAGGCTGACGTCACCCCCTCGGAGGGGCTTCAGAGGGGCCGCTAATCCTAATGGATTTGCCCCAGTGGAGATAAAGAACCTTCTCGTTCCTCCTGTATTGTGGTAATTCACTTTACGAATAGATTCAAGGAAGGTGGCTGGGGGCGCCGGGGGCGGGGGGGGGGGGACACGGTCAGCCCCAGGAGACAGCATTCTGGAATAGTCTCCTCAGGCCGGCTGACGGTGCCGTTCCGGGGAGGCCAGAGTCAGGCCGGGCTGGCTGGAGCCCCGACACATCATCTGAGGGGCCCAGTGCAAAAGGAAAACGGCCCAGCCCCTAGTTCAAAATCTGTCAATAATTTCATGACAGCGACAGTGTTAAGCCAAGCCCGGGGCTCTTGCCTGAGAGCAGGGCCACGTACGGCTGCACATACTACACAAGCCACACATCCGGGACACCGGCCCTGCCCCCCGGTCCCCCTGGCGAGAGCTGCCAGCAACCCCACATGCTCAGGAAGGTCAGAGTGCACGCCGCTGGGCCCAGGGGGCCACTTCCGTGGCCTCGAGTTAGCCTGAGGCCACCAGAAAGGGGCCTGTAGTTCTGAGATCAAATCCCAGCTCTTCCCTCCTCTGAGCTATGCTGCCTTAAGTGTATCACTTGACCTCTCTGAGCCTCAGGTTCCCCACCTGTAAACTAAGGTGGCCATCACCCCCTCCAACAGGCTGATGCGGGAGTTCAGTGAAGGGGTGCATGTGAAGGGCGACGCCCAGCACTTAAAGAATGGGCGTGGGGGAGGGGCAGGCCTGTTTTGGGGAGGGGGGACACAGAGGGCAGAGGAGGATGGGGTCCAGTCACCAAGAGGGCCACCCCACCCCGTGGGAGGAAGTGGGAACACCACGGCGGACTCAGTCCCCCACTCCAGTAAAGCAGCCACACCCAGGTGGGGACGTGGAGGAGGGGTGAAGTCAGAGGCCACGGAGCAAATTCCCGCAAAATGGCGAACACAAAACTAGGCACGCACTTGAATGTGAGCTGGCGGGAGGGAAGAAATTCACCATGCCCGTGTTGCCAAGCGCCCAAAGATTGCCAACGGCACAAAACCCAGCAGAGTACCCGCGCTGTTCTGTCTGGCCCATTTCTGCGACACCTTTGTTCTGTGTTCGGGGCTGCGCACCGTTCTGTCGCCCCTCAACACGACCCTCCTTCGGCGATCGTATTGTCTTTTCCGTGAAGAGACTGGAAAGTCTTGCAGAATTGCTGCCGTGCGTGTAACCGGAATGTGTCTATTTTTGGCGGATTAGGACAGTTTCCTTCACGATTCCGACTGTCGGAGGTTTTGTTTCTGTTGTGACACAGGAAGAGGGGTTTTGTTTTTGGAGCTTCGGGGAGCCGACGCGTTTAGGCTTCTGCTAAGATTGTTCCTTCCCATCACAGTTAATTTTGGAATAATCGATAACTCGGAAAAAGCAGCAACGATGTGACCTCAAGGCGAATGCAGAAGGAATTCAAATGAACTTCTTATGTCTTTTTCATTGTGGTGAAACACACAGAACATAAAATCTACTGTCTCAGTCATTGTCACGTGCCCAGTTCAGTGGCATTAAATCCACTCACCTTGTTACGCGACAACCACCCCCCCATCCTCCTCCAGAGCCTTTTCATCTTGTGAAACTGAAACTCTGTCCCCATTAAACACCAGCTCCCCGGTCGGTCCTCCTCTCCAGCCCCGGCCACCATTTGACTTTCTGTCTAGCCTGACTGCTTCAGGTACCTCCTATAAATACCTCGGAATCACACAGCGTTTGTCGGTTTGCGTCTGGCCTGTTCCACTCGGCATAGTGTCCTCAGGGTTCATCCATGCTGTGACAGGTGTCAGAACATCCTTCCTTTTTAGGGCTAGAGAATAGTCCGTGGTGTGGATGGACCCCGTTTTGGGCATCCGTTCATCCATCAACGGACACTTAGGTGGCCTCCACGTCTTGGCTGTCGGGGATAACGCTACTCGGAATGTGGGTGTGCAAATATCTCGTCAAGACCCTGCTTTCAATTCTTTGGGGTATATGCACCCAGATGTGGGATTGTCAGATCATACGGTAATTCTGGTTCAGTTTTCAGGGAACCTCCGTATCGTTTTCCACAGCAGGAGCACCACGTTATATTACCTCGGGGGGAAGGCCTCCAATGTCTCCACATCCTCACCACCGCTCGTCATTTTCTGTTTTCTTTTTTATATATATATATAGTTTATTTATCTATTTTTGAGAGACAGCGAGTGCATGAGAGAGGGGCAGAGAGAGAGAGAGAGAGAGAGAGAGAGAGAATCCCAAGCAGGCTCCACGCTGTCAGCACAGAGCCTGACCCGGGGCTCAAACCCAAGAACCTCGAGATCCTGACCTGAGCCGAGATCAGGAGTTGGGCGCTTAACCTCCTGAGCCACCCGGGCGTCCCTGTTTCCTTGATACGAATCTTCCTAAGGGGCGTGGATGGGCTTTGACTCACAATTCCCTCATGGTTCAAATGCATTTTCACCTCGTCGTGACGTTCTACTGGACTACGTAGGTCCAACCCCTGCTTACTCTTCTGTACGACGCGTTAAGTTACTGATGGGCGTGTGTCCCAGTGTCTTTAGGCCTCTGTGCTGCACTGGGGCTCCCTCCTGCCCTCCACTACCGGGGAAGCACCAGGTTTCGTGAGGACGAGATGCATCCCGAGCTCTAAGAAGCAAGCTGATACCTTGAGAGGCACGAGGCGTGCTTCGTTCACACAGAGATATTCAGATGCACTATGCCGTGCCCTGCAAATCCAGGGGTCCTGCTCAGCGTGATTTTGCCAGGATTCCCATCCAAAAAAAAACGACAAAATGCCTATATGACAGCGTGGTCTGTTTAGAACCACAGAGCCCGCATTATCGAGAACATTCTTAAAGGAGAAACCTTTCGCTTTTACTAGATTTGCTAAGAACTGAATCCCCTCCTCACGACGTGACTCGTACCATAATTGAACAAATTTGCCAGAAACGAGCTCCTGGCTCCACGAATGTCGAGCTTCATTTCTCCCGCCCGCACACGCACACCCGGGGCCGAGGGGCCACAAGAAAGGCTGGCAACACAGTACAACCATCGCAAGGGATCGCCCCCCGTGGGCGCAGCTGGGTCCCCAGAATCCAACCTGAGCCTGGAGTCTGCGGTATCTCAGCTGTCTCGGGAAGGGGACACACCCCACCAAACCCGTTCTGCATCACCTGGACCCCACGCGGGGGCAAGTCGGAGAAGGAAGGAACGACAGGTATACCGGCTGTCATCAAAATATCTCACTCCTGCACGTATAAAGAAATACGGGTGATGGTGTGAGCCCATTGCGCGGGCCCTCGCGGTGAGGGCGCCCCTGGAAACGCGCTCACGGTAAACCACCAATGCAGGAAGACCTCCGTGTTCCGGGTGTGGATTCAAGCGGCTCGAATCCCAGGGTCCCTCCTGGTGAACACGGTCTGTGCTGTTAAGACCCAGAGGGTCCCCTTCCCAAGCCTCCCGATGGCCCTGGGCCAGATCACCTGAGGGGTCAGTGCAGGTCGAGATAAATATATGGCAGGCCCCCCCACCCCCGTTTCCCACCCAACCTGATGCCAAAACCCGGGGGCCGACCCCCGACACCTTGCCCGGACCATGGAAGTGCCAGGAAAGTTCTCACCTTCCCCTCGGCCAGCCCAAGCTTGATCGCGCAAGCCCACCCAAGCCACTTTCCCATGGCTTCCGGTTCCCGGCGCGATGAAGCCGCAGGCCTCCGTGGCCCCATCTGGCCACCCCCGCCCTGTCACCCCCTCACCCGCCCTGCCCCTGCCTCAAATTCCCGGCCTATCGGTTCGGAGGAGGTGAGAGACCAGAGGGCACTGCGCACCCCCACTTGCCAGAGGAAACCCCTTCCCCTCTCGCCCCCCGAATTGTCGGGAAGGCGGCAAAACCGTCACAACCGCTTTCCGTCGGGCCTGTAAAGTGCAGAACTTGGGTCAAGGTTCTCTCTGTTCCGCAGCAGGTGTAAACCTAGCCGAGTGTTCCTCGAGAGGGAACTTGAAACGAGGGCAGCCAGGACATTGGGTAACCAACGCTCAGCCGGCCGTGACCCTCCAGTGCTCCCAGCTCAAACCACCCTGCCTCCCCCACCCCCCGCCACCCCGCCCCCCCGCCAAGAACGCGCCAAGCCTTCCTGCAGAGTGCAGCCCGCCCGGGAGCCGAGGCTGAAGCAGCTGTGGGTCTCCTTATCATCGATAATGAATACGGGTACGTCTGGGGTCAACACGGATTCGGAGAAGGATACCCTTCTGGGTAGGAACCCCGCGCATGGTTTGAAATTGGAGAAAATGATTGGCGGACCGCGGCCGCCGCACCGTCCCTCCCAGAGAGAGAAGCCCAGGGCGGGCTCTGGCACTAGAAAGACTTTTCTCCCAAGTTCCCAGCGGCTGGAACCATCGTCCTTCCTGTCATCATCCCGGGAACAAAAACTCAGTCCTCAGGAAGCGTCGCCCGCGCCGCGAGGGGCTCCTCGTGACAGGAGCAGCTCTGGAAACGATCAGAAAACATTAAAGGAGCAAAACGCATTTGGCCGCGTCGCATCTGTGGGGCAAGATTCCACTCTGCCCCAGACTAAGCCTCCGCTCACTCAATTAGGTCGAGGAAAATGGACAAGGGCTCAAACTCATCGTCGAAAAGATCTCATTTCTTAGCAAATGCGGTTTACTGTTAAAAGGGGGAAGTGGTCTGCTTCTTCCGTGAATAAAGACAATTTGGGGAGATCCTGGGCACGGGAGCCAGAGATAAAAGGGAAGACATATCTTGACGTATGAGTTCACCGGCCGATGCCCGCACACACGCGGAGATCTGAGATGAAATCACGGAGCTAACGACGACTGAAATGTTGCAGGACATCGCGAATGACATCATGGGTCCCCGGCTTCGTCGCTAATGTGTAACGGGCCAGCTGATAATGCAATCAGAGACCGGCTGTCAGTCTGTGCGGTGAGATACGCTCACAAGACGTCTGCTGGGCCAGATTCAAGCTCCCCCGGGCCTCAGTAATGCCGCAGAAATGACAAGACCCACTTGCCGGCGGGGGGAGAAGCCGGGCGGGTGAAGAAAACTTACCTGCAGCGAACAAGGAGCCACACGGTTTGAAATGTGAGACCTCAGTCGGGTAGAGAGCACCATCCCAGGGACGGTCAGGCTGCTGCACAGTCCGAAAAGTTGGCCGGAGTTTCGGCAAATTTTACGAAGCACAGGCCGACCGAGAGCTTCGGAGGCACCATACCGGCGGTCGGTCCTTTGGGTGTTTTCGTAACGGGACCGCGTGGGGGGAAACAGAAGGGACCCCAGAACGCTTGCAATCTTGTCGACCCTCTGTGTTCCCGATGTGTGACTCAGGACACAACAGGGTGCTCTCCCCAGCGCTGCTGAGCAGGGCGAAGACAGACCGCGTGCGCCGCTGGGCAGTTTAGCAGAACCCCTTCGGGCCGGGCGGGGGGAAGAGGGAGCTTGGGTGGGTCTGGCAGGGAGGGTGGCCAGCGGGGAAGAAGAGGCAGGATGAGCAGAGTCACGGGAAGGGGCCCCGAGTATTCGGAGGGACCGTGAGGAACCGGGCTTGGCGGATGAAGGACGTGGTTCGGGAGAGCCCGATGTCACCGGGGCCCCGAGGGCAGAGAGGAGAAAGGGAAGGGCCCCGTACCTATCCAGCCGCCTGGACACCCGCGTCCCTGCTCGGCTGGGCTCGACACGCCCAGGGTGTCCCCAACGCCTGCTCACGTAACCTCAGCACCCCTGCCGGCAAGTGGGTCATTTCCTTCTCCCTGCCCCCTTCCCGGAAACGGCCCTGGCACTCATGCCCAGAGGGACGGAGGTCCTGGAGGGTCCGAGCTGCCAGCACGGTTCCTGGGAGTCTGAAGTATCCTGGCTTGGAGCTACTTCTCCCATAAGGGGTTCTCAGGAACCTCTCCGCCTCGTTGTAGAAAGTTACACTGGGCTTCTGAGCACAACTCAGAAGCTTCGAATAAGTATACTTTATTTTTTTACTGTTTATTTATTTTGAGAGAGAGAGAGAGAGAGAGAGAGAATCCCAGGCAGGCTCCAAAGCTTCGAATAAATATACTTTATTTTTTTACTGTTTATTTATTGAGACAGAATCCCAGGCAGGCTCCAAAGCTTCGAATAAATATACTTTATTTTTTTACTGTTTATTTATTTTGAGAGAGAGAGAGAGAGAATCCCAGGCAGGCTCCGCACTGTCATCGCAGAGCCCGACTCGGGGCTCAGACCCACAGACCGTGAGACCGTGACCTGAGCCGAATCAAGAATCGGAGGTTTAACCAACCGAGCCGCCCAGCTGCTCCCTGATAAATATACTTTAGTAAAATACCGTGCAAACATCCAGAAGGGGGAATGTCACTTGCCGCCTTTCCCACATGTGCCTGCCCAGGGAACCCTTCCGTGTGCAGAATCCCTCAGGGTGGGGATCCAAGGAACACACTTTGGGAAAAGTTCAGGAGAGCTTGGTCCCAGGATCCTGGCGACTTCTAGAATTCAACCTGCTATCATTTCCTCCCCAGGGCGCATGCCCGGGGCACAGGCTGCCCTCCTCCGCCCCTCAGTCGGGGTGACCGGGAAATGTAGTCGGGGGTTCAGCGCCACGTTGAATCAATCCTGAGCCCACGGAGCCCGGTTTAGCTTTTTTTCCTTGTTTTTGTACAGAACGTGAGTTCTCTTTTGGTTTCGCTGTGTATTTCGACACAACCTCAACGGTGCAGAAAAGCTGCAGAGATCATGACCCACCGTCACCCTGGGCATTTCGCCCGCTGGCTTTCTCGCTCAGCCTTTCTTTATACACATGCGTATCTTTGTCTCCGAACCACAACATTGCCGACAACCCGTGTCGCTGTGCCCGTCTGGTCGGCTCGCGGGACCCGAGGCCTTCACGTGGGAATCTGGGGCGGAGGGTGGGGGGGGAGGGGACTCCATTCCACTCATAGCAATCCTTAAATATTCTGGCGCATATCTTTTAATCACAAGGACGTTTTCTCACGTAGCCACAGCACAACCGTTCTTTTTAAGAATGAATGGGGCTTTTAGGGGCGCCTGGGTGGCTCAGTCACTTAAGCGTCCAACTTCGGCTCAGGTCCCCGATCTCCCTGCTCATGGGTTCGAGCCCTGTGTCGGGCTCTGCGCTGACGGCCCAGAGCCCGGAGCCTCCTTCGGATTCTGCGTCTCCCTCTCTCTCTGCCCCTCCCCTGCTCATGCTGTCTCTCTCGCTCTCAAAAATAAAATTAAAACATTAAAAAAAAATTTCTTTTTAAGAATGAATAGGGCTTTTAAGGAGGTTTACGGCAGCACAGTTATTAAATTCTGACAACTGGCCATTGAAACAATATCCTCCGATGCGTGATGCCCACTCAGATTTTTCCGGTCACCCCCAAAATGGTCTTTCACAGCACTGAATTTCAGAATACGACCAACCATGGCATTCAGCAGGATGCCTTTCTGAGTTTCCTTTATTGTGGACGCATCTTCCGTTTTTCCTTTGTCTCCGTGACGCTGGCACCTCGAGGGCAGCTACGGGACTGCGGCTGTGCCCGCGGTGCTGCCGTCGGGAGGCACACGCCGTCACTGGGTCCCCACGCTGGCGCCGTCGACGCGGATCCCTCGGTGAGGGTGGCCTTCTCCGGGTTTCTCCAATCGCCCCTTTGAATGGAGTTGAGTCCCTTCAAAGTGTCCCGTGGAAAGATGCCAAGAAGCTCGATCTACGCTCCACTTTCGCCCGAGGGTCTCATCTCCGTCGGTGAGCGTGCCGCTTGCCTCAACCACTCCCTGCTCCCATGGTTCCAAATTTGCAATTTCCGGAACCTACCATTGCGCCCACATTCGTCAGCTGGTGTTGCACCCTAAAGAGCTTTCTTTTCTCCGAGGTGGGTTTACCTATCCATCTACTAATCCACTCTCACGTGTGGACTCAGGGATCCCCACTCTCACGATGGGATGACGATCCGTTGCTGGCATTGTACTCTGTGATGCTGGAATGCTCGGCCTTGGGGAGCTCGAGTGGGTCCTGTCCTCGTACGTGTCCCTGGATAGGGGGGCTCATATATAAATGGTCTGCAGGGAGCACACGAGCTGCCTGAAACCACACCCGAGGATGGCTTGTCTGTGTGCTTTGCGAGGGGGGTGAAGGTCCAGTAGCTTCCATCACATGTGCAAAGGGGCCGTCACCTCCCCCAAAACGCAGAGAGGCTCCAGAACTGTCCATGTTACGGCAGCCGCCTCCGGGTCACAAATGAGCACAGGCCGTGCTCACGGTGTAGCGCTCACATGGGGGGGGTCCCCTGAAAGCCCCCACGCGCTTCAGCGTCACATGATGTCTACAAGGCAGAAGGTGGCTCTGTCGGGTCACAGGGGAGCTTCCCCGAGCGGGGAGGAGGAAAGTGGGGTCGTCACTGCCCCCGTCCCCTCGGAGCCAGTCAGTACGGGCCTGAGGGTGTCTGGGCAGCGAGCTATGAAATCGGAAGCTACCTGGGCAGGACTCTCAGAGCAAACCTCGGTTCTGGGGCCGCCACAGGGCAGAAACGGCTTCAGCCGTAGTGAGCAGGGAGGCCAGGGGCCCGCACGCCCTCTGGGCACGAACGTCCAAAGGTGTCACCGTGGAAGACGCCCCCGCATGGGGACCTTGCTGCAACACTCCCAGTGGTTGCCATGAGGCAGGCGCCTCCCCCCCACCCCGCCCGGCTCACTCAGCACTGGACACGAGCTCGGGTGTGGATGAACACCACCCCCATTCCACACCCCAGGAAACTGGGGCCCAGACAAGCTTCGCCCGCCATCCCACAGCTCGTAAGTGGCCCAACAGGCCTTGAACTCAAATCCGCCGTCCCGTCCGCACGGGCCAGACGCCCCGCTCAGGGCAGAGTTCAAGCTCGAAGCCCTGAGAAAGGGGCCGTGGTCGACCACAGGAAGCACCCCTAATTCCACCCCTTACCGGTGCCCCTCGCCACGTGACTGCAGTCCCCCCCCCCAGCCCTGCCCACGGCTGCGGGTTCAGCCACGTGACTCACTTGGACCAGGAGAATGTCAGCTGCACATGCAAACAAAGGCTTGAAAGATGCTTTGGGGGGGCGCCTGGGAGCTCAGTCGGCTGACCGTCCGACTTCAGCTCAGGTCACGATCTCGCGGTCTGTGAGTTCGAACCCCGCGTCGGCCTCTGTGGTGACAGCTCAGAGCCTGGAGCCTGCTTCTGATTCTGTGTCTCCCTCTCTCTCTGCCCCTCCCCCACTCGTGCGCACGCGCTCGCTCTCTCTCTCTCTTTCTCAAAAATACATAAATATTTTTTAAAAAGGATGCTTTGGGGACTGGGCTAATCACCTGCACCTCTGCTAGGGCTGCAAGAAGGCTATGCCCACAGGAGCCCTGTGGTCCCCGGAAGAGTGGACACACGGAGCATGTCCTGGCCCAGAGCCAAGCCCAGCCGAGTCCACTGCAGACCAGCCAAACGCCGGCCGGCCACAGACCCGCCCCTCGGACCAGGCAGCAAGGCAAGAAATACATTCTGACGGTTGTGTGCCCTGAGTTTGAAATGCTTTGTTACACAGCACTCCTGGGGCAATCGCTGACTGATACATCGATGTTACTGGGGACCCCCGATCTCACGTCACCCTCGCTTTCTACATCGGACCGATCGCCTTCCTATT